>NW_012267408.1:1529919-1540015 GCF_000151885.1 Dipodomys ordii
GTAAACAAAGGAGGAGGCTGCAATGCTTGGTAAGAAATGTATGCATTATCCTGCCCATGTAATTGTAACCCCTCTGTACAGTATGTTCACATATAAAATTAAATTAAATTAAAAAAAACTGGAAGTGGCCTTATGGCTCAAGTATTAAAGTGCTAGCCTTGAGCACAAAGTGCCTCAGAGACAGCACCCAGGCCCTGAGTTCAAGCCCCATAACTAACAACAACAAAAAAGTATTCACAGTTAAGTATTTTATTGTTGTTTTTTTAAAAGACATAATGAGAGAAGAAATAAAGAAGTAAAAACAAAACAAAACAAATATATTAGCCCTTTTAGCTTGTTGTAAAACATGATCATAGCACAAAAAGTTCAAGTTTGCCAATATCCACTATAAGAAATTGATAGCAGTTCTTTTCCTTCCCTTTTTGGATCAACCACTGATATTGGATATCATTTGAAAATGAAAAAAAATTTGTTAAAATGAAGAAAAGTATTAAACGACTTATTGTTTATAAATTAATAAGTACCCCCTTTTACTAAGTGCTGGTTACCAAATAACATATACATATGGGTATTTATATAAGTATATTTTTGTATACATACAATTTATACTTTTTATCTTTTTAAAAAATATTTTTGTCAGTACTGGGGCTAGAACTTAGGGTCTGGGCACTGTCCCTTAGATTTTTCTGTCAAGGCTGCTACTTCACTACTTGAGCTACAACTCTAGCTTGGTATTTCGGAGGTTAATTGTAGATAAGTATCTCAAGGATTCTCCTGACCTGGCTGGCTGGGAATCATGATCCTCAGAGCTCAGCTTCCTGACATTTTGAAATTACAGACATAAACCACCAGTACCTGACACCTGTTCTCTTTCTTATGTTAACCCTAGCTGCAGCATATGTAGCTAAAATTTTGCAGTTGAGAAAATGGAGACACATGCAACTAAACGACCATCAAGGGCTCATGCAATGAAGACATGTGGACTTAAAACTGCCTTATTCCACCTCATTGTTCATGCTCACACAAAACACACAAAATAGGTCATTTTCCATTTCATGATACAAAGCAGGGTTTGTCAGAAATTCTATGCCACATAGTCATCATCATAAACACATCATTTTGGTGGCATTTTTCTCTTTAAGAGGAAATTTCTATCTGATTTATTTCACTTCGTGACCTACAAAATCAATTTGAAACAGTTGGTATATTTTAACATTTGCATCGTAGTTTGAAATTAGACTAATACACACACTGAGAGGAGATTTGGCTAATCAATGTGAAAGGGGAATTTTCTGCAAATCAAAATGAATGCTTTAGCCAGATTCATTTTCATAAATATTAAAACCAATATTTACTGGCTTTGAGTTACTTCTCTCATAGGGCTTGTCTAAGTTAAAATATATTAACATTGGCAAAGGATTAGTTCATAGCATGGTTTAATTGCCATTTGGCATTTTAAAGAAATTTGAGATCTTTAGGTTGATAATTTTATTTCTGGAAGACAATAAATGCCTGTAGCAATTGCACAGTAAGTATGGCTTAAAAACATTTCAGGCTGATGTGAATCAGCTAGGATGTGAAGGCTTATGTTGCAGTCTATTTTACTGGCAAAATTTCCCACTGGCTTAGAATCCCCAAACCTAATCAGTTAGTATTGTTTTGCTATGAAACTGTTTTATATCCAATGGGATTTTCCCCATCAATTATACATGTAGAACCATGTAAACAACATAGCATAGAGAATTACTTTTCCTCCTGACCTGCCAAAATATTTAATGATATGAATAACATAAGAATCCTGAGTCAAACAAATCAATGTAATGTTATGTATCTGCATATAAACAATTATTAAATTAAGTTAATAATAAATGTTATACATTCAATATTCATTTGCATTAAATAATATATTTATCATAAGATAACCTGTCTGAAGATATATACTGCTTCACAAAACTTTAGCAAATTCAAGGTGTATGGTTATATTGCACACCTTGAAGGCTATGTTATATAAACTATATTAATAGGAGACTAATATAGAACTAAACAAGAATATGATACTTTGACTTCACTTATTGTCTTATTATCTCACATTGCACATATAAATTCTCTGCAAAACATCTAGATCACAAAGAAAACATAAAGGTAATTTGCTTCAAAATAATGTGTGTCTTTTGATAAAACAACTGAGAAATTAAAATACTACTTTTTCCATGTGTTAGAAACCACATTTATTAAGCTATATAAGATCCATGCCCCTTCCCTAGTAGATTTTCACACTATCAGCAGAGATTATTTGTGACCTGTTTTTATAAAGCCACTAGTATCTTCAGTGCTGAAGTAAGCACACATACACCATAATTGTTCCAGAACTTTCACTGTATAAATAGCTAAAGAAAAATGTTCTGCAATTGCTCTGAAATTGCCTCTAATTGTTCTCATTACTTCATTTCACTAGAAATATTTATTCTTCAGCTTTGAATATTTTGAGACCTTA
The DNA here is from genome assembly GCF_000151885.1 of Dipodomys ordii. Lineage (NCBI taxonomy): Eukaryota > Metazoa > Chordata > Mammalia > Rodentia > Heteromyidae > Dipodomys > Dipodomys ordii. The sequence continues at coordinate 1,532,414 of NW_012267408.1, forward strand.
TTGCTTAGAGAAAGAGGAATAGTTTTTCTCCCAGTCTCCTTCACTATCAATGCAGTAATTGTTTGGGATGGGTGGAGGGGCTTCTTTAGTACTATGTATAAAGCAATGCACTTCCCATAAAGATTACTTTTAAAGTTATCAAAGATGTGACATTTATGGAATCAAACTATGAAAAAAGGATTGTACAGTAGGGTAATGGCAGTACTTTCTACTTTCCATAAAGCACTTTCCATGATGAATTGATTATAAAGGCCAGGAGCAGAGTTAAACAGATTTCCATGGATCTCATCCAGATAGCGCTTTACCAGCTTGTCTTAGACAGTGCCAGGAAAAGTGTAAATAAGTTACTGACCCTTCCTTAAAGCAGACACCCTCAGAAAGTTCACTGATTTTTAGCTTATAAAATAAAACATTTCTGTTTTATCACCTCCATACTCTTCAGCATCATCTCATGATTCCCACTAAATTTTGAACAAAGTATGTTGCCAAATATTTTATATGCATTATGTGGCGCACACAAATCTTGGAGGGCAAATATCCCCATTTAACAAGTGATCACATTGAAATTCAGCATATTAAATTCTATCTGTGACTCCTGGAATCATGTACTAGATTCCATGTACAGAAATATTTCTTCTACATTGAATGGTTTCCATAACTTAATATTATTATCACAAACCACCTATGATGAAACTCTGAAATGTTAAAATTACTCCACAGGGCTGAGATAATCAAGTTCTACTCATAAACCTCAACTTGTCATAACCACAGGCTTCATAATATAAAGTCAATTTAGCACCACATTTTTCTACATTTTGACATTTTTTTATTCTTCACCTGCACACCTTTGTGTGTAGATGCTCATATTCTCCAAAGGCTTTGAACAGACTGTGATGTTACAGAGGAAGATATACACACAACGTGAGTGCTGCAAATCCTCTAATTTTCAGCCTACTGACATTTTACTACTACTGACTCATGTAGAGCCAAAGTGTGTCCCAAAGCTAGTGAAGTATGTGGTGATGCTCCAAGACACAGAAAGTGCTAAATGGTATAAGCCAACACACCAAAGAAAAACTGTCCAGTTACATGTTGGGACAAAAATATATAGAGGTATCAGAGTGGAGTATTCGAAGGATAAGATGCACAGGGCCTAGCAAAGTTGACCCTTGGGGAGCTAGAGATGGAAGAAGATACCTGAGCTAATGTGATTCTGAAGGACGCTGGATATTAAAGAAGAATGAAAGGAAGCAAGAAATCCACATGATAATGTCAATGACTGTATTATATCAGCAAACTAGGAAAAATGTTCTCAATATTATGCAGGATATAAAAAGAAAAATCATATCACTAACACTGCACCTTTCTATTTTACTATACTTTTTATTATTTCCTACTAATATTGAGAACACTGACACCACTTCTGTGTGTGAGTCCTTGCCTGTGTCATAAATTGGGGCATGAAAGGAACCAAATCTGGAAAAGATGCAAAGCATTTTTTCAAGCAATATATTATGTAGAAAACATTAACTACTAAAAAAATTGAAGAAAATGTGGTATATATACACAATGGAATTCTATTCCTCCATCAAAAGAATGACACTGGCCCATTTGTTAGAAAATGGAAAGACTTGGAAAACATTATATTAAGTGAAGTAATACAAGCCCAAAGAAACATAGGTCCCATGGCTTCCCTTATTTGCAATAACTAGTATATGTCTGAGACGAGCAGAAACGGTCAGATTAGTTGATGTTAGGTGAAATGAACCCCAAGATAAGGGCTCAAATGGTTTTTTCTTTCTTACAATTGTTTCTAACATATTTATAAGATTATTTCTTTGTTGCTTTGTATGTCCCTCCCTCATGATATAACCCCTGTTTTCACTGTATTTGATGTTGGTATAATTTGGGGAGGGGAAGGGAAAAAAACAAATTGTTCAAATTGGGATACAAGTGGACCCATTGCAACAATGAGATGTATAAGATGCTATGTTGAAAAACGAACTTTACAACTTTGGCGTGGGAGGCGTGGGGAGGGTGGGAAATGGGAAGGAAAAATTGAATACATGGATTTTATGGTAACACAGAATACAAAATTAATATGTTAAATTGTTTATTTTCATATAGTAGCAATAAACGTACAAAAATAGATTTAAGAGACATGCCCTTACATATAAGTCTTAGAAAATAAGTGAAAAAAATCTAAACTGAAGATTGTGAATTATGGCTGAAATTAAACAGACCTAAGATCAAGCATAAACAGGAGGAGTATTCTTCTTAAACTGATATACAGGTTTCATGTAATTATTCACAAAATCTAGAAGTGAAAGAGATTGAGTCTAAAATGTGTGTGTAAATTCAAGAACATAGACCACCCAAATATTCTTTAAAATGGAAAACAAAGTTGGAGAATTCCAAACAACTCAATTCTGGACTCACTAAACATGCAGAGTAATCATAGCAGCATGGTTGACCTTAAAATAATAACTGGTGTCACAGAAACAGAATGAAGGTTTTCCCAGGAAAGCCTCTTATTCAACTTAGAAGTATAAAGTAAATACAATAAGGAAGGTCTTTTAAACAAATGGCACTATAACAATTGTGTTCATAGGGAGCAACAAAACATAGACACAACCCTTACTTCTCTCCATGAGCAAAAATCATGTGAATTTTTCACTTTGTTCTTTTTTCTTTTTGCATTGAGACAATTTTGTTATGAATACAGGCTGGTCTCATTCTTGTGGGCATTCTGCCACAGTCTTCCAAGTGCTGGAACTACAAGCAGGCACCTTAAGTCCCAAGATAAAACTCTTAAGGGATAAATAAACAAATCAAAATTTTAATAAAAGAATTGAACCAATATTTCAAAAAGGAAGATATATGATGGGCCAAGAAGCTCTTGGAAAGACATTCACTATCATTAGTCACCAGGGGAATAAAAATTCTATCTATAGTAACCAGTTCATAATCACTAATATTGCTCATATGTTAAAAGTAGGCTAGTTTCTGAAGTGTACTACTATATACACAATGGAATTTTATTCATCCATTAGAAAGAATGATATTGTAACATTTGTGATGAAAGGGAAAGACATGGAAAAAGTAGATTATGTGAAGTAAGTCAGGCCTAGAGAGACAAAGGTACATGTTTTCTCCTATATTTGGAAGCCAGATTTAGCTTAAAACATATAAATAAACTCATTGGGTGGTATTCAATGTATACAAAAGTGTTAACTGAAATATGGAAGATTCAAGGGAGAACTGAAATAGTGCAATTTTTTAAAAAGGCAAATTTCAACAAAATCAAAACCAGGAAGCAGGTACTGCAAAAAGGTAAGGTGGGGTCAATGAGCAAGGGGTAGACAAATGAAGAAGAGAAGAGGGGAAAAATGCAGTCAAGAATCTAATATAGGGCTGGGAAGGTGGCTCAGTGGCAGAGCACTTGCTAGGCATGCATGAGGCCCTGGGTTCGATTCCTCAGCACCACATAAGAAAAAAGCCGGAAGTGGCGTTGTGGCTCAAGTGGTAGAGTGCTAGCCTAGAGCTGAAGTGCTGAGGAACAGGGCCCAGGCCCAGAGTTCAGGCCCCACAACTTCCCCCCCAAAAAAAGAATCCAATATATATCCTGTAAAATTAAGAGGAGTGAGGGAAGTAGAGGGTAAAGGAGGGATGGTTGAAATTTTGAAAGGGGTGACATTGATCAAGATGCATTGTATTCATAGGCTACTTTATTAGATGGCAACTCTTTTGTACAATTACTTAAAGATAACTAAAACAAATAAAGAAAAATGGCTATACATTGCTACAGGGAACATAAAACAATATGTCCATGTTAGAAAGCTCTTTAGCAAGTTCTTATAAATCCAACTCTATAATTTGCTCTCTTACTCATTTTTACCACACACATGCACACACACACACACACAGAAACACACACATACACATGCAAGAGATATGAAACTTGTACATACAAGAAAAACATGGAGGACTGGGAAGGTGCCTCGGTGGTAGAGCGCCTTGCATGCCTGAGGCCCTGGGTTCAATTCCTCAGCACCACATAAGCAAAAAGAAAAAAACCGGAAGTGGCACTGTGGCTCAAGTGGCAGAGTGCTAGCCTTGAGCTGAAGAGCTGAGGGACAGTGCCCAGGCCCAGAGTTCAGGCCCCACGACCAGACCCCTGCCCAAAAAAGAAAGAAAGAAAGAAATACATGGAAATATTTGTACTAGCCTTACTTATATTAGTCAAAGTACTAAAAACAGACCAGATGACTATAAGAATTTGCTACATACTCAACATTAAACAAATTTAGAACATTGATATGAGAAAAGAAGAGAAAAAATCAATAGTTCATATCTTAATTAGGATACTGGTTGTATAGTTGTATGTATGAAAACATACAAGATTGTTTGCATCAGATCTGTACATTTCATTTTATATAAGTTTACTTAGACAAATATATGAGAAAAACTTGAATGGGAAAACTATATATCAAGGTAATGATACTTGGCAATATGAGAGTTAAGTAAGTAATATATATGGAATGCTATGGTTCACACCTGTCACCCCAGATACTTGGGAGCTAGAGATCAGGAGGACTGTGGTCCAATCACAGGTCTGGTTAAAAAGTTAATAATAGTCCTATCTCAACTAATAGCTTCAAATGATGGTGTTTGCTGGTCTTTCAAAATTTGCAGAAGTGCAGATAGGGAGATTGTGGACCAAGTCAGCCCAGGCATAAACTTAAAACCCTATCTCCTCATAAATACCTAAAGCAAAACTGGCTAGGGCACGAGTTGATTCAGAATATTTTCAGGTAAATAAAAGCATATAGGTTCTACTTGCCAATGAAGAACTATTTGGAAGATTCTTCTAAGGTACCCCACCCAGATCCACTGACCATTTTCCATTTTGCAAGTCCAGAAAGTTAAAGTTGTTCCTAAAATTTTTAATTGTTGTGTGAACTTTGGTAGGATTTAAAATTATGTTTCTAAGATTTGTTTTAATAAGTACTAGAATTTGGAAATCAATCAAATGGCACATTATGCTTGCTGGTTAGATACATCTTGATTTAATTTGGTGTATATATCATCTAAAATGAACAACATTCACAATAGCCAAATATACCTCAAAAGTGGCTACTATAATGGGCGGACATGACTACTCTGTTAGTTTTCCTTAAGAATAATATAGAAGGTGTTCGCTTCAGCAGTACATATGCTAAAATTGGAACGATACAGAAAAGATTAGCATGGCCCCTGCGCAAGGATGACACGCAAATTCGTGAAGCGTTCCATATTTTTATAAAAACCTTCCATAGCAAAGAAAAATTGAAAAAATAGATCTCCACCAAACCAGCCCTACAAAAGATTCTTAAAGATGTGCTACACATAGAAAACCAACAAGACCACAATAAAGGCCAAAAAACTGCACCCAAACTGAGAATCCAAGAACCATAGGAAGAACCCAGTTTTCACAGCCCCCAAGAAGATGGATAACATGACAGGAACTCCCAAATACCTCTCAGTTCTTTCTCTTAAATTTAACGGACTGAACTCTCCAATTAAGCGACAAAGACTGTCTAGTTGGATTAAAAAACAAGACCCTTCTATCTGCTGCCTTCAGGAGTCACACCTTGCCCGTAAAAACAAACACATTTTCAATGTTAAAGGTTGGAACAAAATCTACCAAGCAAACGGCCACCATAAACAGGCAGGAGTTGTAATCCTAATATCAGATAAAATAGACTTCAAATTAAAAATCGTGAGAAGAGATAAAGAAGGTCGCTACATACTAATTAAGGGATCTCTCCTTCAGGAGGATATTACAATTCTAAATATCTACTCGCCAAACAATGGAGCACCCAAATTTATCCAGGAAACACTACTTTCCCTCAAATCCCATATAAATCTAAAGACATAAATTGTTGGGGATTTTAACACACCACTATCCCCACTAGATAGATCAACTCGGCAAAAACTCAACAGAGAAACCGCAGATCTAAACAGCTGCATAGATCAACTAGACTTAACAGATATCTACCAAACATTTCACCCAGCAGCATCAGAATACACGTTTTTATCAGCAGCACATGGAACATTTTCCAAAAGAGACCACATTTTAGGCCACAAAGCAGACATGTCTAAATTCAGAAACATTGAAGTTATACCTTGCATTCTCTCTGACCACAAGGGAATAAAATTAGAACTCAACACCAAAAGCCACCAAAAAAAGTCCGGTATCACATGCAGACTGAACAACACACTGCTGAATCAGGAGTGGGTCATGGAAGAGATTAGAAAGGAAATTCAAATGTTCCTGATATTCAACAAAAATGAACACACAAATAACCATCTCCTCTGGAACACAGCAAAGGAAGTACTCAGAGGCAAGTTTATAGCTCTGAGCTCCTACATCAACAAATTGGAGAGATCTGAAACCAAACATTTATTGACACATCTAAACCTCCTTGAAAAAGAGCAGCAAGATAAACCCCAATCCAGTAGATGGAAAGAAATAATCAAAATTAAATCAGAATTAAATGAATTAGAATCCAAAAAAACTATAGAAAGAATCAACAAAACAAACAGTTGGTTCTTCGAAAAACTTAACAAAATTGACAGACCCTTAGCAAATCTTATCAGAAAAAGAAGAGAACACACCCAAATTAATAAATTCAGAGACGAGAATGGAAACATCACCACGGAAACAACCAAGATTCAGAACATTATAAGGGAATACTTCTCAAAACTTTATGCTAATACGTTTGAGAACTTGACAGAAATGGACCTTTTCCTAGCAAATATTGACATGTCAAAACTAAACCAAGATGAGTTAAACCAGCTTAAGAGGCCCATATCAAGCATTGAAATAGAAACAGCAATAAGAGACCTCTCAGCTAAGAAAAGTCCAGAAGCAGATGGTTTTACAGCAGAATTATACAAGGCCTTGAAAGCAGAACTCACACCAATACTCCCCCAACTCTTCAATGAAATTGAAGGAGAAAGTTCACTACCGAACACATTCTATGAAGCCATCATAACCCTCATCCCAAAACCAGGCAGGGACTCATCAAAGAAAGAGAACTATAGACCCATCTCTTTGATGAACATTGATGCAAAAGTTCTCAACAAAATTTTGGCCAATCGACTTCAACAATTCATCCAAAAAATCATACACCACGATCAAACAGGATTCATTTCAGGGATGCAAAGTTGGTTCAATATACACAGATCAATTAATATTATTCATAACATCAACAGAAGCAAGAATAAGAACCACATGGTTATCTCAATAGATGCAGAAAAAGCATTTGACAAGATGCAACACCCCTTTATGATGAAGGTTTTGGAAAAATTAGGAATCCATGGAACATTCCTCAATACAATAAAGGCTGTATATGACAAACCTACAGCCAGCATTATATTTAATTGTGAAAAACTAAAGCCATTTCCTCTTAACTCAGGAACAAGACAAGGATGTCCACTCTCTCCACTTCTCTTCAATCTAGTATTAGAATGTCCAGCTACAGCAATAAGATAAGATGCAGACATAAAGGGGAGCCAAATAAGGAAAGAAGAAATAAAACTCTCCCTCTTTGCAGA
>NW_012267408.1:1542017-1626082 GCF_000151885.1 Dipodomys ordii
AAGGATTGGGTGGGGGGAGGGGGGGCTGGGAAGGGATGTGAAGGGTAAACAAAGGAGGAGGCTGCAATGCTTGGTAAGAAATGTATGCATTGGGGCTGGGAAGGTGGCTCAGTGGTAGAGCGCTTGCCTTGCACGCTCGAGGCCCTCGGTTTGATTCCTCAGCACCACATAAGCAGAAAGAAAAAAGCCCGAAGTGGCGCTGTGGCTTAAGTGGTAGAGCGCTATCCTTGAGCTGAAGAGCTGAGGGACAGCGCCCAGGCCCAGAGTTCAGGCCCCACGACCAGACCAAAAAAAAAGAAATGTATGCATTATCCTGCCCATGTAATTGTAACCCCTCTGTACAGTATGTTCACAAATAAAATAAAATAAAAATAAATAATTAAAATAATATAGAAGAACTGATTATTATTAAAATGAATGTTTTTATTGAAGTTGTGGCATAAATGAGAAAATACTTGGAACTCTCAGCAAATATATCTACATAGAGTGAGAACTCACTCAATCCTGGTCCTCTTTTGCTTTATAGATGGCAGGAATGAAGACTCTCTTAATGTTTGCTCAGATAAGGTCATATATTTCTTGAGCTAGAGAACATTTATAATTTGCTTTCAACTAGTACTGTTAATCAATTATTCATTTTTTAAAAACTGTCAACATTCCTTTTAATTTTCATCTCTCTCTGTGTATCTTCTCCACTTTCTTCTCCCCACTAACCTACATCTTCTTCTTGCTTAATGGTTCATTATATTTTCCCCAACCTCCATGGATCCCTAGACTTTCTTATATCCTACTTTCTTATATTCTCCTTCTTTGTATGATATGATCTACTGATAGCCAGCTTGATTTCTTCATGCTTTCCAATCTAAGTCTCATTAGAGATATTATTATTGGCTCAGAGCATCTTTTCATGAGAGTTCATATCTTGTGTCACATAATGGTTGGCATCTATTCATCTGTCTGTTGGTTGAAGCACATTATTGAGGTTCTTAATACAACCATCTGGAAATCAGGAAGGTAGGTAAATAATTCCCTTAGAGGAAGTGGCAAGGCAGATACGGACACTGAGATACTTCATTTTGTTCTCACTCTGGTATTTCTCAACTGAGCTCATCAGTCTGACCACAAGGCAAATATAAAAAAGAATTTAAAGTCTAGCCAATATCCCTCCTGAAAGCTCTGGACTCACACTGAGAGCACCCTGATTTTGCTCTGGACATCACTCCTGGGATGGCAAAGGGATTTACCTGGCATCTCTCTTAGTATAATAAATCAGCACAAGATGCCAAGCAGAAGGGACTCTGTTTAGAAAGTTTTTATGAACTTTTTTGCTCAGGTTGAGCTCAAATTGCAATCCCACCATCCCTGCCTCCCAAGCAGTTAGGATTATAAGTTTGAGCTTAAGTATTTCCTCTTGATGCCAAAAATCTTACAATTCTAGACTAAATAATAAAACTATTGCTTTTATGAATAAAACCTTACAAAAAGCAATATAGCTAGAGTCTATTCTTATTGATTTTTCTTATACTGACTTTCAAACTGAAATGGTTTCTTTGCATTTTCCGTTTACACCCTCCAGTGCCTCAAGGAAAGAGAAATAGCATCCTTTGCCCCGAATGACATATAATTGTCCCATATTTTTTTGTATGAGGACATTTCAAATTCCAGTTTCATTATCACATCACTTCATAATTCTCCTCAAAGCTTTTGTAGTGGAAAAAATGCAGGATATACAAGCTTACTCTTATTTTACTTTAGTTTGAAGAACACAACACTCAAAAAGTATAATCATAATACCCAGTGCTTACATAGTTTCTGTCCAAACAATTCTGGTGACTTAATAACATGACAGAAGTGCTATTTATTCAGTTTTCAGATGGCAGAAAAGTAAAAGATTATGCTTTAGTGGAAACAATGCTTCTTTTCATTCCTCATAACATTTCTTTAGGTAATTCTTCCCTCTCTAATGCTTCTGTCAACCACAGTGCATTTATTCCTGGTGTTGTTCCATACTGCTGTATGGCGTAGGACCCTGGGTTTTCCAAATGAATTTCAGATTACTTTTATTAGTTAAAGTCAAACCTGAGTGAAAGGAATAAAAACTTCTATAGGATTGGGGCTATAGTGCTTCCTTACATTGTGCAAGGTCCTGAGTTAAGTCCTCAGTTTGAAAAAAGAAAAGAAAAGGGATTCATCAAAGTCTCTGCTTTCTTCAAAATATTATTATGGAATAACCAAATTTTACAAAGTTTTTCTACACCCAATTCTTATAGTCCAGTGGCCATCTTTTGTCCCTATCATTTTTGATTGGTTTCAGTTGAGCTCTGGGATCCTGACTGGGTAATTGCTGTTCTGTTACCATACACCTGAGAGATGATGTTTGACATCCAATTATTCAGTTATCCCCCAAGTCTCTCTGTGTAATTCTAAGAGACATTATAAACTAGGAAGTAAAATGCAAGTGAAAATTATCAGAAGACAACATTGTGTTAATAGCTACCTCATTCTTGATGTGTTCCTTCTTCCTCTGTGGCTCAAGACTAAAACTGTTAGTAACAAAGGGATCTAAATGTTGCTTTGCAGTTTAGCAAGCCTATGCAACCCTCAAATAAAGGGAGCTTTGCCCCAGAATGTGTCAGAGAAAAATACTTTGCCTCTGCTTCTGCAGGATTCTTTGTGTCTCTTGGCTCATTGGATTCAAATGACCTTCTGTTGGTCATTGTGAAGAGAAGTTACAGAGAGGTCAGCCATGTGTTCTAATCTAGAAGATTGAAAGCATTTCAAAACTGCCAGCATAAACGAAATGCTATTTTAAAACTTATCTACACATTTTAAGAGTTGGTCTTAAAATGTTCAATTTCTCCTTTCCTGATGTATAAATCTAATCATTGAGCTTTGGTATTGTTAGCTGATTTTGAATCACTCATTTAGAGGTCTTTCCCATTATCTTTCTTTAACTGCTAATCTTCAGTCTGACTGTGAGAAAAACTCTTCTGATCTCAATATCTTCTGAATCACTGAGAGAAACATCCTCACAGTACTGCCAAAGACTCCAACCACCACTGGTTTATACACATCATCTTTTTCTCACAAAAAGATCCACATAATTCTTCTTGGTATGGATACAAATCAAATCCCAGATCAGAGGCAGAAGGCTGAATTTACAAAGACACATCTCAATTCCATCTCTGTTAATTGAAGAAGACACTTTCACTTTGATAGGTCCAGGGATAGAGGACAGTCAAGGGATTGATATATTAGGTTAATCAAATATTTGCGATAGTTTTAGTACCATTCATAGCTTTTTTTTTTTGTCAGTCATAGGGCTTGAACTCTGAGCTTAGGCACTATCCCTGCTCTCTTCAACTCAAGGCAAGCTCTCTACCACTTGAGCCACATTACCACTTCCTGTTTTCTAGTGATTTATTGGAGATAAGAGTCTCAGGGCCTTTCCTGCCAGGGCTGGCTTTGAACCATGATCCTCAGATCTCAGCCTCCTGAGTAGCTAGGAATACAGACTTGAGCCACAGGCACCCAGCTCATAGGCATTTTCAAATAGCCTGAGAAAAAAAAATCTTCCCAGAAATAATAGTCATTATTTTTACTATAATAATTATTAGCACTACTTTGATAAAACAATTTATAAGACGTTTAACACTTCTCCGTGTTCAAAAATCTGTACATTTCTTCCTCCCTGTCTTTGCCATGCCTCTTTGTGGTCACAGCTCTGTATGGCTTACCTTCTCTGTTTTTGTTTGTTTGTTTAATTTTTTATTGTGAAAATACCATACAAAGGGGTTACAATTACATGGGCAAAGTAATGAGTACATTTCTTTTTTTGGGGGGGGGATCCGGTAGTGGGGCCTGAAATCTGGGCCTGGGTGCTGTCCTTCAGCTCTTCAGCTCAAGGCTGGTGCTCTACCACTTGAGCCATAGCACCACTTCCGGCTTTTTTCTTTTTGCTTATGTGGTGCTGAGGAATTGAACCCAGGGCCTTGAGCATGCAAGGCAAGCGCTCTACATCTGAGCCACCTTCCCAGCCCCCATGAGTACATTTCTTATCAAGCATTGTTGCCTCCTCCTTTGTTTCCCCTTCCCACCCCTTCCCATCTTTTCCCCTCTCCCCCCTCCTCTGCCTGGTGAAAGTTGTAAAGTTTTTTTTTTTTCAACATAACAACTTGTACATCTCATTGTTGCAATGGTTCCACCTATATCCCTATTTAAACGGTTTGTTTTTGCCCTTCCCCTCCACAAATTATACCAACATCAAATACAATGAAAGCAGGAGTTATGCTGTGGGGTAGGGGAAAGCAGGGGTTATACTTTGGGGGAGGGACATACAAAACAACAAAGAAATCATCTTATAAATATGTTAGAAACAATCACAAGAAAGAAAAAAAACATTTGAATACTTATCTTATGGTTCATTTCACCTAACATCAACTTATCTGACCTTTTCTGCTTGTCTCAGACATATACTAGTTTGTTTCTGTAAGGCAAGTTGTATGGCATCCAGAGAGGCAGAATTATCTGCCAGCCTCTCTGGCATAAGTCTAAGACTTAGGAAGATGTAGGTGATGGTAGCTGGACACCAAGAGGCTCAGACTGGTACATTCTAAAGAGAAGTTCCAGGTAGGCTAGAAAAGTGGAGGCCACAAAGCTCTTTAGCTTGGGACAGAAAGAAGCTAACTCTGCTTTCTGTTTACCTCCAACATAGCTAGCAAGGCCCAAATGCGAGACTGTACCTTATAGCACCAAGAGAAACAAGCTCCATGTATATAGAAACTACTTTAAGTCTTTAGTCCACTTATTTATCAGGCAGTTGTTTTTTTGAAGATTTGTTGGTGGATGATTTAATTTTTTGAGTTCCAAGTATATTTTAGATATGAGACCATTGTCTGTTACATGGCTAGTGAAGATCTTCTCCCAATCCTTAGGCTTTCTATTGATCTTGCTAGCTATGTCCTTTGCCATGCAGAAGCTCTGCAGCTTCGTGCAATCCCATTCGTCCAACCGTTCTTTGATTTGTTGTGTTTCTGGGTCTCTATTAAGAAAATTTCAGCCTGTTGCCAAGGAGACCTAGGGTTTCTCCTATTCCGTCCTGTAATGTTTTCAGGATGTCTGCTTTGACTCCAAGGTATTTGATCCATTTGGAGTTGATTCTGGTGCAGGGTGATATATAAGGATCTAGCTTTAGTTTTCTACAGGTGTTTAACCATTTTTTCCAGCATCATTTACTGAAGAGGCTGTCTTTCTTCCATTCTATTTTTTTAGTTCCCTGGAGAAGAAAAAAGAATGGCCTATAAACACATAAAGAAATGCTCAACCTCTCTAGCCAAAAAAGAAATGCAAATCAAAACAACATTGAGTTTTCCCCTTTACTCCAGTTAGAATGGCTATAATCAAGAACTCCAATAACAACAGATGCTGTAGGGGATGTAGACAGTGTTGTAGGCAGTGTTGGTGGGAGTGTAAATTTGTTCCACCACTTTGGAAAGTAGTATTGAGGTTCCTCAAAAAACTCTACATAGAACTCCCCTATGACCCAGAAATCCCACTTTGGGGCATTTACCCAAATGATCACAAACAAGACCACACTAAAGCTACCAACACAACTATGTTTATTGCAGCATTATTTACCATAGCTAAGATATGGAACCAACCCAGATGCCCCTCAGTAGATGAATGGATCAAGAAAACATAGTGTATATACACAATGGAATTCTATGCCTTCATCATAAAGAATGACATTGCCCATTTGTTAGGAAATGGAAATATTTGGAAATAAATATATTAAATGCAGTAAGCCAGGCAAAAGAAACATAGGTCCCATGGTTTCCCTTATTTGCAATAACTGGTATATGTCTGAGACAACCAGAAAAGGTCAGGTAAGATGATGTTAAGCAAAATAAACTCCAAGATAGGGACACAAGTGCTTTTCTCTTTCTTGCTATTGTTTCTAACATATTTATAAGGTTCCATGTAATTTTTTTGTTGCTTTGCCTGTCCCTCCCCCATGGTATAACTCCTGTTTTCACTGTATTTGATGGTGTATAATTTGGAAAGGGAAGGGGAAAAAACTGTTCAAATAGAGGTTCGTGTTGACCCATTGCAACAATGAGATTTACAATATGCTATGCCAAAAAACAAACTTTACAATTTAGGCGGGGGTGGAGGGAGTGTAGTTGTGGAGGAGGGTGGGAAGGATGGTAGGGGGAAAACAATGGAGGCGGCAACAATGCTTGATAAGAAATATACTCATTGCCTTGCTCATGTAATTGTAACCCCTCTGTACACTATTTTCACAATAATAAACTTACTGTTTTCACTGTATTTGATTTTGGTATAATTGGGGAGGGGAAGGGAAAAAAATTGTTTAAATATGGATACAGGTGGACCCATTGCATCAATGAGATGTACAAGACTTTATGTCAAAAAACGAACTTTACAACTGGGGGGGCAGGGAGCAGGGGTGGGGGCCATCGTGGGAGATGGAAAGGGATGGGAAGGGGAAACAAAGGAAGAGGCAACAATACGTGAAAAGAAATGTACTCATTACCTTGCTCATGTAATTGTAACCCCTGTGTACAGTATTTTCACAATTTAAAAAATACTGTTGACTGAAATGAGTTGTGTTCAGCTGGCTGTGGATAAAATAGACCTAGAACTGCACTTTGGCCCTGTGATAGTTTATTTCCTAAAGGTCATTCCCTTAATTCTTATTAGTCAATCAATGAAATATTTTACTTTTTGCATCCATGTCTTGGTTCCTAGTTAACAACCACTGTAGATATTAGAGCATTAGGTAAAAACTGTCACCCTTGGAACAGGTGTTCCTATATTCCTAAATCATACTTACTTGGGACAAGATGAGCTTCCAAAAAAAGATTGCTATTTTAATGATGCTCATCACAGTGATGACTGGCTCAGGGCTTTCAAATCTCCCCCAGTCCCCTAAATGCAGCAAAATTAGAAAGGCAGCATTTTTTCTTTAAAAAAAAAAAGCATTCTAGAGGATTCAAAAGTATTCTCCATGTAATCAGAGACACTAATTATCAAGCCTATTCTAGATAAAGTAGTAGTTAATGCCAATTTATCAAGACGGGAGATGAATCTGATTTTATTTCTATTGCGGCTGCCCAAAGACAGGTGGCTTAAGGCAAGTATATTTAGTTTAATGAGACTCTAGGGGATAAACAGTCTAAGTCTGAGTACCCTCATTATGCAACAGCAAATACAGTGACCTGCCTGCTACAGGGATTCAATTTGTATCTCCACAAAACATGGTCATAACCAGTCCACTAATATATGCATAGGTTATTAAGCTCCCCCTCCCCCACATAGAAAGCATGCATTTCTATTCCAATACTAGTAGTTCAAGCTTATTTTGGAAGTAATTTCCTGTGCTCTAACTGTTTCTTTCTTCACTTTCGTTGGCAAAGCTATTATTTCCTGTTTCTCAGGTACAAATAAGTGTGTCGATCATTATTTTTTATTATATTCATTAACTTGTTTTCATCATGAAAATTTCAGGGACTGGCTATCATGTGGATTCCAGGGCTCCCACTTTCTTATGATGAAAAAGTACTAAAAAATATTAACATAATTCCAATGCCTAGAAATAATCATTAGACCATCGGATTTCTAGCAAGTAAATTTAGGTTAATCAAAGGAGAAATACCAGAATAGATGTCCCAGTCTGTCTACTTAAATTGAATTTGGGGGCTAAAACCCCAAAGACTTGGTACCTTTGTCTCTCATATTTGTGAAGTACCTTTACTAAATATCCAATGAAATTCTTAGCCATAGACAAACATACACAAATTATACTTGCAGTCAGACAGTTGGGGAGAAAAAACAGGTTAATGAATCTGATGATTATGGTTTTATTTTGAAGTACATATATTTAATTCAATTCCTCCTCTCCTTGAAATATAACCACATCATTTTATTTGAGTAATGAAATAATGGGTAGTTGTTTTCTTTCTTATTTGTCTGGAAATAATGAAAACCAGTATGATCCTCTTCTAAGAATATCCTCCTTTATATCACTGTATGAATGTGTAGAGTGCTATATAATTTATCATGTTCAGGTGTATTTTTTTTGTATTTTACCATCCAGTGTGTTGACTTGTAGATTTATAGGCACATTCTAGTCACAACAAATGAGCAAAACCATGAAACCTGTTTCTTTGGGTCTGGCTTACTTCACTTAATATAATTTTCCCTGAGTCTTTTCATTTCCTTACAAATGGTACAATATCATTCTTTCTGATGGAAGCATAGAATTCCATTGTGTATATATACTACATTTTCTTGATCCATTCATCCACTAAGGGCATCTGGGTTGATTCCATATCTTGGCTATGGTAAATGGTACTGCAATGAGCAAGGTTGTGCTGGTAGCTTTAGTGTGGCCTTGTTTGTGGTCTATTGGATAAATAATGTCCAGAAGTAGAATTCCTGGGACATAAATTCACAAAAGCTCAATAGTTATGTACATATGATCATATAAAACAATGTCTATTGAAATGAATTCCAATAAATGGAAATGAGGTTTTTAAAAATTTGTTTTTTTTTCTCCTTTGTTGCTGTTTTTGTCTTTTGTACCTTTTGTCTTGTATGTAAGTTTATCTGTTTGGGGGAGAGTAAAGCAGAGCACAAAAATGGTGGGACAAAGGGTGAACAAATGCAGCTGTGATACTCACTACACACCATATTGAAAATAAACTATGCAACTTTCAGAGTGGGTGGAAGGGAAATACTGTAAGAAAACAAGGTAATAGGTGGCACTGTTCAAAAAGAAATACACACATTAACTGACTTATGTAACTTTAACCCCTTTGTGCATCAGCTTTAGCAAAAAAAAGAAGAAAATAAACTTCTGAATTAAAAAAAACAAATATGCATATGGTCTACACCTATTTATTGATAACTCAAAATATTCCCAATGAGTGTTGCCCAGATGCCTGCAAGCATGAAGAGAATGCAATGATGAGTCTCCAGCTGACTCATCACAAATAAAAGGAAACCTTTACTACTTTCGGCCATTGAGGCTTATTTTCATTATTTCATAAATAGCAAGATGAATGTACAGCTGCAACCAACAGCTCTTATGTGATGGTTCAGTGTTGGGAAAGGTGAAAATAAAAAGGATGAATGGATGGTACTCTATACAATACTAAGGGACTCAACATTTGATAAATTATCCTCTGTATCATCTTGGGCAGCATAGCATAATCACAGCAAATGTCTATGTCTAAGAGGAAAGAATGGAAAACTGAAAGTTAACCATGGGTGTGATGATTAAGAAAGATGTACTCAGAAATGTGATATAATCAAAGGTAATTTCAGAAGACAACCATGTTGTACACCAAAAATTAAAGGAGACATTGACCTCACAAATACAGAGGTGTATGGAGTTAAAAGGAATAAGTGTTTCTTGGCCCACAGCAAGAAGTCAGAAGCTGAAAATGTTTTTGAGGAAATTCTATTAAGACCAGAATCTAGTCATGTAGATGATAGTAGATTCCATTTATATTTTTCAAACCATGAAGTTCTTTCAATATAAAAAGCTAACAATGGAAATGGCACCAATAAGTTCTGTTACTTGACAATATTTGTATGTATGGTTTTCTCACTAAAACACTTCAAACTCAAGGTATCCACAAATTTTCTAAAGGAAAATTCAGAGTCAAAAGAACACAAATCTCCTCTGGCCTAACTCTCTGTCCTGTGATCGCAAACTTGGTGTAATTCTCTGACTTAGGACTGTTCACTGGAACTCTAAAACTGCTTTCTATGTGAGAGCTTACTTAGACTCCAGCTTCTCCTCCGCCATCTTCCTGCCACCCTTAGATATGTATTTTAATGTTTTTTTCTTTCATGCATGTGTTTCTAACGCATTTATAAGATTATTTCTTTGTTGCTTTGTATGTCCCTCCCCCACAGTATAACCCCTGCTTTCACTATATTTGATGTCAGTATAACTTGTGGAGGAGATGGGGGAAAACAAGTCGTTTAAGGATACAGGTGGACCTGTTGCAACAATGAGAAGTACAAGTTGTCATGTCCAAAACGAGCTTTACAAAGTCGGTGCATGGGGGCGGGGGGGGGGGGGGGGGGGGGAAAGAAGGATTGGGACTGGGGGGAAGCTGGGAAGGGATGTGAAGGGTAAACAAAGGAGGAGGCTGCAATGCTTGGTAAGAAATGTATGCATTATCCTGCCCATGTAATTGTAACCCCTCTGTACAGTATGTTCACAAATAAAATAAAATAAATAAATAAATAAAAAGAAAAAAAGAACGCAAATCTCATTGTAGACTACTAGCATATATGCCAAATAGGGAACTGTGGATAGATCTGTGTGTGAATCTTGGAACATAAAGAGCAGACTAGAGATCCTCAACTAAGAGCTAAATAATGCAAAAATATCAAGCTTTTGAGTTCTGCCCTTTAGGAAGGGATTATGATACAACAGAACAGAGACCCCTGTGGCCCTGAGATGGATGTATAGTGACAGCATGAAATAAAACCTGTGGTTGTAATGCTCTGAGCTATGTAGCTACTTTCAAACCATAGAATAACCTAACTCATCCTAACTAATATAGAAATACATATAAATATTTCTTAAGTGTTAGAACATAAAAGCTTTGCATTTTACTTGAAATGCATTTCAAGTTTTTTGAAAATGAACATGTATTATTCATGTAATAACACTATTCAGGTTTAACACAATGAGTTATAGAGCAGCATTAAATACAAAATAACTGAGAATTATATGAACATAAAGCTAACAGCAATCAATTATTCAGTAACTAATACTGGGATAATAGTTAGATATTTGGAAACAATCCCACTAATTAAACTCTATGTTTCACCCACATAAATTAAAAGCTGAAGTCTTTACATCAACCAAAGTAATTTCACTGACATTTTTGCTACCAGTTGGTATTTATGTCATACTAACAGTAAATAAAGGTATAGCTTTTAATAAGCAGAGTATTGTCCAAAATCTAACATCTTTTAATGCATTCATCTGAACACCTCTCCAAGGTAAGATGTCAGTTTCACATGTAAAAACACAGAGAGAAAGATAGGAGCTAAGGAAATTATTCAGGGTTATGTAGCTAGAAAGGGGTAGATGTAAATTGGCCCCAAGATTTGTAGCCATAATTGCTGTGATGCCTATATTGCCTCTTGTGATCATTTTAAGTTATATTCATTTGAAAAAAAAGTCCTCTACTTAAAAGTGAGAATTCTCTTTTATATCTTTTTTCTCTTATTTACTATATCCATAAGAGAAATACAAAATGAATATGATGATAATAGAGAAAAGAAACATATGAATTCAATACACTTGAGAAAAATATGGAAAACATTAGGTGTAGTAAATTGTTAAATTCAAACCCTCAACTGCAAGCAAATTGGTCGGTTGAATGTAAGCCAACCGTCTGTGTATTCAACTATAAAGGAAAACAACAGAATGAAAGAACATCTTGGAAATGTGAGAAACATTTTATTGCTGGTTGGATCTCAAAAGAGAGATATTAAAACTCCTGGAATGATGGCAGAGGGCATATGAATTTGCATAACACCTTCTCTGTAACATGCTGAAATTAACAAAAGGATTTAAAAGCAAGAGAAGATGACTAAAAGTAAGCTATGGCTCCAGCATATATTACAGACTGGAAAGGAACTTTGTGGAAACAAACTTTATCTTTGTCCCATAAAATTCAGAGTGAAGGTTCAGATTTGCCAGATATCTATCCTACAGCCAGTTGTTTGATAGGTTGTTTCCCTTTCACTATTCCTCTTTCCCTGTTACACAGAGTGGCTCCTAGTTCCATCTGGCTTTCTAAGTCTGGAACAGAGAGAATTCACTAATCTTTGGACACCCTTCCAATCTAGACCCAGCTGCCCCTGATTGATGGAGCTGGCCCAGAATTTTCCATCACTAGCCCCATTCAGTTCTTCCTGAATCCATTCCAGCTATGGCTTTCTGCTCTGATAGAAGACAATGCCCCTAATATCACTCCATTATCTACTTGCCTACCATTTCACCCTGTAATCTACATTTTGTTCATACAATAAAGAATTATTTTATATGCTTCCTAGAGACCAAATTTCTTCCTAGAGACCAAATTAATAATCGTTCAACAATGCTAACAAAGATAATTTGAACCGGGATTCCATGCACTGAGAATAGACAAAGATTCAGACTCAGATTTTTCTGTATCATGTGACCAATGTTAACCTTATTAGACAGTGGGCCACATTTTCAGAGGTTCAGGATGAAAGTCTCTCGAGTTGTATTTTTATATATGTTTCTAGGAATGATAAAAACCCTTCCCTATTTCCAGTGTTTTTTAGGTTAGAGGGAGGAGTGGAAAATTAGGGAAAACTTTGGTACTGAGCTGACATCTAATTTACTGGAACTTTTCCTTGTGTGCTGTTGATTTTGATGCCAAGTATACACATTTCATAGCTCTGTCTAGATACAAATAAATCAAGAGCAACATCTACTCTAAATCTACAATCATTCAAATCGTATCTCTTCTCTTCAGTCATCACTCTTTCTTCTTGTAATGTACTTAAAATTTGTCACTTCTATGAAGGTAAATGGCTCTCCAAAGGCCTAATACAACAGAAAAAAATACTCCTCAGTGCTGCTTGCCTTTCAAGACTAAATATATCAAATGTGAGGGTCAGAAGTCTGTTGGTGGTGTTTTCAGTTTTTAAATCTTATTGAATTAAGAATATCACTTGATATTCTTATTATATTCATTACAGGAAACACGTAGAAAATTATTACTGCATGAATCTGCCAAATAACTGCCATTATAGTATACAGATGTCAATGAATGTTTTATAGTATTTGAGACTTTAAATACTTTAAACCATAGTAAGGTTGCAAAGAAGCTCTCACTTCATTTCTCGCTGGGGTCACGTTATTTCATCATGTTGTCCATGCTTTGTGAAGTGATCAACCAATTCTGACCTTTTCTGTTTAGATTATCACATTAGGATTATTTCAGGCTTTTTAAGATTCACCTGCAGAATGTATACTTTAATTTCAGTTTTCTCTCCCAAATCTCTCTTTCTTCTAACACTTACATGGAGTTCACTTTATCAAGATTTTTCCATCATTATTAATAACTATTTAATAAATTCCTCTGTAGAGCTCATCTATATGTGCTTCATTGATTAAACATCTCTTCAGGGTGCCTGCCCCAATGAGCTGATTAAATGATCAAAGATACAGCTGGTGAGATCAGCTGTGCTTGAATGGGGAGAAGAGGCCTAGTTGTTTCAGAGTTCAACAATGACATCTATTTTTGACAAGCAATAAAGAACCTGTCCCAGTGGTGGCATTTAGAATTAGAAGTGTCTATTCCAAAAATGTGTCCTTACTATATTAAAATGAAGAAAATTAAAAAGAAGCAAGATTTCTCCCTTCTGTTCATAAAATAGCCATTACTGTCCTGTAAGAACATTGGTAGAGGAGTCCGTGTTTTTCAGCTCTTTCAAATAATAATGTGTTGAGAGTTCTTTGAAATCCTCAGGAGGTAAAACAACATATAAATTGAAGTTATTATTATCAAAGACATTCTCATTTCTGAGCAGTTTGTCAGGCATCATTGTTCTAATTTATATGCAGTCCGAAGCTGCAGATCTATTCCATGTCATGTGCTGAGACTCCCTCTGGTTAGTTTTACAGTGAAGGAATTTCCATGGTTGAATTTACCACTAAAGTTGAAAGGCAAATTTGATTGACTGAATGGGATAAGAAGAATGTCATCTGATGCATGATAATAAAAATGAGTTAGTCTTTCATTTAACATTTTGATTGGTAGATACAGGGAACTTGGAAAGAGTATTTTAAAAGAAGAAAAAAGAAGCTTGTCTTTAAGTTTTAGATATGTTATTTTTGAACCATTGCAGTACAAATATCTGACTTAAAATGCAATATCAACATATCAAATTTTATTATAAATTTGTAATTACACTTAAAACAAATTTCAGCTGGATACTAGGGGCTCTGTCTACTAAAAAGGTGGAAATCTGAAAATTAGATTTGAATGTATTCTGTGTAGAAAAGTTGAAAAGATTCCATCTCCAATTAACCAACCAAAAGCTACTCTGGAGACATGGCTCAAGTGGTAGAGCATTTGCTGTCAACAAGCAAGCCAAATGTATTTATAATGTACCATGTGATTGTTTTTCTTTTGTGTGTTCTTCCCCCATGTTATAACTCCTGTTGTCACTATATTTGATTCCAGTGCCCTGCATCTTGTATATACATTTTTCTGATTTGTGGAGGGGAAAGGAAATAACAAAATATTGAAATAAGGATACAGGTTGACCCATTGTAACAATGAGATTTATAAGACACTATGTTGAAAATGAACTTTACAACTTGGGGAGGAAGAGGGAGCTAGGGAGGTGAGGAGAAAATGTATGGTAGGGGAAAAGCAAAGGAGGTAACAATGCTCTATAGGAAATGTACTTATTACCTTAACTCATGTAACTGTAACCCCTCTGTACAGTATTTTTACAATAAAAAGTTATACAAAAAGAGAAAGCTAAAAGTCTTGGGTTCAAGTCCCAGTACTGAAAAAAAATCCAATAATTAGTTGTAATTGATGTTACCTTAAGAGGTCAGCTTGTTAATTTATTAAAGGAATGAACTAGAAAGACTTACAAATGTTTAAATGTTTAGATGGAACCAAGACAGGATTAAGAAATAAAATTAAGCATTTACACTTTACTTGTTCTTTAGAGTCTTCTGAACCCCTTTGAATATAGTTGCATGAAATCAATACTCATAGGACAAAAATAGACATGAATAAGAAATATATGGATATGTGTGTCTGCACTGAGTCTAGTGTATTAAGATTGCATGGAGGCTGTATGATATGAGGCCATGATTCAGGAAAATGTGTCATTCTGCATAGATCTATCTCCAACAACTATTTTAGTATAAGGAAATCACTGGGAAAATTTCACCGCACTATATTCCATTCTGTAGAATTTCAATCCTGAATGCAAGCCCAAATGGCCTATAGATGCAGAACATAGAAAGAAGGTCTGGAATTTGTTAACCAAGGTAATGGTTGGTTAACCTTACCACATGCTCACAAAGTAGATTTGATATGATGTATTCATTTTCTGCTTAGAAATTAATAATATATTATTTATCTTGTCAAATATCTAGCCAATTTTAGTTTTTTCTGATTTCTTCATAAATGTACTGTTTTTATTTGAACAATTGAATACAAATATGTAAATAAAGCCAGGCACTGGTGGCTCACACCTGTAATTCTTGCTACTTAGAGTTGGCTGAGAGTTGAGGATTTTGGTATGAAGCCAGCTGGACCAGAAAATCCCTGAGACTCTGATCTCCAACTAACCACCAAAAAGTTGAAAATGGAGCTTTGCTTAAGTGGTAGAATGCTAGCTGTAAGCAATAAAATGCTGAGATAGTGCTCAGTCAATGAGTTCAAGCCCTAGGAAAAGCACACACATGCATACACACTCACACACACGTATACACATACACATGTGTGAATAAGTCTAGTTGCATATTAGCATGTGGATTTCTCTCCAGTCTCTTTTGTCTTTCCCTTTTTTTGTCTCTTTAAAATTTATTTCGTGATAAAACAACATTCATATGTCTGATCAAGAATCCTCCATAATGGATGTTACTTCAGTTTCTTTTTAACATCTTCCTCTGTCTTGATTGTTTTCTATCAGAAGCAAGTCTGCTTGGATCAGACAAAGTCTGCTCTAGTTGCATTGTTTTTGCAAGATATCTTCCTGGGTTTTCATCAAAAATTGTCTTTCCTGCCTCTCCTCTACAGAGATAGAAATCCATTTTCTTTGTCCTCCTTTCTGAAAGCTGAGTGCTGAAGCATTTCTGCTCATTTATCTTGTGTTTGTATTGTCTTTGCCTTAAAGCAGAGTCTGAGAAAATGTACCCCAAACCCAACTTCTCTGTTCTTAGAAATATCAGCTCTCATTGATTGTATAGGGCAGAAAATTACATTCTAAGGTCATTCAAGGTGGATACTCATAGGAACAAAAGAGCCTAGAGAACTAGATATATAGAAATTCCATGACATTTAGAATTAGGCTTTGTGGGAAAGTAACATGAAAATCTGGCATCATTTGAGTAGTGTCACCATTCTAGAGGCACATAGGGAGCACAGGGGTGAGAGTAGACATCCAGAAAACAGAATAGGCCTATCACCAAGCAATCAGGCTGGGTTTAATCTCAGATCAATTTTCTCATGGTCAATGTGTGGACCAAGAAACTTAACTTTCCTCTGTCTTATTTTCCTTATCTCTCAAATGAGAATAGTATTATATTCTCAAAATTATTTTAATCACATATCATACTAATTAAGCACAAAGACCAATATTAATATTGATATTGTAAAGCACATACACATATAAGGTCACCATTTAGTATATGTCACTAATAGTATATCATCACAAATAAGATCCATTCTAAGTGAGGTATTCAGGTATTCTCCATGTAGAGAACACATCTTTTTATTATTATGTGCCAAGAAATTTGTATACAGAAAGAGGAAATAATAGTGCATTAGAAACATTTAAGACTTTTCACCAGTCACTTTAATTATGAGTCTCAACTATTACCAAATACTTCTATGGGACATTTCAATGTATTTTAACCTGATTTAGGCTTAGAAAATCTCTGTAAAGTTATTATCCCCATTATGAAGAAAAGGACATTAAAATTGAGAGACATAATGAAACTTGCCTCAAGTCAGGTTATACTTCTCTACGACTATGATAGCTTTTATAGTTTCTTTCACATAAGTGTAAGAGGGAAAAGGCCAAGGTCATAAGAATAATGATGAATGTTATTGTCCTCATTTTTAAAGGAAAACTTATTTGAAAAGCTGATCCTCAAACATTGTCAATTACTGTATGCATAAGAAAAAAAGAAATGGTAGAATTAGTCAAAGGTGAAGTAGTGGCATAAGAACAGTATTAGGTATTTGGCCACCCCACAGATGAAGTTAATAGAAAAGTAATTGCTAGATGTAAGCACTATGGGCAATCATCTACATGAGATTCAAATCCACAAATAGTTATTAAACCTCTCTGACCTCCTTTAATACTTGCTGTGTATGTCACTTGTTCTTTACCTTATGCTTCATTGCATTATTAATTAACTTCAAATGTGCGTCTGCCATCTCTACAATACCTCAAGCCCTCTAGTATAGCAGTCTCTGTGCTACCCAGAGGACTAATTCCTCAGAAAAGACTTGGCTTGAATATGCTTTTTCACCAGGAATATTTTCATGAGAAATCTGAAAATGATCAGCCAGATAGATTCCTGAATGCAAACGTACTCCTCGGGCTCTTCAAGAACTCTCCTTAGCTATGCAGCAAAGGATGTAGAAGATGAGTTATCTTATAGAATAAGCTAAGTATTAAATTAATCCTACTCTTAGAAGCCATAATAAACAATAAACTTAAAGATTCAGTATGGAGAAATCAAAACAGGAGCCTAAAATAAGGATGGCTGCCTCTACTGGTATATCCATCAATAAGGAATAAATCTTCTCTTTATTGTTTCTCCCTTCTCTCCTCCTATATCCACATCCACACACTTTGGTGATTACAAGTTTCTGAGGAGTAACGAGGTCTGAATAAATGACAGCTGTTCTAAGAATCTTGTCTCTGGAAGAGCCACTGGCATTCTCTGAGCCCGTTTTGTTATGGCATAGATTTTCCCCATTCCTGCTATGGATGAAGTCTTAGTTCTCGTATGACTGTTTATACCTTCCCTAGCTGTTTTCAGAGTTGTGCTATAGATCTAGAGCGATTTGCCTCATCACTTGGGAAAGAATTTGTCCTGGTAGAGGCATGGCTTTGATAGCAAGGACTGTTTAGATTGGCCAAACATGGTAATGTTGGATGGATGAAGACAAAATCAAGTAGAATGTTTGGCCAGGGTAGCTAGACTTACCTGACTAGTTTACTCCTATCTTGCCAATGAACAATAAAACAACAATTAGAACTATTTCATAACTATATGTTGAACATCTAATTAACTCAATGAAAATAATTATGTGGTTATGTCTGAAATAAATAGTGAAGAAGGAGGGAAGTATGAAGTATGAAGGAGGGAAGTAGATGAAGAAAGAAAGGTTAACAGGCTCAGGAAGTGTGGCTGGGTAAAAACAATAATTTTGAATTGTGGGATATCTATGGTTAATGGCAATTAGTATTTCAGAAGTAGAGAGGATTCTGAATGTTTCCAATAAAAAGTGATAAAAGTTTGAAGTTATTTACCAATTACATTAGCTTATCAGTACACATTGAAATATTAAAATATCACAATGTTAAGCATGCACTTTATCACTGAATACCCATGTCATTATGACTTCTAAGAACATATATAATTTTTGCATTAATTAATGGCAAAAATAATATCTAATGCCAAGTGCTGTTGGCTCATGGCTGTAATCCTAACTACTCAGGAGGTAGAAATCTCATGTATGCTGTTCAATGCCAGCTTAAAAGGAGCATCCATGAAACTCATCTCCAATTAACTACCACAAAGGAAGAAATGAAACTGTGGCCTACGTGGTAGAGCAGTAGCCTGGAACAAAAACAGCTCAAAGACAGCCTGTAGGCCCTGAGTTCAAGTCCCAGGACCTACACACACACATACACACACACACATACACACACACACACACATCAATAATACCTGTATAAGCAATGGCTAGTTTAGAAATGCTAGATAAATGACAAAAATAAGGAGAATAGTTGTTGGTATATGTTCTATGGGGTAGTTCTAGGAACGCATGTATGTTCTGACACCATTTGGTGGATATAAAGGTGCTAAGAAGAATCTGAAGACAGACAGAACCAATGAAACAGACAAACACAATATAAGATTAACTAAAATGTATGTTACTACTGAGAGTTAAAGAATAATAACTTTTCCAACAATAATCCTATAAGGATTTTGAAAAGCCCATGTCCTTTTCTGTTGTATTTTTGTGCTGATACTAGGGCTTGAGCCCTACAACTTGAGCCATAACTCCACTTTCGGCTTCTTACCAGTTAATCAGAGATAGGAATATCTCCAATTTGTCTGCTCAGGCTGGTTTTGAACTGGAAACTGGGTTCCTCAGATCTAAAATTCCCAAGTACCTGGCCTGTGAGCTATAGGCCTTGCAAAATTCTTGCCTTTATAAGTCTTGAGTTTAGGATAAATGTTTCAATCAAAGAAGTTAGACTAAAAATGTAGTGATGCAATTCCAATTAGTTCTTATGCCCTCTTCCAGCTCAAGAAGTTTCTCATGTGTAAAGTCAAGGCATTGTCCTCACCACTATGAGGATCTCTGTGGGCTCTCAAGTTCACATATTCAGCAACCCTGTAAGTAGTACTAGAAGCTCCATTTTCAAGAACAAAGGTATTGCTACTTTGGTATAAGAAATACCGTGGGATGCCTGTCCTAGTAAATGGAGCAAAAAGATATATGGAGTGATTCTGGCCAATGTTGATGAGACATATGCTGACTCAATCTGGTTTATGGTATCATATGCCAGACAAAAAGTTTGAAAAGGCCTCTACTGATTAACAAAAAAAGAAAGAAACTGAAAAAAACCCTGGATACAGCTGAACTTGACCTGAACTTGCCTCCGATATGTTGTGGATGCAGTCTGATGACAAACTAGCTACCGAGGTATGCGTTCTTATTGATCATATTAAATGGAACCCAAGGACCTCTCGGAGACAAGGACACAAATCCTATCTACTGCTGGAGGTTGAGCTCTAACAGATGGGGGTAGAAGATGTGAGGAAGGCCAGAAACCAAGGAAAAACAATAGGGCACTTGAGAGATTCTACAATAAATGTGCAGAGAATCTAAAATTAAATAAAGAAAATAATAGTAAAGCCAGAGGTTGCAAAAGCTTAGCACACTTGGGCAGCCTTTGTTGGAATCTTAGGAGTGAGGAGTGTATCCGAAACCCAGTGCAACAAATGTTTGTAATAATCTCCAGGAAGGAGGAGCAAAGACACTACTATATTCATAAAGGAGCTCTAAATTCTGAAAATACAATGGTCAGAGTTACCTGGCCCTGAGACCTCTCCTGTGCTTCTTTATAAAGGTATAAAGACAGAGTTTTCTTTGTAGTTTTTACTAGTTTAGATATCTGTACATCTGTATATCATTTCTTGTTATACAGAAATTGCCATCAGATCCTTGTTAATTTTTGGTTTCTTTTTTTTTGGGGGAGGTGTTGGTCGTGGGGCTGGAACTCTGGGCCTGTGGGGCTGGAACTCTGGGCCTGGGTGCTGTCCCTCAGCTTTTCAGCTCAAGGCTAGTGCTCTACCACTTGAGCCACAGTGCCACTTCTGGCTTTTTCTGCTTATGTGGTGCTGAGGAATTGAACCCGGGACCTCATGCATGCAAGGCAAGCACTCTACCACTGAGCTACCTTCATAGCCCCATCTGGGTTATCTTTAGAAATTCTGCACTGATTCAATAGTAATTGCAACCCAGAACTACACAGGTTAAGAAAAATGGCAAGCGAAGGTGGGAGGAAGAGAAGAGAAGGAGGTGGGAGGAAGAGAAGAGAAGGAGGTGGGCGAAGGAAGGAAGGAAGGAAAATCCAGCGATAAGAAGTAGGATGTCAGATGGCACAAAGACCACATTTGGAGAAGCAGTGCTGTGGTACCTGGCCTTTCACAACATGGTCTATATGCCAGATATATCAGCAGCAACAACGGAAGCTTATTAGAAAAGCAGAATCTCCCTTCCCCACCACAAATTAGGGATACAGGTGGACTCATTGCAACAATGAGATGTACAAGTCGTTATGTCGAAAAATGAACTTTACAACTTTGGTGCGGGGTGGGGGCGGGTAGCGGAGAGGATGGGGGGGGGGATGGGAAGGGATGGGAAGGGGAAACAAAGGAGGAGGCTACAATGCTTGATGAGAAATGTACTCATTATCTTGCCCATGTAATTGTAACTCCTCTGTACGGTATTTTCACAATAAAAAAGAAAAAGAAAAGCAGAATCTCAAGCTCCATCCCAAACCAGCTGAGGGAGTATCTCCAATTAACCAGATCCCTAGCTGACTCATGTCCAAATTAAAGTTCACATCTCAGCCTACAACTTCAAGAATCATGTTTAATTTTAGGAAACACTAGCCCTGAGGTACATCATGGAGCTATGATTCCATTTCCCCAAATCAACTAAGAATGAGTCTGTTGTAACAGTGGCAAATATCTCTCCAAACAGCTTCCTTGTGTCCCCTCATTGGTGACTAGCATGCCTACCTATCTAATATAAACCGGCACTGCCTGGTATATGTATTTAAGATATCTTTGAGGGATTAAAAATAACTTGGCCATATATAGTTCTTCAAGAGATAGGTTCCAACTCCTAAATATAAAGTCTTAGAATAATTGAGACACCAACTTAAGTAATAACACAATTAGATTTGTGTTCTCAGAGCTCTAAAGTCTAGCATATTCCAATTCTTATATACAGATATTTAATTGGTCTCAAAAGTCTAAGGGTTCCAATATATGATATCCTCTTCTTCTCTATTCTCAAGCAACTGAGCCATCAATAATTTTTCCTAAATACTAAACATAATTGTCTTCAGTATGCATGACTTCATCTGGAAAGATTTGGCACAGCCATTGATGTGCGTTCTTATTACTACCAATTCATGACCAGCTGCCCCCCATTTACTTATTTAAACACTGTCTCTTGTTTGTGACTGTTGAGGTTATTTACAGAGTCTGTCACTTTCTGTGACTTTTCATTATCTCCTAATTCTTTTTTATCTATAAAAATTACTGCCAGGAATTGAGGCCTGCCAGATGCATCCATCCCTCCCTTGCTCATGTTTCTGAACAGCCAAGATGCTGAGCTACATTTCATCCATTCTTCTATCCTTCAATCCAGCCAGCTTTCCCTTTTCTCCCTTAGAACTTCCCCATTTCCTATTTTCCTCTCCTTTGTACATTATGGCATTTATATTTCTCCTTTATTCTTTCTTCTGCTTTATGTATTTTGCACAGTCTATGTGTTTAAGCTCACAAATCCAAGAATTTAGGCACATAAGTCAAGTAGAATCAGTAAGTACTATCTTTCATGAATCTTTTATGCAAACTAACAAGGGTGGTATTTGGCAAATATAAGTAAGAATTCACCAAATATTTTGGAGAAGATAGCCAAGTAGATGTAACATTGGTAAGGAAAGTATAAGATAAAAATGAAAATGTAAAGTCCTTACTGTTAGTTGGAAAGAATGTTGGACTTGCCTGAGCTAAGAATTAAGATAAAGTGATTTGGCTCAGGCCGAAATTTTCTGAATAGAGACCCGGAAACACAACAAATCAAAGAAAGGTTGGACAAATGGGATTGCATAAAGTTGCAGAGCTTCTGCAGGGCAAATGATATAGCTAGCAAGATCAATAGAAAGCCCACGGATTGGGAGAAGATCTTTACTAGCCATACAACGGACAAGGGTCTCATATCTAAGATATACTAGGAACTCAAAAAATTAAACCCCCCAACAACAAATCCTCAAAGAAACAACTGCCCAATAAATAAGTGGGCTAAAGACTTAAAGAGAAACTTCTCTGAAGAAGAAAGAAGGATGGCCAATAGACACATGAAGAAATGCTCAACATCCCTAGCCATAAAAGAAATGCAAATCAAAACAACATTGAGATACCACCTCACTCCAGTTAGAATGGCAAAAATCAAGAACTCTAACAACAACAGATGCTGGAGGGGATGTGGACAGAAAGGAACCTTACTTCATTGTTGGTGGGAATGTAAACTTGTTCAACCACTTTGGAAAGCAGTATGGAGGTTGTTCAAAAGACTTCACATAGAACTCCCCTATGACCCAGTAATCCCACTTTTGGGCATTTACCCAAATGTTTACAAACAAGACCACACTAAAGCTACCACCACAACTATGTTTATTACAGCATTATTTACCATAGCTAAGATATGGAACCAAACCAGATGCCCCTCAGTAGATGAATGGATCAAGAAAATGTGGTATATATACACAATGGAATTCTATGCCTCCATCAGAAAGAATGGCATTGCCCCATTTGTTAGGAAGTGGAAAAACTTGGAAAAAATTATATTAAGTGAAGTAAGCCATGCCCGAAGAAACATAGGTCCCATGGTTTCCCTTATTTGCAATATCTAGTATATGTATGAGTCAAGCGGAAAAGGTCAGATAATGTGATGTCAGGAAAATGAACCCTTAGATATATATTTTAATGTTTATTTCTTTCAAGCATGTGTTTCTAACGCATTTATAAGATTATCTCTTTGTTGCTTTGTATGTCCCTCCCCCACAGTATAACCCCTGCTTTCTCTATATTTGATGTCAGTATAACTTGTGGAGGAGATAGATGGGGAAAAACCAGTTGTTTAAGGATACAGGTGGACCTGTTGCAACAATGAGAAGTACAAGTTGTCATGTCCAAAACGAGCTTTACAATGTCGGTGCGGGGCGGGGGAGGGGTAAGGGTGGGGAAGGAGAAGGATTGGGATTGAGGGGGAGGGGGGAGACTGGGAAGGGATGTGAAGGGTAAACAAAGGAGGAGGCTGCAATGCTTGGTAAGAAAGGTACGCATTATCCTGCCCATGTAATTGTAACCCCTCTGTACAGTATGTTCACAAATAAAATAAAATTAAATTAAAAAAAAGATGAAGTGATTGATGAACTCTGACATGTGAACTCTAACTTTCTCACCCAGATGATCATTTCTGCATGTTCAGCTCTAAAATAGGATTTATCATGCCTGCTACTCTTTTTATTTCCTTTTACAAAATTTTTATCTTTAGGTAGGTGTACAAAGGAATTTCGATTTAATAAAACAGTTTAAGAATGCAATATATCTTGATCAACGTCACTCCTCTCAAATCTCTCTTATTTAAACAAGCAAAATGTACTTTTTATTTGTCACCAGAAATGGCTAAGTTAAAATGGGAGCCCCATGGAAGTAAGTAAGTTAGTTAGTAAATAAATCAATAAAACAAAAAAAACAACAACAAAGAAACAAACAATTACTACTGGACTGGATATAGTGTTTCTTACCCCAGCTACTCAACAGGCAGAAGTAAAATTGTTGTCCAGGGATTAATCCTAGGGCAAAAACACCAGATCTAATACTAATCTAAGGCAGAAAGATCTGGGAATGTAGATTCGGTGTTAAAATACTTTCCCACCAAGTGGAAGGGTCTAAGTTCAAAGCCCACTACTAGTTAGAAAAAAATACAAAGTATTTCAAGATGGTAACTGTAGAAAGTGGGACCAAAGTACATATTCATAAGCAGAGGGAATGACTTTAAATACAGTCAGAAAAGTGTTTTTGAATTGTCTGACTCTGGTGCTAGTTTGGCAACAAGACAAGGCAAATACATTTTTTTAATAACCTTTTTATTACAGCACATCTAATTGCTTATTGCTAGCATAACAAAAGTAATACCTAAAAAAGAGATGAATAGAAGAATTGAAAAATCATAGAGATTAAATTATATTAATTTTTAATTATTTCATAAATATTTTAATATGGGTCCAATACTATAAATATATATTATATATACAGTACAGATACACATATACTATATGTATGCATATGTATATACACATATACACTATATATACAATATATATACTCTATATATATTGTATATACAATATATAGTACATCATGAAGGGGGTAGTCTTACACAATCCTGGTGGGAATGTAAGGTAATACAGCTATGGTACGGAGTTTCTTCAAAAACGTAATAAACATTGAGCTACCATATAATCCTTCAATCCCACTACCAGATATATGTCCAAGGGAAATGAATTCAATATCATGTTTATTGCAGCACTAATTCAAAGTCAGTCAAGAATAAAATCAATGAAGGTTTACCTGGATGAATGATGGATATAGATATTTTGGCATTTATATACAATGGCTTATTCAGTCATAAAAAATAAAGAAAATATCTTAACACTTATTTCAACATGGGTAGGTCTGGAACTCATAGGGTTAAGCAAAATAAGTACAATAGACAATGTATTATTGCACTCATATATGAAATCACAAGGTAGCTCAGAGAAATTGAATGTAGACTATTGATTACCGGAAACAATTGAGAACAAAAGAGAGTGTTAAAAGGAGAGTTTGGATAAGGAATACAAAGCTGCAGCCAGATAGATGATATGAATTCTGCTCTTCTATTATGCAGAAATATGAATAGAGTGAATAATATGGTATCCTATGAATAGTAATTAAAATCAGTGCCAACTCTTTGGTATATTGGAGAAGAAAATAGATTGGAGGCTATTCCTTTAATGTGTGCAGTGGGATTATAAAAAGCTTCCTTGTTCTGGGCACCAGTGCTCACGCCTGTAATCCTAGCTACTCAAGAGGCTGAGATCTGAGGATTGAAGTTCAAAGCCAGCCCAGGAAGGAAAGCCCATGAGACTCTTACCTCCAATACACCACTCAGAAAACCGGAAGTGGCACTGAGGCTCAAGTGATTAGAGCGCTAGCCTTGAGCTGAAGAGTTCAGGGACAGTACCCAGACCCAGAGTTCAACCCCACAACCGACGTAAATAAATAAATAAAACCTTCCTTCGTACCTTACTCATGTGGACATGGATGGCACCTGGGATTCCGCCTCCATGCTATAGTATCACAGATGTTTGTATATGTATCTCTATCACTGTACTCTGAGAAATTTCAACTGGAAGAAAACCATATTCAACCCTTCATATTATTTCCAGGATGGGTTTGGCAAAGAATTTCTGAGTACTTAGGAGAGACCGTATGGATCATAAATCCTAAAATATTTGTTATCGGGCCATTTACAGAAAGAGTTTGCCAACCTTGCTTCACTTTGATGTCTATGTCTACTTCATCAATAATTGATCTAAACCTAGAACAATACATGCCTGGTATGATATAACCTATACATTAGAAACAGTGGGAATAGGAAGGAAAAGAATGGGTGGCAAGGTTCCTTCCCATGTGCCATTGTTCTTAAAGCCCTTCCACTCCAGGGATTTCACCCCAATAATTGCTGATCTAGTTCCTTTAGTCTAGCTTGTCTGAGTAATTTGAGAGGAAACATACCACATTCCAGATTGGACTGAAATCCTATTAATCAAGAATTTCTCAGAGATATCTGTGATATTGTCAAATTACCCTGTTGGCTAAAATCCTAAGGAAGTTTACTGAAGACTTAATGTCATTTTCAATATTATCATTAATGTCATTTCAATATTATTATTGAAAAATTATTATTATTGAAAAAATGTGTATAGTATGTTTTGGAGAGCTAAAGATTATATTACCTAATTTGCCTAAAGAAGTCCTTGTTTCCTTCTGAACCACTTTAACCCAAATGGCTGTGAAATTTTCCTTTTCATGGAAAATAACTGACATGGTCTCTTCTTGTTTCTTGCAAAACCCTGTAAAAATGAATTCATTTGTAAACCACAAACTTTCCCAAATTACTTCTGGTTTTAAAAACATTAACTTTCTCAGTGATGCATTTTTATTTACTTTCTATCTGATTAATATCTTTCCAAAATATTTTATACAAAGGTTTTATCTTCTGTCCTAAATGACTTAATTATGTTCACTTAATCAAATCTGCTGATCTACATGAGATCACATTTTTTGAAATTAGTATAAAAAAACCATGAAATTTCCCTTAGTATTCTTTTAGTTGAGCATTAGACAGTTATATAATAAATTCTTGGAGCCTTACAGAAGTGTTAGGGCTTTTAGAAAAGTAACATTTGGCCAAGGAGAGTTCAAACAAGACACTTAATGGCAAGTAGGAGAAATACTTCTATCCAAATTAACCAGAAATAGAAATTAATGGAAAGACTAAAGAAGTAGGCATAGGATATATCAACACCACAGTATCCCTTCCAACTTTGTAAAAGTTGATCTGAGCCAAGAAAGTTCACCCAGAAAGGACTATATTTTAGTTGCCTAGAATTAGAGATTTGAAATGGTGTCTAGTGGTCTAGGTATATAGATAAAAATACGAAGGAACGAGATTACAGTAAGCTTGTTGTTCAAATTGATTGGACAACAAGAATAGTATAAGATAATTTCTGGCCATCTTTCACTTATGTTATGCTTCCAAATAAGATATGGTGATTTATAGAAACAAGGCATTGGCCTAGGTACCAGAAATTAAGTTGAGATGGTTAGATTGATTTTGTTGTTGTTTTCTTTTTTTGTTGTTGTTCTTATTCATTTGTTTATTGGTCTTTAGGAAGATAAGGGGAGGCACAGATATAGAGGGACAAGGGTGAACAAATTCAGCAATTGTAATCACTAGACAGTATATTGAAAATGAACTATACAACTTGTGGAGTGGGGATAGGAAGAGAAAAACTGTTAGAGAGTGAGGGAAGTATTGGCATTGTCTAAAAATAAATGTAAGCTGGGTGCTGGCGGCTTATGCCTGTAATCCTAGCCACTCTGGAGACTGGAAACTCCATGAGACTTATATCTCCAGTAAACCACTCAGAAAACTGAAAGTGGCACTGTGACTCAAGTGGTAGAGTGCTAGCCTTGAGCTGAAGAGCTGAGGGACAGCACCCAGGCCCAGAGTTCAAGCCCCACAACAGACAAAAAAGGGAAATGTAATCATTACCTGACTTATGTAACTGTAACCCTTCTGTATATCACCCTTCTAATAACAATTGATAATTTAAAAGAGTCAACTAAATGATGAAATTTGGGAGTTTAAGAAGACAGAATAATTCCCTAGCTATTGCCAACTAGGCAATTTGCAGACCCCCTTTACTTATGTCTTCAGAAACAAGCAGAAGCCAACAGAATTCAGGAAGCAAAAGAACATCTAAGATGATACAATTAGAATTGACAGAGAAGGATATAAATCCTTTGTAGTCTTCTCAAATATCCCCTTTATATGGATTGAACTATGTTCTCTCACATCTGCACACTGAAGGCCTAATCATATTGCCTCTGAATGTAAATTTATTTACGAATAAGAGCTACTGTAGTTATATAATAGGTGAACATACAGTCATAATGGGGAAAGATGAGTGTTTAATCTGATATGATTGGTGCCCCTATTAAAAGAGGAAGTTGTGAGCTAGGGCATGCACAAAGCGGGAGAACAATGTGAAGACACTGGGAAAGGTGGGGATCATCCTACAAACCAGGACTGTCAAAGACTGCCAGCAAGCCACCAGAAACTTGATGAAGATCAGATACTTCCTCAGAGCTCTCAGAATGACCTAGCTTTCCTGGCTTTTGCTTGTAGACTAAAGGCAATGAATTCCTGACAGCAAGCCTTTGGCACTTTGTTGAGCAGCTCCAGGAAGCTAATACTACTGCTGACCTCTCTGTTCTACACCATCACTCACAGACTAATAGTTCCAGTGTTTTTGTCCATGTCTCAAAATTCAAAGACATAGGAAGAAGCAATCAATTCCACAAGCTCAAGTCACCAAACTGATTTGTTTTCAGGGAACCAGAGAAATAGCACCTAACTTTTTACAGCTCCTAGAAGTGGTACAATACCCTGTCTCCTCCAGAGATAACTTACTGGGGGGACTTCACACACAGTAAGGTGCTGAGGTGTCATGTGCTGCCAGGTACCTAATGAATGTAGTGCAGGGTGAAAATGACAAATTGACTGAGGCCTTGGAGACTGTTGTAAATCTACCACATCCTCGTGCTGTTTGGAATCAATTTTGTTCACAAGGATCCCTTTCTTACATTAAAAACAACTGTGCTAACTCCTGTACACAGTAAAGTGTGATTTGGAGAACAGCTGCATACCCCTTACCAATGGAGATATGTGCAGAGAAGTGTGTCCTGAAGCTAGGCAGTGATGTGAACATCAGGGAACGTTCATATGCAAACCTAGATGCAGAGGTCAGTCACTCAATATGGTCTCTCGATAGAAAAAACACAAGAAGCATGTGGCTGCTGCCACATCCTGCCACAGCATACTGCTTGACAGTAAGCTTTATTTTTTATAAGTAGGAGTATACTGAAAATAATCATGAAAACTGAACAGCAAAGTCTCTTATCAGCAAGTATTATAAATGGCACATTATTTTATATGCTATGTTTTTGCACAAATGGATGCACAGTAGGCTGGCTTATAAGAGCATCACCCTACATTCATTTATCTGTCTTTGGGAGGGAGAAGGAATTACAGAAATGGAAGAACAGAGGATGAACAAATGCAGCAATGGTATTCAGTAGACACTAGGATAAAAATGAACTATACAACTTGTAAATAGAGACAGAAGGGAAAAACTATGCAAGAGTGAAAGAGGGAGTGACATTGCCCAAAAAGAAATGTACTCATTACTCATAATGTACTCATACATTACAAGACTTATGGACCTGTAACCCTTCTGTACATTACCTTCATTTTAACAACAAAAATATAAAAATGTCTGACAAGAACTGTATTCATTGCCTTGCTCATGTAACTGTAACCCCTCTGTATGGCATCTTTACAATAAAATAAAATTTAAAAAATAAAAACATAAGTGAATAATGTACTGAGCTAAAACTACTGGAATGACATAGGCAATAGGAATTTTTCAGCTTCACTTTAATCTTATGGGACAACATGATATACGAAAAGTTTTGTGTAGTACCTGACCTAATATATAGTCAATACAGAACTTAGTTGCACGGAGATGATTATGAGCAAGCTGCATGGTATACATAAATGTACTTGTTAAAATGATAACCCCTTGTACAACTAATCAATGTTAATAAAATGAGCAATATATAAATGTGCACATATATACATAGTTTTATATTTTTTAGCCAAAACTGAATAACTATACATTGAATTGACATTTACCTAGCTCAGTGAGTCATCACTGATTGCATCAAGAACCTCTGTTGATTAGATGCATTGGATAACTCTCTTGCAATAGCTTGGAGTAACTTATAGTCCCCTTTGCTTATGTCCAGGGGCCTATAATCCACAGGCCTGGAGCTATTGTTTACTTACATAACTGTCTTACTGGGAAAGGCTCAATTCTGTGTGAGTATAAACAGGAAATGGACTTCTTTCTCTGTTGTGCTTACTTTCAGTCACATTTTGTGGAATCATCTTTGCCATCATCCTATATTTTCATAGTCTCAGTTAGAACAAATTTATTTTAATCACTAATTGCAATCACAATTCAATTTGACTCTCATCCTTATTCCTATCCCTGTCACTGGTGATAGACTCTAGCTCTGAGATGTCTCCTTCTGCTCTTCTACAGTTGCTAGATCTTTTGATGCTTTAAAATGGGGAAAAGAAGATGAAAGGGGTAAAATCTCTGGATTTGTGTCTTTAAAGCACTGGCTGAACATCAGTACTGGTTGTGTTTCATTCATAGGATGCATGCGTGACTCCCTCAGATGGCAGGTAGAACTACTTTGCTCTGCATAGTTTCTTGCCTGAAACACTCTCTTACAGCCTGACCTGTATCATTTCCATTCTACGTGTTGATGATCACTCAATATCTTTCCCCTGCTGAGGCTCCTTGGCTGGAAGACAGCCCAGCAACACTATGCTGTGCTATCTGCCAGGGGTTGCCTAGTATAATTCTCTGTATGTGAAGTGTTATCATTTGGCCTATGCCTTTCCAAGTGTGTCTTCCTCAGGCAAATCAGAATGTGTACTTCTTTAGTACATGTAGGCAGCATATCTAGTTTAACCTATAACTGCAGTAGGATAGGCAGGCAGCATATCCTAGGATATGCACTGGTCAGAAGACATTTTAAACTTCATTGTTTAAAATCTGGGCACTTCATTATGCATAAAATATACCTCAATTTTAAAGGAAGAATTTCAACAAATAGAATTTAAATGACTTAGTATGCTAGAGAGTAAAAATAATTGTTTTTTTTCTCCTTTCTATGAGATTTTTCCTGTCTTGGCTTGGCTTTAAATGGTAGTTTCTCTATTTGAGAGCAAGAAAAATCTCACTTTACCATAAAAAGTACATCACCCATAAATCCAAGAAACCAATTATCCTGACACTTTCTCTGTCGAATCACCTTTCACCAGTATTGATTGGGAAAGATTGAGAAGGTTTAGTGTGGTAACCAGGGCTGGAAAAGCCTTGGTCCACTGGCTCTTGCTAAATTCCCGATTGCTATCTAAGGTAACTTGTTTACAATCTCCTGATTTCAGCTAAGTCTTGCTAATAAGTTTCCAGAGAACTGGTAAATGCCATGAATAGCACCCACCAGCAAAACCATAACAGAAACTTACAAACAAGTAACATAAAGAGGAGGAATATTAATGAAATAGTGTCATAGAAATCAGAAGCTTTATAGTCCATGATCAAATCTTTCACTCATTCATTTTACAAATAATTATTGAACATCTACTACTACCTCTTCCCGAGTTTGCACAGTGGGAGTGGGAGGAGTGACGTAGGGAGAAAGACAAGTAACATGTCAATGGAGAATTATAAAGGAATCTTGCTAAAACTTAAGATGGAGGAGGCAAAGTTCTTCTTTCCTAATGCAATCACATTGCAAATAAAGGTGTATTTGGAGTACCTTTTCCATCTACCATGGTCACTAATTTTGTATTGTATTGTCTGTATTAATTGTCACTAATTGTCTGTATTGCCATTTTACTCTTATTCTAAAAATCTCTTCTACAATTCAGCTTTCCATAGGCTATTGAAATTAATGTTTTGATAGTTCAACATTCTTTGGAAGCATGGTAACATTTGGAATTACACGATGAGAAAATCTTGGCATTTAACTCAAAACCTAGAAATTAATGTCCCTGGGAAACTGAGAATTTCTGAGACTTAGTTTTCATTCTTATAATTAAGGAGTGAATCCAAAGATCATGAAATATGACTTTCTGCCTTTAGTCAAGAGCTCAAAGTCAGTGGAAGATAATCAGACTAGACTATAGCAGTGCATGCAGGTCAAGTCTAAGAGAAGGTGGATTTAAAATGTGGTTCCTTACACTACAATTAATTGCACTTTTATTTCTATTGAAACAATGACTGCAACAGCATTTGGGCAATGGATAAGGAGAAATGATAGCATATAGACTTGATAACAACATGCTTTGCTTTCTAGCATACCAATTTTAGACATGTAGCAATATTCTAATGTAACCTCTATTATGTTATTACAATATCAATAGCTTTGATCTTACTTGTGTAGATGGACCAAATTAGGCTTCCATCAATAATATCTTAAAGTGGTGTGCTTGTTTTTCTCCACAAACAATTTTCATCTTTCATGTTTATTCTCCTTCCACAAAAGACTCTACTCACTTTGTCTCCTCAAGTATATATATATATATATATATATATATATATATATGACAATTTTGATTCTACATAAGCACAAGGGTATGCCATCAGGGTATACCATATGCATGGCATTACTAAGAATAGTCAAGAAACTATCATTTGGCCAAATCACCACAGACCCAGTACTTTCATTCTTCAGCATCCAGCAATAATCTTGAGCCATGAGACATCATTAGCCCAAATCTGAATACAACAACTAAAAAAGAAGCATTATTTCCTAGAAGCACCATTAAATAAAAACATCTCTTGCAATATTCTCTTCCAAAGTAGCACACAAGCTGACACTGGCACTTTGCAAATGAATCACTTGTTCAGATTGCCTCATTTGAAAACTGGAGTAAATCATCCTGCCTGTAAAGGTTCTAAAATGCAAGGAGGAAAATTAACTTCCCAGCATACTTATTCAGATGCCTAACTTTGCTTTAGTTTAGATTGGGGACTTCATTTTATTAGTCAAACTTGGCTATTTTATTCTATTCCTGCAGATAAACACAAATGTGTTACAGAACCATTGGTGTTATACATTGTGCTGTTTTACCTACACACCAAAATCAACTTTTCACATTACTGCTTTTAAAATATACTAATTCTTAAAGCTCAATTTTTCATCTCTTTATAAAAAGTTCATATTTGAAAATAGTTAATCATGGTGCTAATTTGAATTTTAGTTTTTCTCAGACCCCAAACGATAAAAGCAATAGAGTATTTCTGATGTACCTAACTCAGATAAGGATAGTCTTTGGTAATAACAAGCCAGTGTGTTCCACTAGGACATTGCCAAGATTGTTACCACAAAGTAATCTAATTAAAATGATGCATAAACTGTGTCTAAGGGAGAAAATGTGACTTCACTAAGCAAATTTATACAGAAAAGTTGTACTTTAAAAATCTACTATAGATATAAGCAATTTTAATTTAATTTGCCACCTTAAAAGTGAACTGGTTAAAAGAACAATTTTATATTAAAGAGATAATATTCTAGTAAAATCAGAGACTACATATTTATGCATATTTTAAATGACTACCAATGTCTACAGTCCACTGGCACTTTTATGCCAATAAAATCTTGGCAAAGTTGCTTTTTCTCTGCAGAAGAACTGGGCTATTGTAATCCTTACCTATACAGGCTTGGTTAATTAATGTTTGCCAAGCATTTTGAGTACTTGCGTGTTAAGCCACTTGGAAAGGCTGTCATAAAAACCAATGTTTCAGCCACTAAGAAAAAAAGATGATAGACTAGCATGTGTTTTCAGGAAAGAAGACTTTTAACTGTAACTCCCACAGAGGGGGAAAAAGAAATGTTAAAAAGGAACTAAAAGAAAGGAAAATTAATTTTGTACCACCTCATCCCATATTCTCCTTATCCCAGCCATTAAATTTTTAATCCACGGCAGTGAAGTCTTAACCTCAGAGATATACCATATGATAAATACTACCTGTTATTGTTAGCTGATTAATATTCATGGGTAGTCTTTTCCCCAAAGTATCTGAGTTTAATAAGAAGCCTATTGGTGATGCATATAAAATGTTCTTCAATATTCTTTTATTGACTAAAAGGTAGTGAACTCTAATGCTATTATTCCAGTCCAGTAGACAGTCTTGCTTTACTATTATCACTATATGGTTTTTATGAGTGTTAGATAGAGTAGTTACTTATATAAATGACAGGTTGTGAAATGAGAGTGCTTGCTAATCTACGGCTATCATCCACACAATAGATAGAACATTCCAAGCCAAAGTCTCCTACTCTATCTCATTACACTAATTCCAGAGTCTTTCCCAACCCAGACTCTTTCTATGTGGAGAGAATATTTTGATAGAGGACACCTGTAGCATACCGGATTTAATAACAGGCAACTGCTTAGGAGCAGAACCCTTTCTGACTGCGTTTCAGATCTAGCTAAAGTCACCAATTACTGGACTCTCTGGAGACCAGACCTTACAATGAGTTTTCTGACCCTGTGTGGATTTAGATAAGCTCCGGATAAGTTCTGTTCTGTGACATGAGCACTGAGTTGCTTAGCAATAAAAATCTTTCTCCTTTTCTTTACCTCAGCAAACCACATTTCCCCACAATTCATGCGGATGCAACAGTGGCTAGATACTGAGAATGGCAATGTGGAAGTCATTTTTGCCAATCTAATATTAGGCTTACGATCCTAAGGCCATTGTTATGTCCTCTTGAGTCCTAGTGTCATTGGGTGGTAGACAAGTTGTATACAAGTATATATAAATGTATTAACTGAAACAGGGTAGATTTAAGGGCAAATTCAAATAGTGTAATGCCTTAGAAAGGCAAAGTTCAGCAAAATAAAACACTGGGAAATAGTATTCAAAAGAGGTGGTGTGGGATCAAGGAGAAAGGGGGGACAAATGAAGAGAAGGGGAGCAGTATAAGGAAAGTAAGTGATGAGGGTATCAGAATAAAGAAAGCACAGACAGCGAACTCAATAGACCAACAGGCTTTATTAGGGAGTGAAACCTAGGAAGGGTAACCAAGTCTCCTTCACCACTGCTAAAGGGGAAATGCCACACCCCTCCCCTTACAACTAGGGCTCTTTAAATATTAGGCAGAGAGATTGAAGTCAGGGGGCAGATGGAGGCAGGGTAAGATGGAGGTGGGGTGGTTGAGCAGTGTTATTTTCACTTAGGAGTTTCAAGGTCTCAACAGCATCTGTGTTCACCTGGGGCCTCAGCATCAGACGTAGCTCCCTGCCATGACCACTGGGTGCCATTGTTCAAGGAGAGGGGAGATGGATCAGTGGGGTCTGGAGCAAGAACAGTTCAAAGACAAGGCCATGGGAGGAAGGTGAGTGCTTAGGTTAAGTCATTTTCCATCAAGGAGAATATAGTCAAGAATCCAATGTATATCCTACAAAATTAAGAAGAGTGAAGGTACGGGTGGGGAGGGGAGGGATGGGTGAGAATATTGAAAATGTTGTCATTGATCAAGATATATTGTATTCATAACCTGCTTTGTTAAATGGCAACTTCTTTTGTACTACTTAAAGATGATAAAAAAAAGAAAAACAAAGACTAGAAAGGACACTGCCAGTATTTCTTCAATATTTCTCCCAGATAGTATAGACAGAATCAGCAGTCAGGACTCAGAAGAGCCAATATTCTCAGACATTTGAATGTTTTGTCTCCAAGACAAGAGTGAACTATCTAAGGAGGAAAAAAAGAAATAGTATGAAATCATCAGAGAGGATCATCTATCAAATGTTTCAACAAAGGCTGTCAAATGCATGGTCTCTGAAGTATATCTGCCTGGATTAAAGTTCCAGCTCTTCCCAGTAGGTAGGCATTCTGTGTCTCCCTCCCTCATCTATTAGAAAGGAAGATTTTAAAAAAATGTGTCCAATGGGATATCATGGTGCACAAACAGAACAGGAAAGAAACTTCAGAAATACCTGGTTCATTTTAAACTCTCAATAAATCTTAAACAAACATGCCAAAAGTTTATATTTCCATTTTATAGGTGAAGAAACAAGAGCTCAGTTTAAAAATTCTTCTT
The DNA here is from genome assembly GCF_000151885.1 of Dipodomys ordii. NCBI lineage: Eukaryota > Metazoa > Chordata > Mammalia > Rodentia > Heteromyidae > Dipodomys > Dipodomys ordii. Next base: position 1,577,941 of record NW_012267408.1, read on the forward strand.
ATTGGAATTAGACGAGCAGTTAACTGAAAGAATTTGAATGTTAGCACAGGAGTGGTCTCTTGCAAAATACTTTCCATCATTCTCTTAGCAACAGGCCATACTAATATTATCTGCAGAATCTGTTACCCTGGGTAAAAGCCAGAGGGCTTAGAGAGAACAGGGCTCCCAGGAATCCACAATTCTGACTCATATTCTTTTTTGTGTGTGTGTGCTAGTTCTGGGACTTAAATTCAGGGCCTAGGCACTGACCCTGAGCTTCTTTTGCTCAAGGTTAGTCCTTTACCACTTGAGCCACAGTGCCACTTCCAGCTTTCTCTGAGTAGTGTATTGGAGATAAGAGTCTCCTGGACTTTCCTACCCAGGCTGGCTTCCAACCATAATCCTCAGATTTCAGCTCCCTGAATAGCTAGGATTACAGGCATGAGCTACCAGTGCCCAACAGGATTCATATTATTAAAGAAAGCGATGTGTTTCTCTAACTCTTATTTTACAAAGTAATTTCTCCTGAGACAAATGTCATAATGAATGAAAAGGCGAGGGAATTGGTGTTAAGCTGAGCATGTGGCAGATACTGGGACACTGACCACAAACTGGTTATGCCTTAGTCATGTGCTTTTCAACCACATTCACTGTGGGTGGAGTATGGGTGTTTAACAGATGAGGATGGGAAGCTGAAAAAAATAAAACATCTACTCCAGGTTAAAAGTAATGGATGGCATTGAGGTTCTCTTATAGCCAATTCTCTATCAAAACCTTCTTTGCATGCTGTACACTACCTAAATGTATTCATTTCTTAATGGAAGTTAGATCAAATTGCTCGATCAACAATCTGACAGTTCCAATTTGAGCCAGCCTTGAGCTGCAAGCACCTGAAGAGGGGCACAGGTGCCAAGAGGCTGTGGAAGCATGGGGAAAGGGCAGGAGAGGCTTGAGGGTCAGGGTCCCCCCACCCCCTTGCTCTCATCACTCCTCTGCAGGCAATCAGAATATTACAGGTTGTTTGCCATGCAGGATGCTGAAGCAGATTTAGAGTAGGAAGAGGTTAAAAAATGGACTTTGCTATTGGTGTATTTCTGATTAATGCTTTCTACTCTGTTCAGAAGTAAAGTAAGTCCATTTCCTTTTCAGAAAGCCCCATACCTTGGAGATTCTGTAAATACAGCTCTTAATTTAACTCCTGTGAAGGAATGGCAACATCTCTTGAAGTGAAATTACTACCTTTTAGAAGCACTATCTCTCCCTGGTTGCTGCTGCTTCCCTGAATGCTCATTAGCTTCTTCAAGATAGGAAATAGTTTTGTGCAAGGCCCCCAAATGCTAACTGTCCTTAGGTTGAAGGGCATTTGTTCACCATGCTGTCTGACTCAGCAGTGATGTATGCATGGAGGAAATCTTCCTTTGCTCTTCTTAGCTGTGTGCTCATTGCTCTTCACAATGAAAAGGGTACGATTTTATTTCCCTTTGCTACTCAAGTTCTATTCCAAAAGCAAAGGAAGTGCATAATTGTTTGGTTGTCTCTCACATCCTGAAGCACATTTCTCAGTAAATCATGTTGCTAAAATAGGAAAATTATTCATAATCTATTAAAATAGATTTGAATTGGTCAAACGCCATAGTGAGGGAGAGTTGGTGAAAATTGTATAGTGCAGCAAAGAAGTGCATGGATTAACATGTTTTCAACTGAATGATGACCACAGAAATAAATTCTGTGACTTCCTGGAAGAAAGTGCTTCTTACTGTTTTTGATTTGAAAGTCTTTCATGGCATTGAAGAGTGGTTTTTCTTTTTAGTTGTTGTTATTTTTGTCTGGTTGTCTTAAACTATTACAGAAATGTCAAGTAAAGTTGGGGGAAAGTTGCCATATCTTTGCACAGAAGCATTCCTAATAGAATCCTGATGGGCCCTGCAACATGGACTGTCCAGGTTATGAAATGCCAGCTACCACAAAAAGAAAGGACTGGTGCCATGCAACTTCTTTCCCACTTTCTCTGCAGAGGAAAATGAAATTCAGTACTTAAGCAGAATCCCAAGCCTCACTTCCAACACACACACACACACACACTTACACTGACTCCTAGAGCTTGAACTGAATGGGGGCTCAGAAAGCCACTGGCCTTCTTTTCAGACTTGGCACCAAAATAATTAAATCCATCATCAATCTCCATCTGCTTGGGCTCTAACCTAAAAGTGAGAGTTGACCAACAATCAATGCTAGTTCCTCACTTACCCAGTATCATGGTATAATTATCATTGTAATTACAAAGATTACAATTTTACACAGTGCAGAAGAAAACCATCCAAGAACCTTAATAGCTACCATGGTAGAATCCAGACGCAGTCACTCACAAATCAGACATGGTTTTGTGTCCAGATCTCACTGAAAGAGATTTGTCTTATTTAACACAAAACAGAAGCAAACAAGCAAATATATATATATATATATATATATATATATATATATATATGAGAGAGAGAGAGAATTGTTGTTTTACTACCTTTGTGATTCGTGCCCTTGTTTTCTTTTTAGGAAGTAAGAATAAATCCACGTTATAGAAAGATTTTAAGAATTAAGTGACTGCTTAGAACATTACATGGAATATATTTAACACCATTCAAGTGTTACCAACTATCAACTATTTTTCACAAAAAATCACTTAGCTTTGCCACTGCAAACACACCCATGAATGGGAATTCATACACAAGATTTTCAGCACCCTCACACCCATTGCTACCCACATGACAGTCTGTACTTGACATCCCCTATCTCTAAATAAGCTGGGCACATTTGCTGCTACACCTGGGGATGTGGAACAAATGACTTTGTTGACTGATGCACCCTTGATTCACCAATGGAAATAAATGAGTTAGCTTGATTGAAAATGCAATATGACAGGTAGGCTGACCATAGGTAGCTCTTCCTGAAAACATTAACATTGATGCACAAACAGAATAATGTTTTCAATATTATATTTCAGTTAGCCATGGGTTGCTAAAATTAAAAATTAAGTAAGTGATTTTTTTTCTTTTTTTCCCCATACTTATCCTCTAGATATTTCCATTTCTAAAGATGTTTGTGAGCCATGGGCTAAATAAATATTGGCTTAGCCCCTATATACACTATTGTCTGTCAAGAGATTCTTTGAATGATTTAGTCCCTTGGGCACTATGAAAATGGATTTAAAAGATTCGGGATGGGGGGGATCCATGGTAGCCAAATAGCACTGTGGAACCTATGTAAAGCTAAGTCAACTGGCCTAAGACTAGTGCTAGAAGGGAAGACAGTGACAAAGGAAGGAGAGAGGTAAGCTCTGTGCCTAGTCAGGTCAGGAAGCAGCACGTTAACTTTTCAAGTATAATTAAAGGAAAACATATACTCATTTGAAAGATTTTCTGTTCTGTGCTAAATCACACCAGTCAAGGTGGAATAAAAGGTAAGCCAAAGGAAGCAAATCCAGCATGGGTCAGTGTACCATAGCCTTCAAGGCAGCAGGTATGTGTCAGCAACACTGGAACTGAGGGCCAGAGCAGCTGAAAGTCAGTTAAGAAATTGGCTCCTTCTATTTTTCGACATAACGATTTGTACATTTCATCGTTGCAATGGGTTCATCTGTATCCCTGTTTAAACAATTCGTTTTTGCCCTTCCCTTCCACAAATTATACTAACATCAAATACAATGAAAGGTGGCCATTTATTTGGCCAAATCTTATTGGACACTTCCTAGCAAACATACTGATCCATTCCATGTCTTTGGGATATGTGGAAAGTGGTTATCTTTCTGTTTAAAATTAGGAAATAACATGTCACATAGTAATTCCCTTAAAACATGTGTGTATATGTGAAATGTATAATGTTATATGTTGTCTTACTAATTGTCACACCCAGTCTTTAATAATCATGAATCTTTGTGTACATACCCATAGAATTTCAGTAATGATTTTATGTTAGCCCAGCACCACAATGAAAGAAATTTGATGAAAGATTTACTATATATGCTTTTCTTCTTCCCTTTTTGCCCTTGTTTTTATTTAGTGAGAAATAACTTGGTCATGTAATGACAATAGTGCTTGTGCAGTGGGAGAAGGCTGATGAGCAAGGGCAGGGCTAAGAGAGAACATAATGACCACTACTTGTACTTATCCTTGATGCCTCTATTTACTGTTCATTAAAGTGTTCGCCTGCCCACTTCACTGATACACACTACAGTGATTAATTGTTAAAAAGGCTAATACCTTAAAAGGGGAGAGAAAGAGAGGAAAGGAAGGAAGGAAGGAAGGAAGGAAGGAAGGAAGGAAGGAAGGAAGGAAGGACGGAAGGAAGGAAAAAATAAAGATAGAAAAAGCGGAAGAGAAATTCATTATAACCATACAGATTTGGAGTGAAGATAAAAACAAAATGTCTACTCATTAGCCTTTTAGTTTTGATCTTTTTTTTTGTGGGGTCAGTCATAGGGCTTGAACTCTGTGTCTGGGCACTGTCTCTTAAATCTTCAGCTCAAGGCTAGCACTCTACCACTTGAGCCACAGTGCCAGTTTTCTAGTGGTTTATTGGAGATAAGATTCTCATAGACTTTCTTACCCAAGCTGGCTTTGAACCTTGATCCTCAGATCTCAGCCTTCTGAGTAGGTAGGATTACAAGCGTGAGCCACCAGTGCCCAGCTTGTTTTTGATCTCTTGACTGTTATCAAAACTTGCATATGAAGAAGAAAAGTCTATGATAAAGATAAATATTACAAAGTTGATTATTTCACCAGCTAGTGCTCTTGATATACTCAAATTGGTTCTGCATGGTAATGGAAACAATATTCTGGAGCTTGTCCTTCTCATATTCAAAGTCTAAAAGCAGAAGCATAAATGTAATGTGAAAAATAAATAAATAAAATGAATAAATAAATAAATAAATAAATAAAATGAAATGTGAAAAATAGTCCAAGAGAGGAATAACAGCCATCAAAGAGAAAATAATCATTTTTCCTAGGAAAGGTGAAGATTGTCAGATGCTTGGTCTTGTCAAAAATGCAGGTACTTTGTCAGAAAAGGCAAGGTAAAAGGTCATACCTGCATAATAAAGAGAGTGTGAAAGAATTATAATGGCTCAGAAAATATTCCTTGTCTGAGACCTGGCCATGACCTAAGATCACACAGCATAGGCTTAAGTCTGCAGATATGAGCACCAATTGCAAGTAAGCAATGATATTATACACAAACACCCAGCTTTGGACCATCTTGCTCATCACCAATTCAAAAAACAGAATAATACCCCAATTAAAATATTTGAGCATGTTATTAAAATTTTGAGGGGAATCAATAACTTTACTACTTAACAGATTTCAGTTTTTAAAAAGGGTACATCTTTGTATTATTCTGATTGTAGAGGAAATGACTACCTTTTCACCATTAAGTATAAAGCTGGCTGTAGGTTTGTCATATACAGCCTTTATCATATTGAGGAATGTTCCATGGATTCCTAGTTTCTCCAGAACTTACAACATAAAGAAGTATTGGATCTTGCCAAGTGCTTTTTCTGCATCTATGGAGATTATCATGTAGTTCTTGCCCTTGTTCCTATTGATGTGTTGAATTACATTAACTTGTGTATATTGAACCAGCATTTCATCTTTTGAATGAATCCAGTTTGATCTAGTATATAATATTTTTATGAGTTGTTGAATTCGGTTGGCCAGAATTTTATTGAGAATTTTGCATCCATGTTCACCAAAGAAATGGGTCTAGCAAGTGGCCCTGTGGTAGAGCACTAGCCTTGAGCTGAAGAGCTAAGGGACAGTGCCCAGGCCCAGAGTTCAGGCCCCATGACTGACCAAAATAAAGTGATTGGGCTCCAGTGGCTCACGCCTGTAGTCTTATCTACTCAGGAGGCTGAGATCTGAGGATCATGGTTCCAAACCAGCCCAGGAAAGAAAGTCCGTCAGACTCTTATCTCCAATAAACCTAGAAAACTGGAAGTGGTGCTTTGGTTCAAGCCGTAGAGTGCTTGCCTTGAGCTGAAGAGCTCAGGAACAGAGCCAAGGCCCAGAGTTCAAAGCCCCACGACCAACACACACACACACACACACACACACACACACACAAGAAATGGGTCTATAGTTCTTTCTTTTTGAGTCTCTGTCTGGTTTGGGGATGAAGGTTATGCTGGATTTATAGAATGAATTTGGTAGTGAACTTTCACTTGAAATTTCATTGAAGAGTTTGAGGAGTATTGGAATGAGTTCTCCTTTGAAGTCCTTATAGAATTCAGCTGTGAATCCATCTGGTCCAGGGCTTTTCTTGAATTTTCTTATTGACATTTCTATTTCATTATTTTACATGGGTCTATTTAGTTTGCTTAAATCTTATTAGTTTAAGTTGTATCAATATTTATTATAAATTCTTTCATTTCTTCCAGATTCTCAAAGTCCTTTGTTAGCATAGAGTTTTGAGAAGTATTCCCTTATAATGTTCTGAATCCTGCTTGTTTCTGTCATGATGTTTCCATTCTTATCTCTGATTTTATTTATTTGGGTGTGTTAGAATAGCCATTATCAAGAAATCTAATAATTACAGATGCTGGCAAAGCTGTGGCCAAAAGGGAACAGTACTACACTGTTGGTGGAACTGTAAACTTGTTCAACCATACTGGATAGCAATATGGAAGTTCCTTAAAAGACTAAACATAGATCTCCCCTTTGATCCTGCAATCCCACTACTGAGTATTTACCTAAATGACTACAAACAAGGCTATACTTATGCTACCAGCCCAACCAGGTTCATTGCAGGCTTATTTACCATAACTAAGATATGGAATCAACACAGATGCTCCTCAGTAGATGAATTGTGTGTATATATCTATGCTTCCATCAGAAAGAATGGCACTACCCATTTGTAAGAAAATAGAAAAAGCTGGAAATAATTATATTAAGTCAAGCAAGCCAGACCAAAAGAAATGTTGGTTGCATGGTTTCCCTCATTCGTAAAAACCAGATTATATCTATTGTATTCTTAGCAGAGAATCATAATAACCCAATTACTGAGTGCATGTGATCATATATAATGAAGCATACCAAAATGAACTCCAAAAATTGGAAATAAGAGGTTTCTATAATCTACTATTTGTAGTTATTTCTTTTTTCTTTCTTTCTTTTTTGTTCATTTGTTTTGTTTTCTGTACCCTTTGTCATGAAAAGGAAGTCACAGGAACAGCAAGACAAAGGCTGAACTAATGCAACATTGACACTCACTAAACACTAAGTTGGAAATGAACTTGACGATTTAGGGGGAGAAGGGTATGGGGGAGAGGAAAATGAGAGAAAATGAGTGAGGGGGCAACAGTGTCTAAAAAGAAATGTGCTCATCATCTTACTTATGTAACTGTAATCTCCTTTTCAACACCTTTTCAATATAAATAAATAAATAAACAGCTAGATGACAGTGGCTCATGCCTCTAATCTTACCCAGGAGACCAAGAATGGGAGGATTATGGATTTGAAACTAGTCTAGGCAAAAAAGTTTGGTACTAACAAAAAAATGGGCAAAGGGATAGTTTAGGGACACTGATGTGAAGGTTAGTCATGCAGTATTCAAATGTCCATTTTAGGAATAAAACTTGTCTGTGTGATCTAACTACTCTTAATTCTCATTCATTATATAATATTTATTTCTTCCATTTACTTAGTTAATGTTTTCACTAAGCATTGTTTGTCCCTGTGTAATCAGAATTTACTGCCCATAATCAAAGTGTAGTGGTTTCCGTTCCTACCCTATTTTATCAGTATCTTATCCCCGTTTCTTCTAATTTTTTCTCTTCTTTCAATCTTGTGTTAGTTTAATTTATCCTCTTTAGAAAAAGATCAAAATTACCTTAGAAGGCATTGCATTGTCCATTAATTTTACATGGTTTCTCATTTGTTTTTCAGTCTCCTACTATAACCACTTAAAAAAAAGTTCATGTAAAATTTCAAAAGAGGTACGAAGTATAATTTTTTTCTATTTATTTCTCTTAAGTTAATACTCAATATTTACCTCATATTATTACAATCATAGTTGCAGGTTACAACATGAAGGTAGCTATCATTGCTGTTTCTAAAAATCAGTTCTATTCATGCCTTAGTTAGCCTTGGTTGGCAATATATTGTAACTACATTCTTATAGATTGCTTTACCACAGCTAAAGTAAAAATAAAAAACAAAAATAAAAAATTAAAAAAATTAAAAAAAAAATCAGGGTGCCAGTGGCTCATGCCTATAATCCTAGCAACTGGCGTGGCTCAAATCTAAGGATCTTGCTTTAAAGCCAGCCTAGGCAGAAAAGACCCTGTGAGACTCTTATCTCCAGTTAATCAGTCAACAACCCAGAAGTGGCACAGTGGGTCAGGTTGTAGAGCACTAGCTTTGAGCACAAAATGGCTCGGGGGCAGTGCCCAGGCCATGAGTTCAAGCCTTATAGCCACCCAAAAAAGGAAAAGTCAGTGCTGCATAGGTGTCAATGCAAAACAGAATTAAGGGAATTCCAGTGTAAATATTGATTCTTAAGAAGAAAGATGGGTGTCTGGGTTAGATTTTCTGTTGCCATGACAAAAAAAAATCCCGGGTGTTTCGAGGGAACTTAAGGGTGGAAAGATTCACTTGGACTCACATTTTCAGGGTATTTAGTACATTATATCAATGATTGTGTACCAGAGCAACTCACATCAAGGCAGCCAGGGAGCAGAGAGTGAATGTCTATGCTCTCTGGCTTCCTCCTTTGTCTTTTCTTTCCTTTTTTTTTTTTTTTTTAAATTCATTCTGGACCCTCAGCCATTTGGATGGTGCATCACATATCCACAGTTAATCTTTACCCTTTAGATATTGCCTCACAAGTCACTCATCTCTGTAACACCCTGTAAAGACACACATACACACACACACACACACACACACACACACACACACACACACACACAGGTTTGAATTTCTAATCTCTTAAACATCTCTAAATCTAATCAAGTTGACAATAAAGATTACTAATCATTGTGTTCACAGAGGTCAAGAAAGAATGTAGAACCAGAATATGTTGGGGGCAGAAATGGTGGTTACATGCAAATACAATTAGGCATTACTGAGAGCCTACTATAGAAGAGAAACCATGAATTTATGAAGATCCTGCCCAAATGTGGGGGAGCTGAGAAAGTATACAAAGTTGTGCTTGTTGTTGTTTCAAGTGAAAGGTAGTAAGTGTTAATATTATTTGTAAAAATATCATTGAACTGAATTGATGAAACAGAATCTGAAACAAAGAAGAGAAAATGCATTGCTACTTTTTTTCTATACCAAGATTTGAAATTAGGTCTCTATGGTTGTTTAGCTGGAGCTCTAACAATTGAGTCCTATATATCTCCAGCCCTGTTTTGGGTTGGTTATTTTAAACATGAAGTCTAGTAGACTTTGGTGGGTTTTTTGTTTGTTTGCTTGAGCTGGCTTTGAATAACAATCCTCTGAATCTCAGCCTCTTAAGTAGCTAGGATTATAGGCATGAGCCACTGGCATTCAGCTGATTACGACAAGTTTTGGCAGAGAACAAACTCATAAAAGCTCAATATTGCTAAAATATCCAAGTGCTGCTGAGTGAAAAAAAGCAGGTTTTCTAACCTAGAAATATGGTGCTTCACCTCATGTATTGCAGGAAAAGATTCTTTGGATGATAAAGAGCTCTGGTTATAAAAGGGAGGGTCTTAAAATCAAATTGCGATAAATCCTTCATGGTAGATAGAGGTGTGTTGTTGGGTTGCCATTGAAGCCAACATAATAGTTAGAAGTTGTTTGGTGATGAAGCTAAAAACCCATAAAAGAAAGGCTAAAATGATGATTTGCAGATTAGGAATTCAGAAGGAAAATACAAAAATTACACTACAATAGCTCTTTTTATACTGCAGAAATAGGGTAATATATATATAAATAAAAATGTTCCAATACACATCCAAAAAATCCTTTTATGGAGCCAAAAATCATAGCAAATTATTTAGCTCATACTGGCCCCTTCTCAATGAGAGTTCTTGGAAAGGTGATGTGTGAGATAGAATTAAGGAAACTAAGTACTGTTTTGAAGCCACTCATTTTTGTCACTGAGTTAAAGCAAAGAGCCCATCTGTCCCCTACCAAAAGATCTCTTCCCAGTTCCCCACTGTTACTAATCCAATAATTTATTGATTCCATAGAACAAAGAATAAAGCCTATTTCCTATTTGGAATTCTTTTCATCCATCCTTTACAAAGACTCTCGGGATGGTTTAAGAAATAGGAGAAATCACTTGGTTTAGGGAGTTCAATTTGATTTCAAATATTGCATAAAACAGGATTTTCAACTGACTCTATTGGTATTCAGAAAACAAGTGTGTCAGTTTCTTTTTTTCATCAGACACATTTCATCAAAGTGAACTGAATTGTGATTAGGCTAAACAATTAAAATGCTTGTATTCATTTCCTGCTGTGAAGAATCACAAAAGCTAGAGTTATGACACTATGGTCCCAGTCTTGGTGGCATGGGAGGCGGTCAGTATTTACACATATAAATGAAAAAGAGAGAGCAAATGAGTGTCTGTGGCATAGGCATGGGTGTAATTAGTGTTTGGGCTTTGTGCTAATTCTGGTTGATAGAATAGAGGAGCTGGTTAGAGTTTTCCAATAAAATGTGCGTATCATACTGTAAAGAAATACTTCCCATTATCACTGAAAGGAAGGAAGCAAGGGAACATTGTAACATTTGAGAATGGGCAACTTTTGGGTAAGGAAGCAATTGCTTACCATACAAACCACTTGAAGAATTTAGCATTAGCCCATCAGTATCTGTCTCTCAAAGCCTAACAACACCTGTTGTTGTTTGTTAAATAATCTCACTTTAGTATCTCAACACTGTTTTTCCTGTTCTGTAAAATTGTCTACCTCATGTAAATTACCAAAAGAGAAAGAGAACAGTGATGCCCAGAATATAATTTTAACATTGTAAGCTTGAATAATTCTTTTTTAATTATAACAAAATAGGCTCATAATTTTTCATTAGTTCAAATTTATTTAATTAATGAAATACTATGGGGAACAATGGTCAGGTACAATTACAGAGATTTGTTCTAATACTACCCTGCAATATCTACACAGCATTTTAAATTCCAGGCATTTTGCATTTGTTAATTGCCCTAGCCTAAGACACCTTCCTATGCATATTAGATATTGCATGTATCCTGATTTGTAAGAAATTAGGGATGAGAGGTGATAAAGCCATTTCTAAGTGAGTTCATAGTTGCCCATAACAAAAGCAATAGCACTTTAACAGAGTTTGTCCTCTCCATAATCTCAAAAGACAGGAAACTGACTGACACATAATGCCAAACTCTGAGACAAGGCATTGCTTTCCATTTACTATTGTAATCAAATAAGATGACAAATAACTTGTCAATGAAAATGAGGGATGTGAACCCAACAAGCCTCATACATATCATAAAATGTGGTGTAGGCCTACAATACTAGATCAGAAAACTTCCCTCTGGTTCATTTGTACATTTGGAAATTCACCTGCGCCATCACAAAAATAATTATGCTGGAAGCTCTAAGAGTCTGTATGCATGATTAGCTCCTATGGAGAGTCTGGGTATTAACTGGCCCATTTGCCAGTGAAATTGGGAAAACTCCTACTGAGTGCTTAATAGTGAGCTCAGTTTCAAGGAAAAGACTGTATAACTCTAAAAGGTTGCTGTACAGGCACACAGACTAGCTGTGAAGAGGATATTAACTCTGATGGAAATGGAAAATACTAATATGACATTTGATAAGAAGACCCCGGAACACTCACATCCTGTCTTTGGATTGGAATTTTCTATGTGACAAACTGTTCTAACTTTTAGAGGAGGAAAACAACTCTCATATATACCATTAAGATGTTGAACAGAGTGAATGTTTCTCCTGTTTCATGGCAGGAGCCTTTGCTGAAACTGACTTTATTTATTTTAATTTTTTATTGTTTTTCTGTAGTTGATACACAGAGGGGTTACAGTTAAATGAATCAGGTACAATCAGTACAACCCTTTTGAGCCATTTTTTCCCCTTCTGTCACTCTCTCCCAATCTTTCCCTCCTGTCTGGTGAGTATCACTGTTGTATTTGTTCATCCTTGTTGGACCCTTTTGGTGTCCTCCCTTACCTCCTAAATATAAAGTAACAAATAATACAAAAGGAAAAGAGAAGGAGACAGCAACTAAAGAGTGTCTCTTGTTTCCTTTTTTTTTAGTTCATTTCAGAGAATACTATTTTATATGGTCATCTGACCATAGCTATTAAGCCTTTGCCCACAATTCCTATGCTTAGCCTCCTTTTGCCTCTGTATGTTAATGATTAGGGTCGTATATAATTTATCATGTCCCACTTTTATTTATTTATTTCATTCATTGTTTTTACTTGTAGATTTATAGGCATATTATAGTTACCACAAACAAAGAAAACCATGCAGATTATATTTCTTTGGTTCTGGCTTATTGGTTTAACATAATATTTTCCAAGCATTTATCCAATGGACCACAAACCAAGCCATATTAAAGATACTAGCACAACTGTTTATTGCAACATTGTTTACCATAGCCAAGATATCGAATCAACCTAGATGTCCCTCAGTGGATGAATGGATCATATGATATCTATCAGAAAGTATGATATTGTACCATTTGTACGCAAATGGAAAGACTTGAGATTGACTTAACTGTTGAGACTTGGAATGATGTGTCACCTATGTAACACTTTTGCTAAAGATGATTCAAAGACTAAATTCAAAGGCACATTCATCCACACACTCACTGGGTACAGTAAGCACCACTGCAGATGATCACTGCTTCAAGACGCAGTGCCTATTCTGCTCTTCCTTGATGACATGAAGCCCAAACCCTACTAGATCACATAAGCTAATATTTTAGAGTCAGCCCAGGGAGGAAAATTGGTGAGATTCTTATCTCCAATTAACCACCAGAAAACGAGAAGTATTGTTGTGGCTTAAAATGGTACAACACAAGCCTTGAGCAAAAAGAGCTCAAGGACAGTTCCTAGGCCCTGAGTTCAAGCTCCATAAGCAACAAAATAAAATAAAAATAAAATATTGTATTAACAAATGTTTGAAAATAATTTAAAGTAAAAATTTATTCTTATAAAAGCTTTGGGAAGATTGAGGAAGAAGTGTCAGAGATGCATCTGCTGGGTTTCAGGAAATCAGAAGTATCAGAATTATAAAGCATCACCCTCAATCTACTAGAGCACTGCAGTGGTTGATTCCCAGAAAGATCCCTGAAAACCACAAACAAAATCCAATTTTTGCCATCTGTTTATATTTACCCACCTAATAATAATGGCTTCTTTTTAATTACCAAATATCAGAGAATAACTGTCATTGACATGATTTGGCATGGAACCCTTCTTGGGTCAGATTTTCAACATTGCAATTCTCAGGCCTCTTCCACAAAAATACAGAGATGATTATAAAATATAAGAAGACAATGCCAAGTAGTCAAAAATTTCCAGCAAGGTGATAAGTAATTGAATGTTTCACTGACAGTAATGAACCTTTGTTAAATTTAAAGCCAACATACCATTTTGCTCTTTATACTGTTCAACCTACTTTACCATCCAGTTCACATGGTGTAATACGTGAATTTGATAGCTCAGTAAGTGAATTACCCTGGTGAATGTTTGTGTTGCTCCCAAATTCATAAAACCTTAATAAGAGCATAACCTCCTATTCAATTGTTTTAATAGATGAGTTTTGGAGGAAATTGGGTCATAAGTTGAAGCAATTATAAATATGAATACTTCCCATATAAAAGGAAACTCAGAAAGGTCTCTTGCCTTCCAAGAAATACAAGTAAACAAAAGTCTATAACAGGAGAACAGACCATGCTTGCACCCTACTCTCTGATTTATAAGACTCTAAGAAATTAATTTCTCTTGTTCCCAAGTCCCTCAGTTTATTGTTTTAGCAGCCCAAATAATCCAAAACACTCAAAGTTTTCATCTTTCCAGTCCAGAAAAACACAGAACGTACGATTTCTCATATAGCTTAACCTTTTCCAACTCACATCCAAATTTCCATGAAAAGGACAGTGGTTGGTAGGGCCTTCTCTACATAAATATGGCTGCCAGAGAGCAAGTGGTCAGAGACCAATGCTTGAAAGTGAGGATAGGTAAGCCAATCCATGAAAGCATCCATAAATAGAGTCATCAGGATCCAGCCAGAGGATATTTGAAATGCAGCAAGGTAGCTTTTCAGCGTATCTAAATAGAGGAGCCATGATAAGCAAGACTGGGTTCTAGTGGTGTTAAATTCCAGAAGACATGTGCGGTGGCATAGAAGACTCTGGTACAAGAGAAATGAAGAAGGTACCAAAAATGTTTCCTGAACACAGAGACAAAATAGACAACTACACTTTGCTCTCTCACAGCAGTTAACACCTTGAATACATCTACTCAAAGCATGGATATTTCAGTTTATGGTAATGATGTGAGCTAGAACATCTCACTGTCCTCTGACAAATTGCCCCTCTGCCCTCTGACAGATGCTGTATGTCTCCAGCTTAAATCTTTATTCTTAGAGTTAAATTCACTAGGTACAGCAAGTATTTTATGCCAGTATAACAGCATGTATGTCATCATGTAAATGAAACCCCTCTGTACATCACCTTGACAATAAAAAATCCTATATGAAAATATTACAAAAGCATTTGTAAAAACCTGAAAATATCTGAGTCTTACCACCTGATTCAGTAGATGAGTCTGAGTTGAGGCCCCAGGATTCCTACTGATTCTAATGTGAGTAACCCAAAGGTCATACTATACGAAGTATTATCTTACAGGTTCTCTAGTAGTCAATTGAAGTTGAAAGACCAAGAATGTTTATGAAACTGGGCACCAGTGGGTCAGATGGCTGAGATCTGAGGATTGAAGTTCAAAACCAGCTGAGGCAGGAAAGTCTTTGACACTCTAATTAGCCACCAGAAAATCAGAAATGGCTCTGTGGCTGAAAGTGGTAGAGCACTAGCCTTGAGCAAAAAAGTTCAGGGACAAGCCCTTGAGTTCAAGACCCACAACCAACAAAATAAATAAATAAATGAATAAATAAATAAAAAGAATGTCTATGAAAGAAATTTCTCTGACATTGTACAGTTCTGGAGAATAAGATATAAAAATGTGAGTGTAGCAGTGAAAAAAATAGTATAAAAAGAGGTCAAATTGTCAAATACTGCTCATAGGGCTAAATCCAAATCACAGATTTTTGAGGAGAGTCAGGAAAGGCAAGGTGTAACAACCAAAGAAATTCTTTAGTAAGAATAGATTTTAAAATTGGGAGGTAAATGGAAGACCGTGTTATTATTTATCCTGTATTTGACCTTCTTGGTCACCTCTGCGATGAATTAAGAGAGTGACAGAATCCCCCTTATCATAATTTCTCTTGTGTCCAGCCCTGAGGAATGTCTTCAGGTAAGAATCTGAAGAACAAACACTCAAAGAGGAGACAGGGACCAGCTGGGATTTATTTCAGTATGTCAGTTTGACACAAACATGGGAGAAGGCCAGATATGGATTGGTGAGTCACACACATTTAGATGCAGGCTGTGTAAAATGTTTTCATTTCCGCATCATGGAAGCAAATCTGAAAGCTTTCACTCAAACCATGGAATTTAATTTCTTGCAACAAAAAGTGACCTACCTCCTAGAAAAGCTTTAAAAAGTCCCACTTGGACTCCTGCTTCATTTTCAAATCTAGTCTAACTACTTTGTATTTGATTCCAGGATGGAAAAATCAAAATGATGTTTCTTTTTTTTTCTCTAGGTAATTCTCTGTCCCTGCATGCATTGTTTATTTTAAAATAAAAAATTGAATTAAAGTTTGGTTAATCTTTAGTACTTCATAATCCTTTCAAAATAGACTGTAGATATTGCATATTTTTTGATATTACAGTCTGGGTGTCTGCACAGTAGGGGGTCAAGAGAGATCAGGGGTATCTATTAGCCTATCTCTATTAGAATCCACTTCTAGAATAGTTACTTTATAGAAGATTCTTAAATTTTATGCGAGCTTTTAGAAAGGTAAGAAATACAATGCTGAAGATTCATGCATGACCTCTGTGTTATTTTGCTCTGTATTGATTTTAAGTGTTTGTAATGAAACCAGTGAAAAGATAGGGTAATCTTCTAGGTCAAATATTTATCCTGATTAGAAATGTAATGTGGAAATCCCTGTGCATTCATTGAAAGGGGTTCTCATGAAGCATAGAGAGCATACTCCATGTATCCCTGACCATCAGTATAACACCTGGATGACAAGAAATTTACATTTTTATGACAGTGCAATATTAATTATTCAGCAATTACTGTGTTCTACATTTGAGACATATCAATGAAGCCAATATCTGTCCTGTGTCTTTTAGCAATACATAGTCTCTTTTCAATATTCAGCTTTCTCATGAAGAGAAATTGAGATAATTGGGGGAGATTTCACATAAGGCACATCCAAGCACAAAGACTCAACAGATTTAAAAGCTTACCATCAAGGCATGCTTGTGGGTACTGAATGTCAGAAGGGCATTTGTCTAATAAAGGACTTCACAGGATAAGAATAATCCTCCTATCAGGATTCTTAGCATTTTCATTATGCTGTATAATTGCAGAAGAGTTGTCATCATCTTTTTAATCTGGCTAATTAAAAGGGACACTAAGCCAGCTCTAGTGCCAAATGCCTTCTCATTGTGCTGCTTTGTTTTCAGTCAAGAATAAAGGAAGAAATTACTGTGTTAAGAGATAATAAGCATCCCTTAAAGACTGAGAAATGATTGTCTGCAAGTGAACAAGTGACCAGTGAACACTAGTGTCTCAAAATTATATAGGGATAGAGAATAGAGTTGGGAAAACCTGGAACCTACTGCATTTCTTGTGACAATCCACATGCTGAAATATTAAGCATGAATTGCCCATCAGTAACATAAGAAAAGCCCCTACAAATTTAGTAAAACCATCAAGAGAGGCTTTAGAACTTTGACAGAAATTTCAAAGGAAAGTAGAATCCTATAATGTTTTTGTTAAGGGAAAAAACAACACCAAAAAATTCACTGAAGGGCTGGGAAGGTGGCTCAGTGGTAGAGCATTTGCCTTGCATGCTCGAGGCCCTGGGTTTGATTCCTCAGCACCACATAAGCAAAAAGAAAAAAGCCAGAAGTGGCGCTGTGGCTCAAGTGGTAGAGTGCTAGCCTTGAGCTGAAGAGCTGAGTGACAGCGCCCAGGCCCAGAGTTCAGGACCCACGACCGGACCCAAAAAAAAAAATTCACTGAAGGGTACAGAAAGTTCTTTATAGGTCCAATGAATAGATAAATGAATGGACTGATGGACACATACATGGATGGATGAAGATAGGTTGTGAATACAATGGTTTGACCCCAAAATTCCATGAATTAAAAGCCTGATCCTCTAGGGTATTTTGTGGAGCTGTGGACCATTATTTGGAGTTAGGGACCAGCTTGAAATGCTTTAGAATGCTAGTTCCTTGAAAGGGAAAGGGAAACCATTGTCTCTGTTTTCTCTCTTTTATTTCTGACTCATGATAGAAGTACTTTGGTCTACCATATATTTTATCACCCTTGCCAGTGGCCCAACAAAATGAGGACACTGATCTTGTATGTGACCTTCAGAATTATGAACAAATATATGTTTAATTTTATCTTTGTAAGGTACTAAGCTCAGATCTTTTATTATGGTAATGAAAGTGACTAGCACAAGTAAATATGTGGGTAGACGGATGGATGGATGATATGGACAGAAAATGTACAGACAGACAGATAGATAGAAATAGTACATGAGAATTGATAGGTAAGAAATATGTAATATCCTAGTAAAATCCTAGAAAGAAATAGATATTCATACAGGTGAGTGAAAAAAATCTTACTTTAGATCTATGCTCATAGTAATTATAAAACAAATAGCTTTGTAAAACTAAAAATATTTCCCGAATAGTTATTGCCTTTTCCCTCTGGGTTCAAAGCAATGTAATTTAGAAAAGGTATAAAATAAATCAAATACCACACAAATGCCACACAAAATGCCACATAAACTTACTTATAATTGTTCTTTGGAAAAGTGTGAACTCTGGGATCATAGAACTCTGTTCCTACTACCTCTACTTTTTTTTTCAGTTCGCCAAATCTATTGCCTCCTCCATCTTCCTACCATGTCAGATTGCCTCCATTGTTCCTTAGAGCATAGGTTCAACTTATGAATGCCCTTTACCACATCTATAAAATATCCTGCTCCATTTTTCCTTGTTCATGAGATGCCTCTCTCCTTCCATCAAAGACCAGTGGGTTGCTTCTTGCAGTCTATCACCATTTCAGGAACCTCACTCAGCCATTATTTCTATTGTCTCTTCACATTTTCTCTTAATTCTCCTAATTCAATTATCAAGTATGTTCCTCATCACTATTGCTAAAAGTGTTTTATTTGGATCCTACAGTTCCCAGTATATTGGCTCTAGCTTTGTATGACACTCCTCTCAAAGAATACCTATGTGTGCTGCCTACTAATTCCTACCAACATATCCCCCTTTATCTATTCTAGACCTGCCAAGACTGTACTTACTAATGCCATCGATAACTTCCACATTGCTAATGAGAATCTTACCTTGGCTGAGTGAGCCAAGAAACCAGAAGTGAGCCAAGCAAGCCTCAGAAATCCAGTAGGTTGACCACAGCACAGTTAAGGGAAAAAAATGTTCTCTTTGTGATTATCATCACACACTCTCAGACTCCCAGGACTCCATGCCCATCTCATCTAGTCCTATTCCAATTCTACAGTGATTCTACAATTTCTCCTAGTTATGTTTGTTCCTCTTACAACAAGATAAATATGCACTTGTGATGCTTCATAATCTATATACACTTCATATCTTCATATCTCCACTTTCAAACTAATGTCCAAACTTAAATTCATTACTTTCTTCAAATTCCCTCCCCTGTGTGAGTGATCCCACATGAGTATCTGATTCCATTTTCTGTCTCCCCGGGGCCAGAACCACTTGGAAGATCTCTTAGTGACTCCCTTCATCTCCCAAATCCAATCTTCTCTCACAAAGAGGTGACTTTGATTCTACCATGAAAATTTATCTAACCAACCAACTTCTTTCCAGTACCACTTATTCCACATTAGCGTGTCACACTGCTTTTCTGACCTAATAACTCAGCTTGAACCAATCTCATGCTTCCCCTGACTCCATCTTTCGTACTTCTGTCTCATCTTCTTCATGTCACATCATATCTTAGAACATTTAACAGTTAAATGCTTCTGCTTAAACTGTCTGTGTCAGTGACTTGTTTGCTGAGTGATCTGGTCCATTCTTATTTCCGCAGCCTTGTCAACTATCCAGCTGCCTTCACTCGATTTATTGAGACCATGTAGTGCCTTTTTTAGTTCCTTCTTGCCCAGGATCATCTCAGAAATGGTTCTATCTCCCTAGAATGCACCCTCATTTGCTCATCAGCCCACACCCTACCTCTATCAGGCTGCCCCAGCTAGAGCATAATTCCTGCACAGAAGCCCCTAGCTATGCACTTTTAGAAAAATATCATATGTGTCACTACTTTATTCTAGTACTACTTTATTATTGCCAGGAACAAAGAAGTTACTCTAACTTACTCATGGAATATATGACATTAGAGGGAGGAAGTTGGGACTATCTTTAAAGAAAATTTAAACAGTGTAAGAATTAAAGTAAGATAGAAGTAAGCCAGACCTAAAGAAACACAGGCTCCATGGTTTTCCTCATTTGTAATAATTAGTGTATGTCTAGGGTAGTCCTAACAAAGGTTCACAATAGGTTACTAGCTATATACATATGGCTATATAAAATGATGCTAATGAAAATGAACTCCAAGATATGGAAACAAGAGGTTTTCCTTTGTTGTTGTTTTAAATGTACTGTGAGAAGTTATTGTTTTTTTCTTACATTTCCCCCCTTTGGTTTATCCCCTGTTGTCACTGTATTTGATTTTGGTATTCTATGTCTGTATATATGTTTATCTGATTTGGGGAAGGGAAGGGGAACAACAAAACAGTGAGACAAAGAACAAAAGGTGAGCCACTTGTGATACTCACAAGTCAGTATATTGGAAGTGAACTTTACAACTCGGGAGTGGGAAGGAGTTGGAGGGGAGGGAAAGTGGGAAAAAATGAGGGAGGGGTAACAATGGTTGACAAGAAATGTATTCATTACCTTATGAACGCAACTGCAACCCCAATGTACATCCCCTTGACAATTAAAGTAAAAAATAAATAAATAAAACAATGAGAAGGGAAAAAATAAGATGTACTTGAGTTTCCAGGTGAAGTTTTATCCCCAGAAGTGATCTTATGAACTTGTGCTCACCATGCACTTTTTAAAGAAAAAAAATTTATTCTTCCAGTTTTGTTAACTTCTTTTTAACTTTATTTTTTATTATAAAGGTGATGTACGAGGGTTACAGTTAACATCAGTCAGATAATGAGTACATTTATTTTTGTACAGTGTCACCCTTTCCCTCATTCCCCCCTTTTCCCCTCGCTGTTTCCCTCCTCCTCAAGTTGTATAGCTCATTTCCAACATAGTGTCTAGTGAGTATCACTGCTAAATTGGTTCACCCTTTGTCTCACCATTTTCAATTCTTTTTTTTTCATTTGGGTTATTCCCTTTTGTCACTGTTTTATATTCCTATACCCTTGGTCTTGTATATAAGTTTATCCGATTTGGGGAGGAGAAAGGGTTGCACCATGTACATTTCTATGAAATAGGGCATCTCAGAAACAATGTGACTAAATTAGTTCAATTGTTCTTTACAACACATAATTAGCTTCATCATGAAATACTTTTGGAGCAAACTAGAGAGAAATAGCCCAACACAGCTGAGTAGCTGAGAGCTAACGCTCTGGAGAAAAGTGCTATATGTAATATTGTTTGAGGTAAATACATGAGAGCTTCTAAAAGCTTACTCTATCTCTTGAAGAATATAATTGGGAAAGAAACAGATTCTTTCATGTATTATCACTCTGTTCATAAGGGCTCGGGTACTGCTTATATGTGAGGGAAAAGTTTTGGCTTTTCATTTTGGTAATAGTTGTGTAGTTCTTGAATGTCATTTGTTTACCAACATGTCAAAAGTAATTATTATTTTTTTAGAGTGCTGTTTTCACAATACACTCTAGAAAGTAAAACCTCTATTTATTCATTTCTTGAATATGTATAATATTTTTCAAGTTTGGCTTTGATATGGACTTCCCTTACAGTTTTATCTTTTTGTCTGACCATTATTTTATACTTTACCTCTCTTGATTCTCTGAAATTTATTCTTCATCTAGAAATTATATCTATTATGCACATCTTTAAATTCAGGATTTTAAGTTATTTTTAAATAAGTAAGTATGACTGAAGCATGAGATAATAAAAGCTAAGGAATATAGACTTTGTGTGCTGAAGATATACCAGGAATAAAAGACAGCCAAATTAAAAGTAACTTCTCATTGAACAACAGGAAATAAAGCAATTCATAGGATCTCTCTTGAGTCGCAAGAAACAATGAGGTGATTATCAGAGAGGGTAAATACTCTATGCTTTTAATTATTTAATGTAAACATAAAAATAAAATGCAAATACTCTTTCACCTAGTTGGAAAAGGTACTTTTATTTTTAGATCTAGAACTTGAGAGGCAGAGAAGCAGATATTAGTGAACACAGTCACAAGTAAGTTGAATAGTATAGAAATCCCATAGAAATCTCAAGTCAATAGGGTTATTTAAATCCCAACACCTATTGTGTCAGAAGTCTCCTTTCTGGGAATATATGTTGAAGAAAATATCAGTTTACTAAGTTTGAATTGCAATTACTTTCACTGAAAATTTATGAACATGTTTAAAAAACACACACTACAAACCTAAGGAATTAACTAGGCATTAAATCTAAATATTATGTTATACCACACACTTATTGAATTGATATTATAAAATAGCATTAATGTCATATAGTAAAAAGTATATATGAAGAGAAATATCAAGTTACAAAAATAAAAGGCAGACAGTAACCCATCCATTTCAGATATATTTATTTGTAAAATATTTCTAAAAGAGAAAAAAAAGTAACTGGTTTATGGCATGAGATTTTCTTTTTTTTTCTTTTGTATCAGTATCAAAGATATATATTCTTAATCAGGTGGCAAAAAAATAGGGAAAAAGTCCCTGGAATAAAATATGTTCATGGATAATTTCCCCAACGATTTCATGGAATAATTATTGATCATCTTACACATGGGAAGCAGTTTCTACTTTTGCGCTTACATTCTAGGGTTAGCTCCTTCCATTTGAAATTGTATCTAGCCTACATTCCATTCAATATTAAGAATTTTGTTGTTCCAGATCAATATCAGCTGAATTAAAGATAAATTAAAATGGGTATGAGGTATAACAACATAGATAGAACAATACAGTGGTCTGAGCAACAGCAAAGCCTAGTCTGATCAGCATCAAATATTGTCTCAATGGGAAGATATGTCTGAGTTTACCTGGAAGAGATCTGAGTGGAAGTCAGACCATTCTTGCCCCTTAGTCTAGAGCCAAGAGTACACCTTCCTCTAAACAATCTAGATTCTCCTGAGTTGAATACTCCTATTACAAGATACTGGACCAGAATTGGAGGAAGATAAGATCTGAGTCCTAGGAACACCCTGGCCATCTTCCTTTCCATCTGGGTCTCTGTCTCTGTCCTCTGGAATTAGCCTGACCTTATTCAACCCTAAAAGCTGTGGGATACTTTTTCTCAATGAGTTTGGCCTTAAGGACACCATAGTGTCAAGGTGATAGAGGTTCACTAAGCCACTTTCATTGATGTATATCACTTCTCTCTAATCCTCAAGGGGTTTCCTAGGTTCCCATTCTGCTCAGTACACTCATGAAGTTCAAGGATCATAGGCTATGGTGCTTGCAAAGCCATCTGAGTCTCGTTAGCCCATGAAGAGATGACACAATACATTCTGGTTTGCAATGTGCTTCATAATGGCATGCCAAATCAGTCAGAAATAATCAATATAGTTAAGATAACCTTGTAGAACTACTATACTACTAGTGATTTTAATAACTTAGTAAT
The DNA here is from genome assembly GCF_000151885.1 of Dipodomys ordii. NCBI lineage: Eukaryota > Metazoa > Chordata > Mammalia > Rodentia > Heteromyidae > Dipodomys > Dipodomys ordii. The sequence goes on from NW_012267408.1 coordinate 1,601,085, forward strand.
TATCAGTATCATTTAGTTTGTGAAATCACATAAATAATTTAGTAGTTATTATTATTCTTAGATTACTAGTAATTTATGTTAATTAATAGTAGCTCTGCTAGGTTATGTTTGTTAACTATATTACATAGCTTACATCCCTAAGGATGCCAGAACAAAGGAAGAAAGTTGGAATTAGTAAAACTTAGAAACCTGAAGGTGAGTTCTTGGGAAATGAGATACCAATTTCTGAGAAGACATTTCTTCTTGTCTATTGATGTTTCTCAGAAGTGTGCATAAGGAGGTTGACTTTGCAAACTGACAGAAAAGCTACAAACTGAAATCCATTGCCATTATAGAAATTACATTCTGCTGATGGAGATTGAAAAAGTATTGCTGGGTGATACTTTGAAGAACAGGAATAAGACTATATAAGCTCTTGCCTCTTTGGGTCTCCTGGTCTCTATGAGCCTATCATGGAAGCCATAACTACAGAGACTATGGAAAGAGCTGGTAAGAAAGACATGTGGTTGCAACTTCACCAAGGAGTGAAAATAATAGAAGACAAGACTGAGAGCTGAAAGACAACACCTCAATGAGTAGAGTCCGAAGTCACCTGAGTAGTTTTGTTGTTGTTGTTGTTGTTTTGAGGAATTCCTATCTGTAAAGAGATTGCCAGTAGAAGGTACCTGATAAAAAGAAAGAAAACTTTATACTGAGAAATCAATAACGACTTTGTGTTAATAAAGATGATCTGTGGCTTCCTGATTCCTGCTTCTCCAGGAACCCATCTCTTATTCTCTGGAAGATAATTACATTTTCAAATCACCTCCCAGTCACAGATCCATCTGGAAATCAACCAATGAAACTACCAATTTCCACATCCAGACTACTCCAAGACAATGGAGTAGCAAGAGTATGAACTTGGTGATTGGCGTGTTTATACCGATTCACACATTGCCCAATGTATCTATGCATATATCAAAATATCACAGGAACCCACATATATGTGCAAGTATTTGTGTTTGTGCTGGTACTGGGCTTGCACTCAGATCCTGGGTATTTTCCCTTAGAATTTTTCACCATAGACGGCACTGTACCATTTGAGCCACACCTCCATTATTGGCTTTCTAGTAGTTAATTGGATTGCCCTGCTGAGACTGCCTTTGATTCTCAGATCTCAGCCTCCTGAGAAGGTAGGATTACAGGTATGAGTCACCTAACTGCACCTGGTTTGTGCAACTTATATGTGTTTGTGTATCAGTCAAACATAAATTCAAAGAGAATGTGGAGCAAAGGTGCAATTATTGCAAAGTTGCCTCTGTCCCATCCAAGCCTTTCAGTGTTACTCAGCAACCTATAAAGTTGGGGGCTTTTATAAATTTAAGAAAAGATTTGTATAGGAAGGAAGTTCTGTGGAATTGCTTCATTCTTCTCACCAAGAAGAAAAAAAAAAGAACTAGAAGCAAAGACTGACATGTTGTGTGACTCTTATCCACAGAAGAGAGCAAATTCTAAATGCTTCTTGCAACAAGCCTTGTCCCAAATCTTGATGCTCCAGTGACCCAGGTTTCTAGTGTCCGTTGAGGCAACTTCAGAAGATGTACACTGACTAATGAGGCAAGCAAGCCTAATAGGCTTATGAAACCAGTGTAGACCCTTACACTCATGAGGCCAGCCTTCAAGTTGACCACTCCATAGTTCTGTGTTGCCACCAAGCAGGTTGTCACATCTGCCACGACATCGAGTGAGGTACACATGTTGCTTTGCAGATGGATACAAGAACCACCTGGTGCCAAGACACCACCATTGAGTCCTGACACATATCAAACAATTGAGATGCTGTTTAGTTTCAAGGTTTCCAAAACTCACTCCCATATTATGCCTTTTGACTAGGATTGGTAAGAGAGGGGCTGCATATTCTAAATGTATGTTTTTTTCCTAGAGAACGATTTGTGTTTGATCCTGGTTAGTATCTTATTCCTATAAAGGATGACATACAGGCACCTTTGAACCCTTCAGAAACGTGAATTTTGTCCCCGTATATTTTAAGTAGACAATATATTAAAACTAGAAAGATTGTCCAGGGCAAATTTTAATAGTGGTTAGATTTACTTAGATAAGATAAACTATTTGTTGTAACTTTTGTGCTATTTTTTGTGTTACATTTAGGAATAACAAATATGCTATGCTTCTAAACACAATAATATCATAGATAATCCATGAGGAAAATGTCCAATTACTGATTTTTGTATTCTATCAACATAGTCTGTTTATAAATGGCTTAGTTTTTAGACTTCAGTGCATTGAATAATTCTATTTTTTAAGTGATGGATTAGACCTCTTAACTTTATTATTCCCAAACTCCATTACAAGCAGTTTAAAAATATTTGCATAGAAAAAAATTAGTTTGCTAACATTCTCTAGAGCAGAATGGATCTTCTCAGTACTCACAGCAATCCTTTATTCATATGGACAGTGTCTTCCCAAATGGCACAATTAGCATCCTTTCTCATCACTGTAAAACATACAGCCATACAATTTTGCACATACATGCACACAGGAGTGAGTTCTTTTCCACTCCTCAAATCTCTAATTAGAGAAAATGTGAGGAAGACATGTGGTACATCAGGACAGAGGGTTTGGAGGAGAGGTAGACAGGTGAAACAAAGAATGCATGTCCAAGGTTCTGACTAGTACCTGCTCAGCAGGTTTGACATGGGGAATAACTAGAAAGGGAGGCATAACGCTTTTATAGAAAATTTGATATCTATTGTGTCAGTTCCATCAAGCTTCCTCCAACTTTTCAGAATGTGTCTATACTCTTGACTCAAAGTCAGAGAATAACATATGCTGAGCCTTTAAAGGTATTTTCTTGTTACCATTCCAAGATCTACCTTATAATTGGGACAATTTCTCCCAGATTCTAGCATCAGGTTGTCGGTCTTTATTTCTCTGTAGTTAGAGATTTTGCCTTTTGCTGTAACTGCAGGCATATTTTAATGAGGATCTCCAGAACAGCTACACCAACAGTTCCTATCAAATTCTATTTTGGATGAGCAATTTAATGGAGAGCAATCTCAATCAAGAGAGTATTGATCCCTTTCAAGCCCTGATAAACACATGATTATGAATAGGAAAATAAAAAAGAGAAAACAAAACAAATGTTCCTAAAGATATTTCAATAGCAGGAGATAAACCATGCTTCTTAACAGACTCTGTCACAGAGGTGGGTGCTATAACTCTTTTACTGTCATAGTAGGTCATAGAGGTAGAAATGGTAGAGCTAAATAAAGTGGGTGCATGAGGACAATTATAGTCAAAATGGCTATTTGTATGCTTAGAAATGAAACAATGGCACCTGATGATGTTGTTTTAAGAAGGATAAAGGGATACGGGCTGTTGATAGAGGGGTATGGTTGAGAATACATTTAAAACATATGTGAAATGTTATAATATGACCCCCTTTAAATAACTAATTAAAAATACTTTAAAAACTATGCTGATGAATAAACTTCCTATTGTTATAACTACATTTTTCCAAGTAAGTGATAAATGGTGTACCAAATATTTTTATGAAGCTTGTTTCAGAATTTGACACAATGAATTGTCAAGAATTGTCTGCACATATAACTGAAAAGTACCTTTAGAAAAAGAAAAAAGTTTGTGAAAATTATATTAAGAACCCTGAATTATATATTAGTACTGAAAATTCAGAAGTATTATAACTCATAAACAAGAATGAGCAATTTAAAACAAATTACTGTCATAAAAACTATTCTCATCAAAATTAGAAGCTTTATGAATTTGATTTTGTTTTAATTTCCATGTAATTGATAATTTTTTAATTTTCTGCTAGGACCAACATTCTGTCTTATTCTAAAATGGAAATAACTTGTACTTGTAAACTATGGCTGTCTACCTGTCATCCCTGTCACAAAGAGAAAGAACATAATTTTCATCAAAATTATCAAGAGACTTCAATCACATACCTACAGAAATGTATACCTAAATCATATCTCTATTCAAATCAAACTTAGTTTAGTTTCGGGTTGATTGAAAACTTTTTACCTAAGGGCATCTTATAAAAACAATGCTAAATTCTAGAGCTTTTCTGCTGGTGAAGCAAATGGGGTGACATGATTTCATTTTAATTGGATTTCTCTGCACATAGGTTAAAGAATTCATTTGTATGGACAAATTTAATGTCACTGAAATTTCTAATTAATTGTTGGCTAGGTTTGGGGGTTATTTATTTTATTATTTTTTACTTTACTCATAATATAGTTCTTTTTATTACTTAAGTAATAAATGGTCATCCTGGAACAAGTTGAAAATGAACGTAATCATGCATAATGCAAAACAGAGGTAATTAAAGCCAACATCCTCATATGCTTCAGTTTATATATAGACACAATGAAGTGTAGTTGTGTCTGTGTGTTATCTCATCAAACAAACCTGCTGGGTGGATTGTAACAATCTGAAAATTGTGAGTGATGGTCAGCACTAGCATAGATAGGCCATGTATAGCTTATGTGTGACCTTTACTTTGAACTGAAAGGGTTGGGGAAGCTATTTTCAAGGGCAATAAAGTGACCCATGAGCCTATTGCCTATAGCTCATGCTTATAATTTTAGCAAGTTGGGAGGCTCAAATCCTAAAGATTGCTTCAAACAAACAAGCCCAGGCAGAAAAGTCCAAAGGACTCCATACCCAAAATAGCAAGCAAAAAGCAGGGCTGGGTACAGAAGGTATGACTCAAATGGTCAACCATTAACTGTGGAAGCAAGTCAAACAAGGGAAATGCCCTGCCAAATACTGCCCCCCCTCTCAATAATACTCAACTTTAGATAAAACATGCTAACATATTAAGACATTTTGTGCAGAGGAAACAAACTTTGACTTAATGCTTGAGCCTCAAGCACAAAAATCAAAGAACAATCCATTGATTTAAATTGAACTGTCCCTTGTATATCCTATCCAGTAAGTTGCAGCAGGAAGTGATGAGTAACTTCAGAGTATTTCCCGTGAAGCCTTATAACGTGTACAATGCATGGACATGAACATGCCTGTGATTGTTTAAGTTTGCTTATTATAGAAATGTTTTCAGAAAACAATGATAAATGTAACATTTTATAGAAATTATTATATTAGGATTAGCTGTGGCTGAATGCTTGAGGAGCATCAAATTAACATTTATAAATTTCATAATATTAAATACATTACTTCAAATCCATTCATAGGACATACAGAGGCTTAAGGATCTCCAACTCTCACAACAACATGTAAGATAACCAAGAAATGAATAGGAAAAGAGAATAGTCACCCCAGTTCAAAGTAATCTGCAAAAATTGCAAACTACTTTTAATATATCACTGCTCATTAACCAAGACCACTCTACATTATTCACAAATTAAAGAATTTTAAACAAGTCTGAAAGAATGTGGAATTTATTGTTCATTACTAAGGTAGAAGAGGCAACTGTATTTAAAAAAATAACTGAATACATTTTTATTAGGTAGTGTTACAAAAGAGTTGTCATTTAACATGGCACTTTGTAAGCATAATGCGTCTTGATCAGTGTCATCCTTTCATCATTCTTCCTCATCCCTCCTAAAAAAAACTCTTCTATTCAATTTTCCTAGTTTCATTGAGTATGCATTGAATATTATAACCATACTCTCTCCCTCCCCCTTCCCCAAGAGAATTGGATTCTGAGCAACAATAAGCTTGACCACAGTCCATCCTCCACCGGGGTTTCATATATATACCTATATTCAGCCTCCAACCTTGGGTTGTGATGGTTGAGTTGTGTGCAGATAATTGGGAAATGGAGAAGCATTTTCATAGTCTTGGCAGACAACTTTTAATATGCTTTATTACTTAACAAGCGATAGTTATAATAGGTCAGATGCAAGAGTAGAGGCACTTGTGTCATGAGAGACAAATAGTCAAAAAGAATTTTCTTACTATTTTGACAGTAGTTTAACCTGTTTTTACTTTTCAGTCAATGCCCAGGGACTCAGGGACCCAACAAGAACATCTAAAAATTTTCCTATAGATAATAATCTTGATTTTTATCTTTGTTGCAAGGCTGCTTGTAAAGTTTTAGAAGTTTATTCTTAACAGAAACTAATAAACACACAAAACATCTCTTAAACTATTTCACCTCAAGGAATTTAGCAAATTTTCTGGTAGCAAAATATGAATTACCAACTTTCTAGCAATGTAATTTTTCTCTTTACTTGCCTTCAAACAAATATCTTTCAGATTCAGTCCTCTCTCTTATTGTTCATCTCTTATAACAACTGCTGTCATCAGTCAGCATAGAAAAATTATGTTGCAATAACAAAGAATTTATCACCAGCTTAAATAAGGAATCATATCATCCAACTTAAACTAACAAGGATCTATATACTGAAGAGTTTCTCAAAGGAGACTCTCTCAGGAATCTCTCTGCCCCACTTCAAAGAAACTCCATTTTTTCTAAAGTTCCCCTCCCTGGAATAAAGATCTGGATGTACCATAGCACAGAAGCCATCACTAGGCTTTGTCACACTGACAATGAAAAACTTTAGTCTTATTACATGACTGCCAATATACTGAAAAAATTGGAAGTGCAATGGTTGCTCCTGAAACCAGAGAAAACCTGAGGGTTCAGAAGGACTGAGGACATTGCCTAATAATTTTCCAATTAACATTATTAATTTAAACAATAAATCTTTATCCGTATTTACAAAGTTAGTTATATTCAATTTCTTTTTTTAACTAATTCAGTTATCTATTTGAAAAGCTTTACCAAATCCATAAAGCCTTATAATACAATAATAGCATTTCATTTTAAAATCAGTTATCAAATCAATCATCTCATCAAACAGTTTATAATTGCAGGTAGAGGGTTAATCTGTTACTCTAATATTTCAACTTGTCTTAACAACAACAACAACAATAATAAAAGAAGTGATTTCCTGACTGTAATGAATAAATATTAAGAAACAATTATAAATAATTCCAATTATAAATAATTCCAAATCTTTTCCAAAATAAAAGATGGTAATTCTCTAAGGAAACAATTATCTCACCTCAAACTGTTTTGGAACAAGCTTTCAAACATTTTTGTTATTGCCTTCTCAGCTTGAAGAAATGCTTTAATTACCTGAAATACCTGCTGTGCAACTAACCAGATCCTCATCTGTGATATGAATGAGATACACTGAGCTCTATTTATTATCTAAAAGGTTTCATAGAACAAAGCCTGTGCAGTGATTCCCTAGCTTGTGTTTTAAGAGTCACAACGTATTCTGTATCAAATTGGAATTTCTAATTTTCACTCAGCTTATTTACTTTACATAATTAGATTCAACTTAGTTGTATGCTGTTTTAGGCTACTTTAAAATATTATTTTATTCTTTCTAATTAGTGATTAAAGGTAAATAATGGTAGAGTGGAGGCATGCCTCAAGCGGTAGGACACCAGTCATGAGTGAGCAAGGAAATCAAGCAATTGTGAACCAAGCAAATGTTCAAGCAGAGTACCAATAAAAAATAAGTAAATTACTGAATTAGTTCATAATAAATGGTAAACGGTATTTTTCTAGGTTACAAAAATCACAAGGATATATTGGCTTTAAAATCAAATATCTAAGATTTGACTATGTAAAACTAACAATATAGCTTTGAAAAAAATCAAATGATAATATGAAGATATTTTAACAAGTCTTTCAAATAATTATCTTAGGCCAAACATTTAAGAAATATATTAGATTTGGAATTCTTAGTTCCTAATTGAACTAATGACTACATGAGAACCAAGACTTAGAAAACATACCTTTCTCTCATCTATCCCAAATTTAGAAACAGTAGATTAAAAAACAGTAGACATAAAAAAAATTTTAAAAGAAGTAGTAGCCAGTTCAAACATGTATTCTCTAATACAATGTAGCTAAGATAGAAACTGAAAACAAAAATAAGTTTTAAAGAAGGTATATAATAATAAATATCTATTTACAAGCAACAACATACATGCTTCTTCAAACATTTCCTAACAACTAGTTAAATTCCTGAAGAAGAAAAGTTGAAAACATTTATATTGAATGACATTGTTTATGAGGTCCAGCTGTACTTGGAAATGAATCTATATAATTGAACATTCATTTCAGAAAATAAAGTCTAAAAGTTTTGAGGTAACCATTTATTTTAAAAGTTAGAAAATAATTAGTAAATTCAATAAAAGCAAATAGCTACAAGAAATTAAATAAAAAATGGAATTAGAGATGATTAACATATTAGTTTTTTTTTTTTGATCCGGTCGTGTGGGTTGAACTCTGGGCCTGGGCACTGTCCCTCAGCTCTTCAGCTCAAGGCTAGCACTTTACCACTTGAGCCACAGTGCCACTTCCGGCTTTTTTCTGCTTATGTGGTGCTGAGGAATCGAACCCATGGCCTCATGCATGCGAGGCAAGCACTCTACCACTGAGCCAACTTCCCAGCCCATATTAGTTTTTTTAAAAAAATCTATTTGGTAAATATCATAAAACAAGGAAAAGAGGCAAGAACAAAATGGCAAAGAAAGAACAATAGGTAAAGAAAGTGTAGGAAATTCAATATAAAAATAAGACAAGTTCAGAGGCAGTTATCCTGGCACATGCTTATAATCTCAGCATTAGAAAATCTAGAGGCAGGTAGATGAAGAGTTTAAGACTAGTCCTTGCTACAGAGTATCTCCTTATTTCTCTAAAAAAATGACAAATTCCCCCAAAAATCATTAGAAACAGATTCAAGAACAATTGAAGAGATTCTCTTAGAAATGAAATAAAATAAGTTTATTGCATGAAATGCTCAACATGGAAATAGATTCACATTCATTTATTAAAGCTTGGAAAATGTAAATATAGAAATATTTACCAGCTTTCAGAATAAATAATGAAAATAAAATTGAAAAGAGACAGTTAACTTATTTGTCTGTTTATTTGGTACTGGTACTAAGAATTGAACTCAGGGCCAAGGCAGTCTCCCATAGGTTTTTCACTCAAGGGTAGTGTTCTAGCACTTGAGCCATACTTCCACGTTTGGCTTTTTGTTGGCTAATTGAAGATAAGAATTTCATAGACTTTCCTGACTGGACTAGCTTTGAACCACAGTCCTCAAATCTCAACCTCTTGAGTAGCTCAAATTACAGCTATGAGCCAGTGCCAGTCAGGGCCAGTTATCATGTGAGTTTCAGTCTTAACAGATATCACTTGAAGCTATTAGACAATATAAAACTTGAAAGTATCCCATATAAATGTTACTTACAGGATAGGAGCCATAGAGGTAAATATCAATAGGCAGAAAATAAATGGGTTTCCCCAACTTAGTCATCTATTTCATGCAACTGTATTTTAAATCTCAACAAGTTTTTGAAAGATGATAAGAAGAGAAGCTTCACAAGATGATTTAAAGCTGAAAAATAAGTACTATGATCATAAAATTGTCCTGAAATCATAGGAATTAAGAATACCTAAACAACAGATAGAAAAACATATGTTCAAATTTCAGTAATTGAAACATTGTGGTACTGTCTCAAAATTTCACAAAATAACAATAATAAATAAAATTAACAAAGTACAGGATCATGACATGCTGAAATATAGGTTTTGCTTATTATTAGAAATAATATGTTAAATCACACAAGAAAAGGCTCTGGGGTAGTTACTTAGAGGAAAAAATAGGTGTAATACATCATTTATACATATCAAAAGATTAATTATAAAAACAAAAGTATTAAAGTAAAACACAATTTAATGTTTCTTTGTCAGTTGGGAAGGAATCTATAGGAATAAACACTACAATACATACTAATAATTTTGACTAATAAAGACTGGTGTATATTTTAAAAATCATAAAACCAATAACAAACTTGAAATTTTTCCATGCTCAGAAAATAGTATCCAGTTTAGGTAAAACATGTAGGATGAAAAGTAGTAGAACTTACACTGTAATAATTTCAGAATACCTATCTAATGAGGTTTATTTTACTCTTTTTTTAACCTTCAAATTAGTTCATTATTCATTTATTTTTATTGTTATTGTAAAAGTGATGTACAGAGAAGTTATAGTATATAAGTCAGGAAATAAGTACATCTCCTTTTGAATAGTGTCACCTTTTTCCTCATTTTCTCCTAGTGTTTCCCTCTGAACCCCTCCCCAAAATGTATAGTACATTTTCAAAATAATGTCTAGTGAGTATCACTGCTGCATTTGTTTACCCTTTGTCCCACAATTTCTGTGCTTATGTTTACCCAGCCCAAAACAGATAAACTTACACATAAGACAAAAGGTCCAGGAAACAAAAGCAGTGACAAATGAACAAAAACAAATAAAATAACAAAAGATCAAATCTTGATTCCATTTCTTGGAGTTCATTTTGATAAACAGTATATTATATGATCATATGTTCCTGGCTATTGTGATCTTCTCCTAAGGATATCCTCCTTTGTCTCACTATGTGAATGTCAAGAACCCTCCTGGGTATTTATCCAATAGAACACAAAGGAGCCCTCACTAAAGCTATCAGCACAAACACGTTCATTGCAGCATTGTTTACCATAGTCAAGATATGGAATCAGCCCAGATGCCCCTGGGTGGACAAATGGATAAAGAAAATGTGGTATGTATACATAATGGGATTCTATGCTTCCATCAGAAAGAATGGTATTGTAACATTCGCAAGGAAATGGAAAGATGTGGAAAAAGTATATTAAGCCAAGTATTCAGACCCAAAGGAAATAGGTTGCATGGATTCTCTAATTTGTTCTAAGTAGAATGTGCCTATAAATCTACAAGTAAAAACAATGGATGGTAAAAGACAAAAATATACACTTGGACTTGATAAATTATTCTACTCTTTCATGATAGCCTAATCTAAGAATTTAAAATGCATGGATTATGAATTTTGTTCAGTTATTACAATTTTATCTTAGATCATTTTGAGATAGAGCTGAGAGATCCAAATATTCCTAAGGGTATTTGACTAGAAGTTAAGTACTATTTAATGGTAAGAATGTTAATGGTAATGATAGGTTTTTTTATTATAAGCACTTTAATGTTCAATTTTCCTTCCAACAAGCTGTTTTTGGGTACAGAGCCAATTTTACCTTTTGAGTGATAGTTGTCTGATGGCACCCCTCACCCTTGTTTGCCCAGCTGCGTAGGGCAGAGAGTTAGTTGTCAGTTGAGCAACTCTTCTCTTCATGACCTAGCAGATTGTCATTATGAAACCCGGCTCTTTTGAATCCTTCAAAGATGCTTTGTGGAAGCTACACTACAGATGCAAGGCAGCTGAGCCTATTGGCTACAACTGCTTGAGGCTTTTCTCCAGACATGATCATTCCAGCCAAACTACACTGGCCCAGAATATGAGCAATAGTAAACTCTATTGTTACTCAGATTATGAGGAACATTTCTTACAATGATGAAATGGGAAGCTTATGTTTGCACCTGATGTAAGCATTGTCACTGGCCTCAGAAAAAGTGAAAACTATACTATGATGGGTACAAATTATAATCCCATATTTGCTGATCACACTCTCTTCTGGTTATGTCATCAGGTTCCTCCTCCACACTGTCTGAGTCAGCTGAAAGGCCCTCCCCTGTATGTTTCTTTCTGGTATTAAAACATTATTTCCAATAAATAATAAATAAAGACCTCTCCCAAGTGGTCTTTTCTTCTCTACTTGTGGTCTTTATCATGGATACAGTGGAATGAGCTGGTAACACAAATGGGAGAGAATAGAAGCAGCAGTGATGGTGGAAAGAGTTGTATTATCAACAGCAGCAGCAGCAGCAAGAAGATGGTTGATCAGTTCAGGAGAGTGTTCAGGACAAGAATTGGAGCAGAGGGATCTGTGAAGGCAGAGGAGGAAAGAAGCATAGGCAAGGAGCGAGAAGGTAGAGAGACAAGACTGTAGAGGCAGAAGGCAGAAAAGGTGAAACACTACAGGCCTCAATGTCAAGAATTGCTGCATAGAACTATGAAGTCTTGAGGCTGACCTTAAACTCTTAAAAAATGTTAGGGGTAGGGTAAAAGATCCCAATCCTGGTGCATGAAAGCTGTAAAAATAGCTGGCAATGACTTCTTCTTCTGCCACTGCCTGATGATATAAGCCAAGGATTGTACCAGCTGCTGAATACATTGGCATTCAACATGCAGAGCAATAAGCCTACATATCTAACACTATTAACTCTCACTTCTAAAGCTTGAAGTCACTACTCTAGGTCTCAGGAACTGAAGCTATAAGCTTCTAAGATAATCAGCCCAGACCATAAACTTTTGACACTCAAAAGCCTAGGACTAGTAACACTAGTAGAACTTTTCCTTACCAACTAGCAATTACCATCTGAGTACAGGAAAAGACCCCAGTCAGATGCCTGACAACATATCAGCAATAATGGTATCTAATCTCTCTATAAAATAATGCAATTTGCAATAACAAATATAGTATTTCTCCTATACCTATTTATATCCCCCCCAATAAAACCCGTTTGTGACTAGCTAAAAAATCTCCTTTTATACTTTTTGTAGTTGTGAAATATAAAGTATACCTTCACCACTTTCCAGTATAATTCAGGGAAAAGAATTACATATGATGTTATACAATCATTACTGTTCTTCAACCACCAATACGCATTTTGCAGGCCAAAAAGAAATCTTCAGAGTCCAGAGGGAGGTGGAGGAGAAGCTGGGGGGCTAAACAAGCTCTCACATAGAAACCAATTTTAGTGTTTCATTGAAAAGTCCACGGCTAAATAGTCATACCAAGGGTGCTATCATAGTACAGAGAGTTTGGCCAGAGAAGAAAAATTCAGGCATCTTGGATAAAGAGACAGATTTGAGCACTTGCAGGTGTCAATGTCAGCGGTGGTAGTGGCTGGTACTGCAACCACCATAAAACAGAAAGAGCCGGGACAAAGGCACCAGAGGTGGTGTGCAAGTTAGATTCTATTCACCACCAGCAAGAACTGACAAGGAGCAGTAATCTTCATTCTGCTGACCACAGACAGCTTCAGACTGTGGACTGCCCCAGAACAAAGGGAAATGTGAGTACACAAGACATCCTCACTCCTTCTCATGGAGCAGTAGTGGGAAGGTAGCTCCTCTCCGACCATGGAGAAGAACTCCATCTTTGATACTGACAAAAAATGGGCCTGGGCCAGAGCAATTAGCACATAACTCAGGTATTGGAAGAAGACAATAGGAGCCATTCAACTGGCCATTCAACTTTCCCTAGGGAAAGTTGCCCTTCCCAGGCAGAAGCTCCACCCATGGAGGAGTGACTTTCTTCACTGGGTAAACAGAACCAGAGGCTGCCCCACACCACTGTAGCACTGACAGCAGAACCAGCTGCCAGAGGGTAAAAGAAAAACAATAGCTCAATAAATATAAATCCTGAGAATGGCTCCAGCCTGGGCTGTGTGAGTGTCTCAAGCACTAGCCCCTCAGGGAAAAGCTACTGATTGGTGACAGGCTTCAAACCTACCCACAAGCTAGTCTCATCACAGCAACTTCATCCTAGAGGAAACAACCATCTCTCTCTTATGACAATGAAAGTAGATCACCCTCCCACTAAACTAACCTGGGAAGAGGGTCATAAAGTTCCTGGTAAGGCAGAGCTTTGAACTGCCTGCTCACAGAAACTGATTAAAGAAACCAATCAAGCCACAGGAAAGCCAAACACCACAAGCAAACCAGAGACTCCACAAAGAGACTGGTTATTGACACAGGGGAGTCACAAGATCCTCTCCCCACCCTCCCCCAAAAAATCAAAGAACTCTTTTCTTCCTAATTTTTAAATTTTTTTTCAAAAATGGTTTTCTATTTTTTTCATCATTTTCATTTTAGTTTTTTTAAATCTCTTATCCCTTTTGCTCCTTTTTAGTTTTTTGCCTTACTTAATTGCTGTTCTGTTCATCCCCAGATATATACCCATCTTTGATTATTAGACCTTATTCTTTATTGTATGGATACTTAATTCAGATATCAACTACTCAATTCACAAACTGAGCCTTAAATCCTTTAAATGCAGTATTATTTCCTTATACCTTATAGTTCTTTATACTTATAAATTTTAAGTGTTTCATTTTTTAATTTTTAATTTTTCTTTTTTCTTTATCTCTCTTCTGCTTTCCTTCAATCCTTTTCTTTTCTCTGAATTTAGGTCTTAGTTATATTCCCTCCCCACACTCTAATCTAATTTTCTCCTCTAACTCAATTAATTTCTGGTCTGCTGACTCCTTTGATCTTCTTAGTCCATTGATTCCCTAGTTATTTGTTGTTGAACTAGATTGTACATGTAGTCATTTTTACCGTGTGAAACCATTTGGGCAACTACAGAGCACCGGTTGATACTTGCTTTAAAATAGTGCTCCTATGTGGAATTGATTTTGTTTCATACCAAATGGGCAGAACAAGCAAGAGAAACACAAGCAAAATGGCGGGTATCTCAACTCCCACTCATGATAATCAGGCAACAGAGCAGTTAATGAACAATTCAGAGGAGAGTTCCCAAAATACTCTATAAACACTACTGGTAAACATGCTGAATGAAAAGATTGAAAGCCTGTAAAGGATTCTGTGTGAGCTTGATGGGGAAATCTGTGAGCATGATGAGGCTAACCAAGGATTAATACAGGAATTTTATGAGCATGAGGAATCTAATCAAAGATTAATAAAGGTGTGAGTTAGATGAGAATAAACAAAGATTAAGAGAGGAACTCATGGAATCTACAAACAGAAAGTTGCAGGAATCCATGGAGGCACCAAAGGGAATGCTGAATGAAGCCCAACAGAAGGAAAGTTAGTCCAATGAAACTGTAACCAAATAAAGGGTTTGAGAATCAATAATGAAAATCACATTAAGGAGGTAAAGAAGTCCATACAAATCTTAAACAAAGCTCCAACAAAGAACTTGAAACCATTGTATCTAATTAGAAGGAAAGGAAATGAAAAACAATTTAGAAAGTCTTGATACTCTTGCATAAGATCAAATCTCTGGGATTGAAAACAGCCTACACATTGTAGAGAAAGACTAGACAAGTATTCAAGATAAATCCAAGAAATATGATAGATCTATTCAACATTTACAAGACATCAACAGAAAGCCTAATTTAAAGCTAATGGGTACAGAGGAGGGTCTAGAGACACAAGTGAAAGGTCTAGGAAATTTATTTAACAAGATCCTAGCAGAGAACTTTCCAAACAGGCAAAAAGATAGGCCTACTCAGATACAAGAAGCCTTTATAACCCCAAATAAACCAGACCAGAACAGGACATCCCACTGTCACATTGAAATACGCATAAGATCAACTGAGACCAAGCAAAAAATCCTTAATGCTGTCAGAGAGGAAAAAAAATCAAACACTTATAAAGGGAAACCAATCAGATAACTTCAGATTTCTCAGTAGAGACAATGAAAGAGCCTGGAATGATGTGTGCCACACCCTAAGGACAACTATGAATGAAGAATACTGTATGGAGCTAAACTCTCCTTCATAATGGAAGGTAAAATAAAAACCTTCCACAGCAAAGAAAAATTGAAACAATATATCTCTACTAAACCTGCCCTACAAAAGATACTTAAAGATATGCTACACATAGAAAACCAACAAGGCCACAATAAAGACCAAGAAAGAGTCCCCAAACAGAGAATCCAATAATCAAAGGAGAATCTAGTTGGCACAGCCCCCAAGAATGTGGATAACATCAGGAATTATAACTCTCATTCCTAACTCTCAATATTAATAGACTTAACTCTCCAATTTAGCAACATCATCTGTCTAGTTGGATCAAAAAGCAAGGTCTTTCTATCTGCTGTCTTCAAGAGACACACCTTGACCACAAAAACAAACATTGTGGAAATGAAAGGCTGTAATAAAATCTACCAAGCAAATGTCCCCCATGAACAAACAGGAGTTGCAATCCTAATATCAGATAAAATAGACCTTGAATTAATATTAGAGAGAAGAGATAAAGAAGATCATTGCATACTAATTAACAGATCTCTCCTTCAGGAGGATATTACCATTCTAAATATCTATTCACCAAATAACAGAGCACCCAAATTTATCCAAAAAACACTACTTTCCCTCAAATCTCACATTGTTGGGAACTTTAACACATGACCATCCCCACTAGATAGATCAACCCGGCAAAACTAAATAGAGAAACCTCATTCTAAACACTGTATAGATCAACTAGACTTAAGAGACATCTATCGAATATTCCACCCTGAAGCATCAGAATACATGTTCTTCTCAGCAGCACATGGAACGTTCTTCAAACTAGACCACCACACAAAGCAAATTTGTCCAAATTCAGAAACATTGAAATCATGCCTTATATTCTCTCAGAACACAAGAGAATAAAATTAGAATTCAACCCCAAAAGACACAAAAGAATATCCTGTAACAAATGGAAGCTGAACAACACACTGTTGAACCACCAGTGAGTCATGCAAGAGATTAGGAAGGAAATTCAAATGTTCATGATATTTAACAAAAATGAACACACAAATTACCACCTCCTCTGGGACACAGCAAAGGCGGCACTCAGAGGCAAGTTTATAGCTCTGAGTTCCCACATCAACAAATTGGAAAAATCTGAAACCAACAATTTAACAAGGCACCTGAAGTTCCTTGAAAAAGAGCAACAAGCTAAATCCCAATCCAGTAGACAGAAACAAATAATTAAAATTAAATCAGAATTCAATGAATTAGTCCAAAAAAAACAGAAAGAATCAACAAAACAAAGTTGTTTCTTCAAAAATTTAACAAAATTGAAAGACCCTTAGCAAATCTTGTCCGAAAATGAAAAGAACACATGCAAATAAACAAATTCAGAGATGAGAATGGAAACATCACCACAGAAACAACCAAGATTCCAAATATAAAAGGGGATACTTCTCAAAACTTTATGCTAGTAAGTTTTAGAATCTAGAAGAAATGGATGAATTTCTAGCAAAGATTGACATGCCCAAACTAAACTTAGAAAATTTCAAAAAAAAAAACTTAACAGAGCCATATCAAGCATCGAAATAGAAGTAGCAATAAGAGCCCTTGTACCCAAGAAAAGCCCAGGACCAGATGGATTTACAGCTGAAGTCTACAGGGCCTTCACAGGAGACTCACGCCAATACTTTAATTCTTCAATGAAATTGAAAGTTAAATACCATACTCTTTCTATGAAGCCAGCATAACCCATGTCACAAAACCAGGTAGGGACTCATCAAAGAAAGAAAATTATAGACCAGTTTCTTTGTTGAACATCAATGCAAAACTTCTCAAAAAATTTTGGCCAATCAACATCAACGATTCATCAAAAACATCATACATCATGATCAAACAGGATTCGTTTCAGGCCTACAAAACTGGTTCTTCAATATACGCAAATCAATTAATGCAATGCATCACATCAAAAAGAGTAAGAATAAGACCCACAGGATTATCAATAGATGCAGAAAAGGCAATGAACAAGATCTACCACCCTTTTATGATGGAAGGTCTGGAAAAACTAGGAAACCATGGAACATTCCTCAATATAATATTTTTTTCATTCCTCAATATAATAAAGGCTGTGTATGACAAATATATAACCAGCATTATACATAATAGTGAAAATCTAATAAGCCATTTTCTCTAATTTCAGGAATGAGACAAGGATGTCTACTCCCTCTACTTCTTTTCAATTTAGTATTAAAATGTCTAGCTAAAGCAGTAAGACAAGATGCAAACATAAAGGGGATCAAAATAGAGAAAAATGAAGTAAAACCCTCCCTCTTTGCGGATGACATGATTTTGTATTTAAAGAAGCCCATGGACACCACTCCCAAGTTACCAAAGAGGATCTGAAATTTTGGGAAAGTAACAGGGTATAAAATTAACCCTCAGAACTCAATGGCTGGGGCTGGGAAGGTGGCTCAGTGGTAGAGTGCTTGCCTTGCATGCATGAGGGCCTGGGTTCGATTCCTCAGCACTATATAAGCCGAAAAAGCTGGAAGTGGTAATGTGGCTTAAGTGGTATAGCACTACACTTGAGCTGAAGGGCTGAGGGCAGTGCCCAGGCCCAGAGTTCAGTCCCCACAACAGACAAAAAATTTTACAAAATTGAAAAACAAAACAAAAATAAACCTCAATGTCTCTTCTATATGCCAATAACAAGAAGAACACAGCTGAAATCATGGAAAGCAATTCCTTTTGTAATATCCCCACCAAAAAAAAAATACGTAGGAGTTAAGTTAATGAAAGAAGTGAAGGACCTCTATGATGAAAATTTTAAAAACCTGAAAAAGGAAGTTAAAGCAGAACTAAGGAAATGGAAGAACATCCCATGCTCCCGGATTGGGAGGATTATAATCAAGAAAATGACAGTACTACCAAAGGCTATCTACAAATTCAATGGGATACCTATCAATATCCCAACCTCATTCTTCATGGAAATAGAAGAAGCAATCCAAAAACTCATATAGAACAATAAAAGACACCAAATTGCTAAAATAATCCTTAGCAGAAAGAACAGTGCTGGAGGAAGATCAACACCAAACTCCAAACTCTACTACAAAGCCATAGTAATTAAAACAGCTTCGTACTGGCACAAGAACAGACCTGAGGACCAATGGAATAGAACTGAAAAAGCAGCAATGAACCCACTAACTGTGGAAGCAAAAAAAAAAAACAGAAAGAATCAACAAAACCCACAGACCTATAGCCTCCTAATCTTCGATAAGGGAGCTAAAAATTAGAACGGAAGAAAGACAGCCTCTTCAGTAAATGGTGCTGGCAAAAGTGGTTAACATTTGTAGAAAATTAAAGCTAGATCCTTATATGTTACCCTGCACCAGAATCAACTCCAAATGGATCAAAGACCTTGAAGTCAAAGCGGACATCCTGAAAACTTTACAGGAAGGAGTAGGAGAAGCACTAGGGCTCCTTGGCACAGGTTGAAATATTCTTAATAGAGTCAGAAACACAACAAATCAAAGAATGGTTGGACCAATGAGCCTGCATGAAACTGCAGAGCTTCTGCATGGCAAAAGACATACCAAGCAAGATCAATGGAAAGCCCACGGATTGGGAGAAGATCATCATTAGCCATACAATGGACAAGGGTCTCATATCTAAGATATACTTAGAACTCAAAAAATAAATAAATAAAACCCCAACAACTAATCCTCAAAGAAACAATCTACTGTTTAATAAGTGGGCTAAAGTCTTAAAGACTTCTCTGAAGAGGAAGTAAGAATGGCCAATAGACACATGAAGAAATACTAAACTTCTCTAGCCATAAAAGAAATGAAAATCAAAACAACATTGATATGCCACTTCACCCCAGTTAGAATGGTGATAATCAAGAAATCTAATAACAACAGATGCTGGAGGGGATGTGGCCAAAGGGAACCCTAGTGCATTGTTGGTGGGCGGGTATACCTGTTTGACCACTTTGGAAAGCAGTGTGGAGGTTCCTCAAAAGACTACACATAGAACTCCCCTATGACCCAGCCGTCCCAATTTTAAGCATTTGCCCAAACAATTACAAACTAGGTCCTACTAAAACTACCAGCACAACTATATTTACTGCAACATTATTCACCATAGCTAAGCTATAGAATGAACCCAGATGCCCCTCATTAGATGAGTGGATCAATAAAATGTGGTATAAATTATATGTTGTATATATATATGGCATATATATGTTGTGTGTGTATATATATATATGTATATATATATATATGGCATATATATGTTGTGTGTGTATATATATATATATATGTATATATATATATGGTATATATAGGAAATGGACTCATTACCTTGCTCCTGAAACTATAACCCATCTGTACAAAAAAAATATACTAAAAAATATAGAAACAGCAATAAGAGACTTCCCACCCAAGTAAAGCCCGGGATTTACAGCTGAATTCTACAAAGCCTTCAAAGCAGAACTCACAATACTCTCCAACTCTTCAATGAAGTTGAAAGTGAAAGTTCACTACCAAACTCTTTCTATGAAGCCATCATAACCCTCATCCCCAAACCAGACAGGCTTATTTCATATAGTATTTATCTTTAAGATTCATTCATGTTGCATCTTGTATCATGAGTACATTTTCTTAAGTATTGATAATATTATTCAAATATATATAGACTGTAATTTTTTGTAATCATCTATCACTAGACACTTGGGTTATTTATTCTTATGAATTCTATTCTTTGTTTTATTTTTTGTTGTTTCCTGTTGGTTTGTTACTGGGGATTGATTTTAGGGCCTTGCATTTGTTAGTCAGGTGCTCTACTACTTGAGTCATGCTTCCAGCTTAAATACATCTTACAAATCCCTCAATTATATGAATTCCATGGTTACTTTCCTTTATTTTTATTATTATATATGTTGTAGAAGGGAAGGTGTCACTTTGACATTTCTACATATGCATAAATATATTTCAATTAATCTTACCCCTACCCTCCTCCCCATCTTAAAGAAATTTCAGTGATTTCATTTGCTCCATTTTTATATATGCAAAGAAACTACCCATATTTATCCTCATGTACCTTTTTAATACTCTAGCCTCCTTCCACTGGTACTCTCTCCTAATAAGCCTGTTTTAGTTTCCTGTGATTCACATAATTTAGTTTAATGTGTTAATTGCCAAAAAGGTTTCACCATGTTATTTCAAATGTGTGTATAATGTGTATATTGATTTCTCATTCCCAAACCTTGCCCTAAACCTCTATTGGTGTAAAAGTCACATACTAATCTATTTCATTACATGAAGAATCAGAATCTCTAAATAAAAATAGATTTTAAAAAGATTGATATTATATTGTTTACTATCAAAATGAACATGTATATAGTTTACTATTGAATCTTACTTATTTCACCCTAAAACATATTTTCAACGACAGCAACAAGTATATACAAACCCAAAGTGGTATATAAATATACTATTGCCATTCAAATTAAGGATGTAATTTAATGCATATTTACTACACATGGAAAGTTTTCTCTAAACCTGTAATTTGGGAATAAACATTAAAGAGAATTAAGTTCTGTGTCTTTACGTAAGTTCCTTGACATGATTGTTTTCCTTAATGTATTTGAAAAGTTATACATCTTCCTAAAAGGTTTTCTTTTGATTCCTTATTTTCATTTTATTAGAAATGAAATCCATTAGGACTTTAGGTTTTGGTACTATTGGGTGTTTATTTACAAAATTGGGTAAGTGTAATATTGAATGAGCATTTTGTCAGTGAGCATAGATGGCAGCTTTAACTAATGTTATCACTTTTTATTGAATCGCCTGGGATTATTTATTATATCAGACATTAGAGCACTGCCCTAGAGTCTTACTAGCCCCTCAGATTTAATAAAACCACTGTGAAAATCTCTTTTAGGATTTGAATGTTTCCAAAGTCCCAGGTATTAACCAGGTTGGTTCCTATTCTGGAGAAATAAAGGTAAGCAGAGGTGAGTGTGGGATTTTTGTCCCGGTGACTGTGCCTCAGAAAGAATAGTGGGACAGTCATTTTTTTCTTTCTTTCTTTTTAATTTCTTTTTCATTTTATAGCAACTATACAATGAGCAACCTGATCTTCTGCCATCCATTTACACTATGATGTATCATAGATTCAAAGCAAGGTCAACCAATTAATTATGGCCTGAAGTACTGAAAGGTATAATCAAAATAATACTTTTGTCGATTTAAGTTCATTTATTAAAGATACCTGTTATACTAATAGAAAGCTGACCAGTATAATCCCCAAGTGGAAAATTAGGAAAAGATGATACAAACTCAAAGTATAACTCTGATAATGTTCATTTTAAATACTATATCTGCATATACTTCCCTAAATTTCCTGTCTAGTTGATTTTGACGTTTGTTTCTTTATTCTGAGACTAAATTATACTTGAATATAATAACTCCTATTGTATGTCTCATTTTCTGCCACTCAACAAGCACTTTCAATGTAATGACATGAATCTCTTTGTGGCTCCAGAAATTTCATGTCTAATATGTTGATTTGTTTTCTTTTTTGTGATGGTATTTTCCTGTATTTCTATCTTGTGATATTAGACCTCACAATTGTTTAAAATTTTTTATTTTATTTATCATATGTGTGATGTAAACATGGGTTTCAGTTACATAAGTAATGTAATGAGTATATTTCTTGTGAAACATTGTTAGTCTCATCTTCCCACACTCCCCAACACATTGCCATTCCTGAAAGTTGTAAAGTTCCTGTTACCCTAGGTAATTCCTAGTTCAAAATAGTTTTAACAACAAATTGGAGAAAAACTCGACAAATGAGACTACCTTAAAATAAAAAGTTTCTGCACAGCTAAAGACAGAGCAACCATACGAGAAAGACAACCAACTAACTGGGAAAAAATATTTACCAGCAATATATCAGAAAAGGGGCTAATATCCAGTAGATATAGGAAACTAAAAAAAGAATCCTTCCCAAACCTACCAAAGCAATTACTAAATGGGCAAGGGAACTAAATAGAGACTTCTCAGAAGAAGAGATAAAAATGGCAAAGAAAGACATGAGGAAATGTTCACCATCCCTGGTTGTAAAGGAAATGAAAATAAAAACAACCCTGAGATACCACTTTACCCTAGTCAGAATGGCCCACATCCTAAAGTCAGCCAACCACAAATGCTGGAGGGGATGCAGAGAAAGAAAACCCTATTACACTGCTGGTGGGAATGTACACTTATACAACCACTCTCGAAAGCCATCTGGAGGGTCCTCAGAAAGCTAAATATTGACCTCTCCATAGAGCCAGCCATACCACTCCTAGGCATCTATCCTGGACAACAGGAACCAGGATACAAGGACACATGCCCCTCCAAGTTTTGTGCAGCACTGTTTACAATACACAAGATATGGAAACAACCCAGATGCCCCACTACAAATGAATGGATCCTAAAACTGTGGTACCTATATACAATGGAATATTATGCAGCCATTAGAAAGGACAAAATAATGGCATTTGCAGGGAAATGGATGGAACTAGAAGAAATCATGTTGAGTAAGGTAAGCCAAGAGCAAAGGGACAAATGCACATGGTGTCCCTGATAAGTGCATGTTAAATCCAAAACATAAGGAGATAAGTAAACAAGACTCAAGAAACAAAGGACCTCCTCTCATGTGGTCAAATCATTACCAAATGATCCCATGCTGCTGACTACATATATAGTATAGGAGGAGGACACAGAATCAGAGGGAAACAAGGGAAAACATACAATGACCAGTTGTATTGGTCATTGATGAAAACAAGCTAAGCAACTCAATGGCAGTGATGGGAGGGAGGAAATGAGCAGGAAAAAGGGAACAGCTGACACTAAGCAAAGGGAAAGAAATGTACATATCACCTTATGTGGAAGAAATAACTATTGCCAAAGCTCATAGAACT
This sequence comes from Dipodomys ordii, assembly GCF_000151885.1. Lineage (NCBI taxonomy): Eukaryota > Metazoa > Chordata > Mammalia > Rodentia > Heteromyidae > Dipodomys > Dipodomys ordii. Next base: position 1,624,509 of record NW_012267408.1, read on the forward strand.
CATAAACTTTATAGACCACAATAAAGACAATTTGCCCCATGAAGATTAGAATGTGTTTGTGACTTTAAGTATTGCTAACCCACAATTCTGTGAAATTTGTTAAATTATGTAATCACTTAATCACAATAAAAATGTGCATCCCCTCCAAAATCTGTTGTTATTACAGTTCTTGATTATAGCCATTCTAACTGGGGTTAGGTGGTATCTCAGTGTTGTTTTGATTTGCATTTCTTTTATGGCTAGGGAGGTTGAGAATTTCTTCATGTGTCTATTAGCCTCTTCAGAGAAGTTTCTCTGTAAGTCTTTAGCACACTTATTTATTGAGCAGTTGTTTCTTTGAGGATTTGTTGTTGGGGGATTTAATTATTTGAGTTTCAAGTATATTTTAGATATGAGATCCTTGTCTTAGTATGGCTAGTGAAGATCTCCCAATCCGTGGGCTTTCTATTGATCTTGCTACCTATGTTCTTTGCCATGCAGAAGCTCTGCAATTTCATGCAATCCAATTTGTCCAACCCTTTGTTTGATTTGTTGTGTTTCTGGGTCTCAATTAAGAAAATTTCAGCTTGTGCCAAGGAAACCTAGGGTTTCTCCTATTCTGTCCTGTAATGGTTCCAGGGTGTCTGCTTTGACTCCGAGGTCTTTGATCCATTTGAGTTGATTTTGGTGCAGGGTGATATATAAGGATCTAGCTTTAGTTTTCTACAAATGATTAACCAATTTTGCCAGCACCATTTACTGAAGAGGCTGTCTTTCTTCCAGTCTATTTTTTTAGCTCCCTTATTCAAGATTAGATGGCTATAGGTCTGTGGGTTCATTTCTGGGTTTTCAATTCTTTTCCCTTAGTTCTGAGGTCTGTTCTTGTGTCAGTACCAAGTTGTTTTGATTACTATGGCTTTGTAGTAGTTTGGAGATTGGTATTGATATCCCTCCAGCACTATTCTTTCTGTTCAGGATCGTTTTTGCTATTCAGGGTCTTTTATTGTTCCATATGAATTTTTGGATTGCCTCCTATTTCCTTGAAGAATGAGGTTGGGATATTGATAGGTATCGCATTGAATTTGTAGATAGCCTTGGGAAGTATTGCCATTTTCACAATGTTGATCCTTCTAATCCAGGAGCATGGGGGGGGGGGGTTCTTTCACTTTCTAAGTTCTGTTTTGATTTTCTTTTTCAGGTTTTTAAATTTTTCATCATAGAGGTCCTTCACTTCTTTGTTTAAATTAATTTCTAGGTATTTTATTTTTTGTGGGGCTTATTACAAATGGAGTTGCTTTCCTTATTTCAGCCACCCTCTTCTCATTGTTGTCATACAGAAAAGCCATCGATTTTTGAGAGTTAATTTTATACCCTGCTACTTTGCCAAAGTTTCGAATCAGCTCAAGTAATTTGGGAGTTGAGTCCATGGGATTTTTTTTAAATACTAGATCATGTTATCTGCAAAGAGGGAGAGATTGACTTCTTCTTTCCTTATTTGGATATTCTTCTTCTTCTTCTTCTTCTTCTTCTTCTTCTTCTTCTTCTTCTTCTTCTTCTTCTTCTTCTTCTTCTTCTTCTTCTTCTTCTTCTTCTTC
>NW_012267408.1:1626132-1701270 GCF_000151885.1 Dipodomys ordii
TTCTTCTTCTTCTTCTTCTTCTTCTTCTTCTTCTTCTTCTTCTTCTTCTTCTTCTTCTTCTTCTTCTTCTTCTTCTTCTTCTTCTTCTTCTTTCTTTTTTGCATCTTGTCCTATTGTTGTATCTAGGCATTCTAATACTAAATTGAAGAGAAGTGGAGAGAGTGGACATCCTTGTCTCATCCCTGAGTTAAGAGGAAGTGGTTTTAGTTTTTCACCATTGAGTATAATTCTGGCTGTAGTTTTGTCATATACAGCCTTTATTTTATTGAGGAATGTTCCATGGATTCCTAATTTTTCGAAGCCTTCATCATTAAGGGGTGTTGGATCTTGTCAAATGCTTTTACTGCATCTATTGAGATAACCATGTGGTTTTTAACCTTGCTTTTGTTGATATGATGAATTATATTAATTGATTTGCGTATATTGTACCAGCTTTGCATCCCTGAAATCAATCTGTTTGATCGAGGTGTATGATTTTTTGGATGAATTGTTTAAGTCGATTGGCCAAAATTTTGAGAAGTTTTGCATCGATGTTCATCAAAGAAATGGGTCCATAGTTCTCTTTTTTTGATGAGTCTCAGCCTGGTTTTGGGATTCAGGAATGAATGTGGACAGAAGGGAAACCTACTGCATTGTTTGTGGGAGTTTAAACTTGTTCAATCAGTTTAGAAATTAGTATGGAGATTCCTCAAAAGACTACACATAGAGCTCCCCTACAATCCAGTAATCCCACTTTTGGGCATTTACCCAAATGATCACAAACAAGACCATACTAAAGCTACCAGCACAACTACATTTATTGTAGCATTTTTCACCATAGCTAAGATATGGAACCAACCCACATGCCCCTCAGTAGATGAATGGATCAAGAAAATGTGGTATATATACACAATAGAATTCTATGCCTTCATCAGAAAGCATGATATTGTCCCATTTGTTAGGAAATTGAAAGACTTGGAAAAAATATTAAGTGAAGTAAGCCAGGCCCAAAGAAACATAGGTCCCATTGTTTCCCTTATTTGCAATAACTAGTATAAGTCTGGGACAAGCAGAAAAGGTCACATAAAATGATGGTAGGTGAAATGAACCCCAAGATAAGGACTCAAGTGGTTTTTCCTTCTTGCTATTGTTTCTAACTTATTTATAAGGTGATTTATTTTTTGTTGCTTTTTATGTGCCTCCCCCACGGTATAACCCTTTCTTCACTGTATTTGATGTTGTTATAATTTGAGGAGGGAAAGGGAAAAACAAATTGTTTAAATAGGGAAACAGGTGGACCCATTGCAACAATGAGATGTGCAAGATACAATGTTGAAAAATGAACTTTACAACTTTAGTGGGGAAGGGAGATAGTGTAGTCGTGGAGATGGTAGGGCAGGGATAGTAACAGGTAAACAAAGGAGGAGGCAACAATGCTTGGTAAGAAATGTGCTCATTACCTTGCCCATGTAATTGTAACCTTCTGTACTGTATTTTTGCAATAAAAAACGTATTAAAAAAAGGAAAATAAAAATAAATTTTGGAAAAATATATGTTTCCTTATGCACCTTTTATTTTGTTCTTCATCAGATCTTCTGTTTATTCATCTCTTGGTTTTTTATGTTTTTATTTTAAAAGTACTGTACAGAGGGGTTACAGTTACCTCTGTAAGGTAATGAGTACATTTCCTCTCAAGCATTGTTATCCCCTCCTTTGTTTTTCCTCTGCCATCCCTTTCCTTTTCACCAACCCAACTCTCCCTTTTCCACATAGTCTTGAACATCTTCTTGTTACAATGGGTCAACCTGTATCCTTATTTAAGCATATTTTTATTTCCCTTCCCATCCCCAAATTAGAATAATGTATATACAAGATGCAGGGCACAAGAATCAAATACAGTGAAAACAGGGGTTATACCATAGGGGAAGAACATATCAAAGAAACAAAAAAAAATCACATAGTACATTTTAAATACATTCAAAACAATAGCAAAAAGAAAAAACTACTTGTGTTCCTATCTTGGTCATCTATTGGTTTTAACTGCACAGAAATGGTTTTAAATCTCAGGATTCTAGCCTAACTCCAGTGGTTCACACTTATAATCCTAGCAATTCATGAGGCTGAGATATAAAGGTCTTAGTTAGAAGACAGCTGGGCAACAAAGTCTTTGAACCTCTTTTCTCCAATTAATTCCAAAAATAAAAATTAAAAAAGCCAAAAGTGGACCTGTTGCTCAAGTGATAGAGAGATAGCCTTGGGCAAAAAAGCTCAGGGACAGTGCCCAGACCCTGAATTCAAGTCCTAAGAAAAGACCCCTCCCCCCAAAAAAAAATCTTAGGACCTTGTTTTATAAATTTAACTCTTGTTATGCAAGGTTTATATATTTAACTCAATATAGTATTTAATGAGTAGTTATAAAAATGTTGCTTGTATTTTCAAGATTTTTTTTAATTTGGGGCCTTATCTATCATATTTGTGTTTACTTCCAGAATATAGTGGTTTTACTCATTTTGTTCACCTTTCTAAAAGTTAAACGTCTTTTTCTATCATTTGGACTGAACTGTTTTCTCTTTCTCACTACCTGATTAAAGTATTCAGATCTGGATGATTGGAAAAAAAGAAAAATAGTTGTACTTTTGCCTTGCTCTTTGTACCAGAAGAGGATATTCCCAGCAATTAAGTCATGGCTAGACGGATAGGAAATCTGCTTCCCACAAGAACAAGCAGTGTCAGTACTTGCCCCCAGTGATAGCATACTGAAATCCACTACATTTCTTCTTGTAAATGCAAAGATCCAGCAGCACAAGTGGCTCATGCCTATAACTCGAGCTGCTCATAAGGCTGATCTATAGGGTAGTGGTTCAAAGCCAGCTATGGCAAATGAAAAATATTTTTAACAAATCCATGAGAGTGTATCTCCAAAACAATGAACAAAAATCTGAACTGGAGGTATGAATCAAATGGAAGATTGCTAGCTTAAAAATCAAACCTAGTCCTGAGTTCAAATATTATTTCTTGAAAAAAAAATGTAAAATGCAAACATCAAGCTAGTTGATGAAAATAATACCCCTCCCCACCATAACCCAAGTATTTAAAATAGACAGGAAATTAAACATCCTCACATTGACCTCCAATCCATGTCTTCATCAGAAAGACCACTGCCAACATTTAATTGCCGAGCTTTCTAGATTCTTTTCTATTTTCTCTGTTTTCTTATCCTACTTAACAATAATGAAGAAAATTCTGTATTCCACTGATGTCCAAATTTCATCCTCAGTCTTTACCAACTCCTAAATCATAGACATGTGTATTCAAAGAAAAAAACTCTAGAGATACATCTTATAAAAGGCAGACAGACAATAAACATTTTGTGTGTATATATATACATATATATGTGTTTGTGTGTATAAGTACAACCTACATACACTAAACCCTAAATTCATGCAAGAGCTTTGTTCTCTGATGTGTATTTATATAAATAACCCTGTGTTGCACAAAATTCTCTTTCATTTTGAATTTTTAATGATGAAATTTTATATTCTTTTCTGTTACCAGACATTGACCTTATCTTTAAGTCTCTATAGAACTTTATTCCATACACAGTTTTTGTCACAAGATATCTGGTAATATTTTTGCCATTTTGATCAGTTCCGCAGTGGCAAATCTTGTACATGTGATCTTGTGCAATAAAGGAGTGATTGGCAGTAATCTTGTACACATATATTCCACCCCAGGAGAGATACTGCAATGTACAATCCCTAGAAAGGAAAGCATTTACATTTTTTGTAGAAATCGTCAACTCATTTAAATAAAAGGTTGCAATTTAAAAATTGTTGTAAGGCGCACCTGGCCCAAGAAGGAATCCTGTCCCAGCCTCATGCACCTGCTGAACGATTTTTTATGAAAGGGTCTCACAAAATATATTACAAAAATTTGCCTGACATTGAAAAGTATGTTCTATTATAGTTAATAAAATTTTTAATGAAAGAGAAAAGAAGTGGACCAGAGCTACCAGTAAGTTAATGTTTTGTGTGCTTTTATTTTCCATATATATTTTTATTGTAAAAATACTGTACAAAGGGGTTATAGTTACATGAGTAAGGTAATGAGTACACTTCCTATCAAGCATTGTTATCTCCTGTTTGTCCCCTACCATCCCTTCCCTTCCCATCTTCCCATCCCCTCCCTCCCACCCTGCAACTTATAAAGTTCATTTTCAACATAGTATCGTGTACATCTCTTTGTTACAATGGGTGACCTGTATGCATTTTGTTACTTCCCTTCCCCTCCCCAAATTAGAAAAATGTTTACACAAGATTGAGGGCACCAGAGTCAAATACAGTGAAAACAGGGGTTATACCATGGGGGAAGAACATGCAAAATAAATACATTACAAACAACAGCAAGAAGGACTTGGAGTTCATTTCACTTAGCATAATCTTTTTTTTTCTTTTTTTATTGTGAAAATATAGTACAGAGGGGTTACAATTACATGGGCAAGGTAATGAGTACATTTCTTATCAAGCATCATACCCTCCTCCTTTGTTTCCTCTTCCCATCCCTTCCTATCCTCCCCACTTCCCCCCACCCAATCCTCTTCCCTCCCTGCCCCCCACCAAAGTTGTAAAGTTCGTTTTCTACCTAACGACTTGTACATCTCATTGTTGCAATGGGTCCACCTGTATCCCTATTTAAACTATTTGTTTTTTCCCTTCTCTTCCACAAATTATACCAACATCAAATACAGTGAAAGCAGAGGTTATACTATGGGGAGGGACATGCAAAATAAACAAAAAAAATCATATGGTTCATTATAAATACATTACAAACAACAGGAAGAAGGATAAAACCACTTGTGTCCCTATCTTGGAGTTCATTTCACTTAGCATCATCTTATATGGTCACATATACATAGCTTTTAAGTTTTTCTGCTTGTCCTAGACATATACTAGTTATTGCAAATAAGGGAAACCAGGGGACCTATGTTTTTTTGGTCTGGCTTACTTCACTTAATATATTTTTACAAGTCTTTCCATTTCCTAACAAATGGGCAATGTCATTCTTTCTGATGGATGTGTGTATTTATATATATCATATATATGTATATATATATATATATATATATCACATTTTCTTGATTCATTCATCTACTGAGGGGCATCTAGGTTGGTTCCATAGCTTTGTATACTTTTATTGAATCACATTTCCCCAAACTTAGACATGCTGAAATATTAGCATGGATACAGAGAAAAAGAAAAATTTTTAATGATGGGAAAAAAAACAAAAAGTAAGATTGTTTAACCTCTGCTTCAACTTTATAGCTCTTATTAGGCTGTTTGATAATCATAAAGTTTTTTTAAAATACTGTATTATATAAAGCATACACACAGAACAAAATATAATGGCCTAATTTTATTTAAAATCTCATTTGATACATAGATATGCTACCCTTCTTTTACTCTGTGATTTAAAAATTAAGAAAAGAGATATATTTGTTAATAATAGTTCTAACTAAATCATATAACCACTATTATTTGTCCTACATAACTGGTAATGGAAAATTATACTATTGAGTAAAGTTGACTTATTCAGAAATGAACATAGACTATTTGTTCAGAAAGCTCTCCAGCATGTATGACTGAACAATAATGTAATGCTTCATGTTCCATGGTCAGCAGGCTTCTGTCATTATTTGTTTCTAAAGGTGAGTAAAAGCTGTCCTGGAAAAGATAGGACTGAATAAGCCTTAGGTGACAGAGAAGAGCATAGATAAACAGCACACACTCAATGATGAAGATTGGACCCTACAAAAGAGATCAGTGTACAAAAGAAGCCAATGCACAAAGACAGATATTTTAACTTAGTATTTGTAGAAAGAGTAATAATTCTGCATTCTGCAATGGGAGTCTGGGAATTGGGAAAATTAACTATTGCATATGTGTGATAGAGGTAAACTCTTAATTTACATTAACATATCCATTTGATATTTTGCAAGTTACTTTGCCTCTCTTAACTTCTTGGTTGGTTATGTGAGGAGAGAAACAATTGTATACACCAAAATATGTTCTAGACTCTTCATCTGTACCTCTATACTTATAGAAGTCAAAAGGATATTGAGGTTCTAAGCTAACTTTGTTCTAAGCTAAATTTGTTCCGTGACAGGAACAAATGCTTAAATATGACTGGCCTGGGTCTATAAACTACAGAAAATCAGTGCAATTTTCAGGAATGAGAAGTTGAACAATGGCTTTCACAGTTGTTCTAGGTAACTGAAAACACAACTGACATCAATGTTTGTATTCTATGCTTTGTTGCACTTACTTCCTTTTCAATGCTTAATAAGTGAAATAGACCTTACTGTTAAAGCCAGTGGAATTTGGATTTCAGTCTCTGTGCTCATACCTTATTGCTCGCTAAATTCCATTTTTATTTCTATAATATATCTAGTTTCCAGTGTGTCAGAGAAAATGAACTTTTCTACTACTTTGGCAAACATTCTTTATGTCCAGTGCATATATTTTCCTTACACAATTGACAGCACCTTGAAAATATAGAGAGCCTATGTTTTATTCCTGTCTCAAAAGAGTTCAGTATAGTTCCTTTAATTTTAAATTCTTGCCTTGAGAATTTTTTTTGTCACAGTTGTTAAAAATTTCCATAGCTGGGTCTGTCAAGGACAAGAGCACAATTACTTATGAGGTAATTGTCAAAACAAATTGGAAATGAAAAATAATTTTTAGAGAGTAATTATCATATTTTGAAAGGAGAACATATGTACTGATCCAGTCTGATGTATCTTTTCTTATAATAGTGTCTGAAAAGAATGCACATGTGTCTATATGTATGTATATGTACTTAATAGTAATATGTATGTGTTTATATATTATAGCATGTGTATGTGTATGTATGTATGTATTGTGGTGCTAAAAAACCTAAATGAGCTTTGTACATACAAATAAGAATAGAGCTGGGTGCCGGTGGCTCATGCCTGTAATCCTAGCTACTCAGGAGGCTGAGATATGAGGATCGCAGTTCCAAGCCAGCCAGGGCAGGAAAGTCTGTGAGACTTTTATCTCCAATAAAACACTAGAAAACCAGAAGTGGCACTGTGGCTCAAGCGGTAAAGCGCTCGCCTTGAGCTGAAGAGCTCAGGAACAGCTCTCAAACCCAGAGTTGAAGCCCCACAACTGACCAAAAAAAGAAGAAGAAGAAGAAGAATAGAAACTTTGAAAATTTACTCAGTTGAAAATAAGGGATTTTAATAGGAATTGCATTGAATTTGTATTTCAATTTTGGCAGTATGGCCATTTTCACTATATTAAGTTTGCTTATACAAGAACATGGATGGTCTTTCCATTTCCTGGTGTCCTCGATAATTTCTTTCTTTAAGTTTTTATAGTTCATTACTGAAATACAGAAAACAGTCTAAAAATTCATATGGAACAACAAAAGACCTAGAACAGCCAAAACAATTCTAGACAAAAAAGACAACATGGGAGGGATCTCAATGTCAGACTTCAAAATCTACTATAGAGCCAAACTAACAAAGAAAGCATGGTACAGGCACAAAAACAGACCTGAAGACCAATGGAATAGCATAGAATATCCAGAAATAAAACCACATGCTTACAGTTAGCTGACAAAGGAGCCAAAGATATACAGTGGAAGAAGCACAGCCTCTTCAATTATTGGTGCTGGGAAAACTGGGTAGCCACATGCAGAAAACTAAAAGTGGACCCCAGCCTGTCACCATGTACCAACATCAACTCAAAATGGATTAAAGAACTTAACATCAAACCTGAATCTCTGAAATTACTGCAGGACAGCATAGGAGAGAAAATTGAACTCATAGGCACAGGCAGGAACTTCCTGAACAGAGTTCCAGGGTCACAACAAATTGGAGAGAGACTGGACAAATGGGACTACCTTAAAATAAAAAGCTTCTGCACACCTAAAGACAGAGCAACCATACTAGAAAGACAACCAACAAACTGGGAAAAAAATATTTACCAGCAATATATCAGAAAAGGGGCTAATATCCAGTAGATATAGGAAACTAAAAAGTAATCCTTCCCAAACCTACCAAAGCAATTACTATATGGGCAAGGGAACTAAAGAGAGACTTCTCACAAGAAGAAATAAAAATGGCAAAGAAAGACATGAGGAAATGTTCACCATCCCTGGTTGTAAAGGAAATGAAAATAAAAACAACCCTGAGATACCACTTTACCCTAGTCAGAATGGCCCACATCCTAAAGTCAGCCAACCACAAATGCTGGAGGGGATGCAGAGAAAGAAAACCCTATTACACTGCTGGTGGGAATGTACACTTATACAACCACTCTGGAAAGCCATCTGGAGGGTCCTCAGAAAGCTAAATATTGACCTCTCCATAGAGCCAGCCATACCACTCCTAGGCATCTATCCTGGACAACAGGAACCAGGATACAAGGACACATGCCCCTCCAAGTTTTGTGCAGCACTGTTTACAATACACAAGGTATGGAAACAACCCAGATGCCCCACTACAAATGAATGGATCCAAAAACTGTGGTACCTATATACAATGGAATATTATGCAGCCATTAGAAAGGACAAAATAATGGCATTTGCAGGGAAATGGGTAGAACTAGAAGAAATCATGTTGAGTAAGGTAAGCCAAGAGCAAAGGGACAAATGCACATGGTGTCCCTGATAAGTGCATGTTAAATCCAAAACATAAGAGATAAGTAAACAAGACTCAAGAAATGTGGTCGAAACATTACCAAATGACCCATGCTGCTGACTACATATATGGTATAGATGTGCACATTGGAGAGAAACAAGGAGGAGGACACAGAAACATAGGGAAACAGGGGAAAACATACAATGACCAGTTATACTGGTCATTGATGAAAACAAACTAAGCAACTCAATGGCAGCGATGGGAGGGAGGGAATGAGCGGGAAAGAGGGAACAGCTGACACTAAGCAAAGGGAAAGAAATGTACATATCACCTGATGTGGAGGAAATAACTATTGTCAAAGCTCATAGAACTCATAAGCATTTTTAACTAAGTTTTTTATTGTGAAAATACAAAGGGGTTACAGTTACATGAGCAAGGGAATTAGTACGTATCATATCCTGCATTGTTGCCTCCTCCTTTGTTTTTCCCTTACCATCCCTTAGCTCCCACCTCCTCAGCTACACCCTCCCTACCCCCGTCTAAATTGTAAAGTTCGTTTTTTGACATAGTGTCTTGTACATCTCATTGTTGCAATGGGTCAATCTGTATCCCTATTTAAACAATTTGTTTTTCCATTCCCCTCCCCAAATTATACCAACATCAAATACAGTGAAAACAGTGGTTATACCATGAGGGAGGGACATACAAAGCAACAAAAAAATCACATGGTATCTTATAAATATGTATTTTTATTGCAGCATTATTTACTATAGCTAAGATATGGAGCCAACCCAGCTGCCCCTCAGTAGATGAATGGATCAAGAAAATGTGGTATATATATACAATGGAATTCTATGCCTCCATCAGAAAGAATGATGTTGCCCCATTTGTTAGGAAATGGAAAGGCTTGGGAAAAAATATATTAAATGAAGCAAGCCAAACCCAAAGAAACATAGGTCCCATGGTTTACCATATTTGCAATAAGTAGTATATGTCTGGGACAAGCAGAAAGGGTCAGCTAAGATGATGTTAAGCAAAAGGAGCCCCAAAATAAGGACTCAAAAAGAACTCATAAACTTTACAGACCACGATAAAGACAATTTGCCCCATGAAGGTTAGAATGTGTTTGTGACTTGTAACAAGTATCACTATCTCACAATAATGTGAAATTTATTTAATCATTTCATCACAATAAAAATTGCTATAAAAAAGAAAATAAGGGAGAAGTTTCTTTGCTTCTGTTTTTTAACCAAAAATGTATATCAGAAAACATAAATTTAAGAAGTGTCTCCATTTTGCCAATTTATATAAATTCTTTTCAAAACTAGATAAGACTTTTGCTAACTTTATGACTGAAAACTTTTCTGAGAAGACTGCCAAAGGTCATTTTTAAAATATAAATATCAAATATACAAAAGCAAAACAAACAACAAAAAAACTCCAGCATCCCTAGTTCCTAGTTTCCCTGGGAATGGAGGGCTTCTACTTCAGTGACTTCTTTGGTTCAAATTGCAAAATCACCTCCTGTCTGTGATAATATGTAAGTTTGAAGTGGACGTGGTGTCTTGCAAATGTGGTCCCATCTATTCCAGAGAAAGTGATAGGAGGATCACAGTTTCATGATTATAATTTGAGACAGGCATGAGCAAAAGCTGTGAGGAACTATATCTGGAAAACAAGCCAATAATAATAGCTTAGGGCTGAGGTTCCAGTTACTCCTGAGACAGGCAAGAGGATTATGGTCTGATGCTGGCTAGAAGAAAAGTGTGAGAGCCTTTATCTGAAAAGCAAATTAAAAGCAAAAGGACTAGAGCATTTTCCAAGTAAGTATCTGACCCTAAATTATTTCCCTAGTACCAACAAAGAGAGAGGAGAGGAGGGGCAGAGTGAGAATGTAGGGAAAGGGAGCAGAGAGAGGATTGAGTTTTTGCTAGTGGCTTGTTACCCTTCCAGAGAAGTGACAAGAGGGGAGGGGAGGTATTGGAAGGGAGGGAAGAGAATTAAGTTTTTGGTCAGTTACTTGTCCCCCTTCCTATTAAGAGTAATTGCAGATACAGAGATCACTCCAACACCATGCAAAGTTCAAATAAACTCCATGTGACTTTCAATCTTCTGCTAAGAGGACAAGCTAGTTTTATACCTTGAAAGTGTGTACCTTTTAAGTGATGTCTTTATGGTCTATGATACAGAATGGAGAAATTTGGTCCTTGCACCCTTGACCTCTGAAATGCATCACACCCTGCTTTCATGCTTATTCAATAATAAATTTATTTTTCTCTCTTTCTTATCTTTGCAGAAATATTTTCTAGATTACAATAGTGCTTGGTGATATTTATTGTATTCCCCCAAAATCTTCATTGAGAAAAATAATTCTCTCATAATTTTTTCACATACAAAGTTCGTTTTTTCCCCCTCTCAATACAGCTTCAGCCCATCATTGCCTTTGTACCCCACTTAAGAGAAATCAATTATTTTCCAGGGTCTGTAGAAGTACTGTGTCTACATTCTCTGCCATGGTTTCCTTCCATAATGTGTCTTTGTACTCTTTACTCTCAGTGGCCAGCACCTACCTCTCTTTGTAGACTAGATAGCCCAAGCTACTTGACTCTAATCCTTGGGATGCTAAATCTATGAATGCCCATCTCTCCAGGAACATCAATTATACAACAATGAAAGGAATAACTTCATATGCCATCTTCATACCTTCATTAGAAAACTTCTAAGGTAATAACAGAAAGATGATAGATAAAGGCTTTTTTACTAATTTTTTCAACTGCCATACAAAATCATAGATGTTTGAGATCTACAGATGGAATGCATTTTAGTGTGTGTCACAATAAGGAGAGTCACAAAACTGAAAGTTTTAGCAATAGTGTTTTAATCTAGTTAAAGAAGAATAGAAAAGAGAGACAAACCTTTTCTGTTTTCCATTCATAATGACACTCAAAATGGTGGTTCTGATCTGTAGCCTTTATATTTCCATACTTTCTGAGCTAGGATAATACACATGATCATGTCCTCTCCCTTCTGAATCTTTAGATGATTGTTCTAACCAGATTAGATGCATGAAATTTATGCCAAATGCAGGTAACTTTCAAGATTTTCTTTTGCCAGACCTATATTTTGTTCTTTATGTCTCTCAAATTGTTGTGAATAATTTGCAATCAAAATAGAAGGCAGACTTAGATAACCCTTTGTATACTTCCCATTCTTCTATAACTTAACTTCTAGAAGTAGGTGTGATGGGAAGGCCACTTAACTGCTTTTTATTTAGTTTACTTCTTGATCCTAATTTCTGAGAGTGGCTCTTTTGATATTTGTGTGTGTGTGTGTGTGTGTGTGTGTGTGTGTGTGTGTGTACAATTTCTCTGTCTCCTAATCACTTTATCCTGCTTTAGAAACAGCTTCTTTCTTCCAGATCATTAAAAGGCAATGAGAGGTTAATGAACTTGAACTCTGACTGAAAATTGGCAGTGGATTATTCTGGAACAGAAAAATCACCTAAATAGAAAAATTGGTTAAACTGTGCTAACGCCTGTAGAACAGTTGGTAGTATGGTACTACTGATAATTTTCTGCATTCTGAACACTCTTCTGTGGTTGTATAGCATGGTGACATGAACCTGAGTCATATCAGCTACAGGGAAAGAACACTGAAGCCAACTGCCTTCCAAATCATGCTCTAGGAAACACTCAGGTGTTCTATTTCCTTCAGCTTACCCCTGAAGACCATTCCTCCTAGTGATTGTGATTAATCTAAGGTTAGAACTTCTCCCTAGAGAAAGAGAAACTCTGAGCCAGTTCTAACCTGAGGGAGGAACCTACACAGTAGAAATATGAGTGCTCTCATTGTCTGACTTCTAAGACAATGAATATGGGTTGCATTTCATACAAATACTTAAAATTATGAGCTGGAAACTTTTCACTATGAAGATCCTTTCCAAAACTGCCAATACGTAGCCCCTCATTTCCCTAAAACTAGACCACTGCTATTACTACAAACTTTCTAGCCCGGGGAGGCTGAAAATGCACCCTGCTCCCCAGCAGTTTGCCTTAATGGTACACTTGCACTTTCTCTACAACACTTCTGAGTTTACCACTTTACTTTTGTATGTCTGTGTCTATTCAATTATTTGTTCAGGATAACTATAATCTCAGATCTTTACCTCCAAGACTACCCACTTGTAATCACAAGGATATGGTTGGAGGGATAAAGGAAATCCTTTGTTCTAAAATTAAGTTTTGTGGGGTTTTTGTTTTAGTCTCTGTTTTATTAATTCCTTCTTTAATCTTTATTTTTTTGTTCGTTTTAAAATATACACAACAGCTAGAAAAGAAAATCAAAGAGTGTTTTCATAGTCATTCCATAGCTTGTGAAGGGGTAGAAACTTGTAAAGGAACAGCTTTCAGAAAAAAGACATTCCAAATAGGCTTAGCAGTTATGGAAATCTGAGGCAGAGATTATCATCAGAAAAGATGTTTGAATCATGTCTAGAAGATACACAATTGCTTGCAGAAATAACATGAATGATTATGGATCTTTTATGCAGAGTTTCAGCTTTGTAGGCTATTTTCCTTTTAGTAAAGTGGTTATATAACAGGTTGAGCCTACTCTGTGTTGGAAAAGTTAGTTTGTTTAGTTACAAAGCTGTGTAGGTTTATGTACATACCCATAGGCACATTTATGTGTGTTTGCATGATGGGGTTTCACTAGGTCCTTGAAGAAAACTAAAAGAACAATTGAAAAGATTGGGAAAAATATTAAAATTTGTCTACTTTCTTAGGGAAAGCAGTTAAAAGAGTGGGAATTGGACCTGGTAAAGTGTTATCAAAACAGAAATGTTTATATATATATATATATATATATATATATACATATACATATATGTATTTGTATGTATATCCATACATATATATAGAACATTATTTGGAGAAATGCATTGAGGCTGGGCTGCTTTGTTCTGATAAGTTTATATTGTTGTGCCTGGATTCAAATGAACAAAATGTTATTAAAGCCGAGCACCCTCTCTTAACTACCCTGGATGATGGAAAGACAAGTCATCATCCCATAATGAGGAAGGAAATATAAGGGACTCTACAGGTATCATCATGTATCTTAAGATAAACAATATCTGAAAAAATATATAAGTACAAAAAAGATAAACAATACTTGATGGCAGGTGAATGTTATTCTTCATCTTTATCATGCTTATGTGTTATTTTTAATTTGTATTAAAATTTATAAAGCATAGTGTTTCTTAGCTGTCTTTGGGGAATTGAAGCTATTTAGGTTGGAGATAAAAGATGAAATAAATATACTGTAGAGACAAACATTGGTTATGTCAATAAATAAAAGCTAATGTACTCAAAAGAGAGGGTCATGAAACAGCCATTGCTTATGATCAAATGGAAGAGTAGACAGAATTAAGATAGTGAAAGTTCAAGGTGATGTAGGCTGACACTTTAATGCAAAACTCCCCACAAAAAGATGAGTGGTATTGGAAATTCTGAAACTTTCCATTTTAAGAGTTTCCTGGACTTCATTCTTGCAGAAATTCATAAATCCTAAACTTGTAACCTTTTACCCAGACTTCCTCTATCTCTCCTGTGATTGATATGTCAACAGGAATCTTTAGCTTTCATACTGATGGCAATCACTGCAAAAGAAATAATTATCCTGATACTCACCAAGGTTAGAAGGAGACTATATTCAGGAATACCACAATAAGAATAATTGGGTTCAACTCTAAATACAGCAATGACAGCTAGAGATTTATAGCTAACAAACAGAATGAAGAGGGTCAGTGCATTAAAAATAAAAATTACTGAGTGACAGGTAGCAGCTAGCCAAGGGTGATGGGGAAATACAAAGCCTAAAATGGAGGATGAGATCACTAGGTCTCAAAAACTATTACAAATAAACTTCCTGACTCACAGGCAACTTTATCTCAAGAGTTAGGCGTTTCTTATGATCTCAGTAACTATGCAAATTTCAAAAGTCAATGCTATTGTTTGCACTCTAGAGACTACCCACTTTTGGTCTATTGAAAGAGTATTTATAACAGGTAGTTAAAAATGTTTTGCTGCCACAAATTAACAAAATGCAGAATAAATGGTTGGCATTTACACTGTCTCTCCACACTCACTTAGCAATCATCTTGGATGCTAAAAATAAAATTCCAATCAATAATCTTTATTACAAGGAACAAAACCTACCCCTAAGGAATAAGAGAGCCTGGCAATAAGATAAATCCCAAATGAAGTAAGTACCTATAATGGTCAGGCTTCATTCTGGAACTGGAGAAATCACCTCATGTGAATAATAATGCTCTCTCCAAGTGATGACATCTCCGTAGCCCAGAAAAACCACATGTCACATAATGACCAGCTAGGGCACAACTGCAAACGATGCATGCCTTTATTCCCTACCCCTAATTCTACCTCTATTTAAATCAAAAGCTCACATCTGTAGAGTGAAGAAGGCTTAAGTACCCTTTTTATGTGACATTATGCCCCTTCTCTGTCAGATTTTTTTTCATATCATTTTGACTACATTCCCACCTTGGCTAAATTCTTTCCTTCATGGATGCGGGGACATAGGGTAATTGCCGTGTTGACTTTCTGGTTGCAAGGGCTTCTTGAGCATTCTTGTTAGACTGGCCTTACACAATTCATATGAAGGCAAACCAAGGTTATCAGCTATAAAGTGAAGGAGGTGAAATATCAAGGAAAATCAAAGATGAAGGCTTTTCACTCAACTGACGTAGAAAAAATTTGTTCTGCAACTAGGCTCTCTAGACCCCCAAAGAGAGTAGGGACAACATGTGAAAGCTTAGTGGAAAAGCTCAAAGAAGCCAGGTGGAAGGCTGGTCAATTCACGTTTTTGTCACATGTCATAGCCTTGTAAAAGTTGCTATTTTTGCCAAGGAAGTTATCTGATATAAACTCTATGTACTATTTTCTTTATTCTAAAGTTATCCTGGGTGTTAATTCATTCTATACACCATCTAATGTTCCATAACATGTATGTAAAACCTTAATAAATGTGTGTTTTCTCCTCTTCCTTTTCCATGAAGTCCAAAAATAAAAACATCTACTGTTACTCCTAAGTAATTACCTTTTCCCTTCTTTTGAGTGTTCTTTGTCTCTCTATTTTTAATTACTATTCTACTGGTAGCTGAAGTCAACAAGGATCTTTGCATGTCTGCTATGTCTAACAGTAATTAAAAATGCTTGTCAGTTTAGCATTTGAGATGTAGCTGTTTACAAAGAGCATCAAATTTTCCAAATTGGATATAAGAATGTATGGTCCCAGAGAAAGGATTAAATACTTTTAAAAATCTTTTGAATGAAGGCTCCCCTAAAGGTATACAAATTAAATAAAATGTTAGACAATTGTCCTTTTTAAAATGTAACCACAGCAAATAACTTGAACAGACACCACATGGCAGTAATTGAACTCTGGTAGAGGTGAGATCTTGTTACTCCACCGCGGACACTACCAATGCCCATCCCATACTCCTTATCTCCTGTTCCTATTTCCTCAGGTGGTTTTTCTGGTACCTTTCACTTAGCTCCTGCATTTGTGATGTCAAGTCCTACCTCCTTCAAAGAAATCTCTATCTCTGTTTACCAAATCCAGACTGACCTCATAACTTCCATACATGCTCATGGGTACTTTGAAAAATTCACTCATGCACCATGTTCCCAGGACTCCCTACCATCTTCTCTGTTGGTTCCAACTGCATTTGGTAGGTTTAAAGATCTATCTATCTATCTATCTATCTATCTATCTATCTATCTATCTATCTATCTATCTATCTATCTATCCCCCCAATAGATAGAGAAATAGATGCATGTATTTGCATGTGTATACCTGAAACATATAAGAAACAGCTTGAAGGCCAATAATAATGACTAAATAAATATTTTAAATATTCTCACTATAATATTTTTATGGGAATCTTGTTTTAAACTTTGAAATTATATTGACATGACATATATTTGAAGACTAGGCTAGAGAAATCTTAAGAGGTAGCATTAGGGGAAAAGGATGCAGAGTTTTTGGAGGGAATGTATTTGAAGGCATTGGAAGAGACTTGTTCTTTTGCTCCAAGAGATATGAGAAATAAGGAAAAGGTAGGGGCACCGCTAAAATTCCAGAGATTTTATGGCATAGTGGTTGTATACGACAAACCAAAGACACAAACCATAAAGGTAGAAATATGTCATTTTAACTTTATAAAAATTAAGGTTATCAGCAAAGACAAATCACCATTAGTGATGTTTAAGAGCTAATAAAACACCATGGGAAAATATTTTAGGTAAATGTAACAAAGGATTAAAATTATGTCAGTAAAAATTAAGAGTTAATTTTGTAAAAATATTTGGATAGGATCCCCAGATTCCAAACATTCTAATCTCATTATGTCATCATGTTTCTTTATTATTATCCTTATTATTAATCTTCTGATAATATTGAATCAGGTATTAGAAGATATGAACCAAAGAAAGGTTTTAATGTGTTTGACTAAAGCTGAGTATGGAAATAGATGTCCATATTCTCAGCAATGCAGAGGATTGAGGCAGAGGAATGGAAGCTTCTGGCCATCTAGGCCATTTAACAAGACCCAGTCTCAAAGTTCCAAGGGCTGGGATGTAGAACACTGGTCTAGCATGTATAGCATAGAAAACAAAACAACAGCAGAATAAAACAAATGCATGAGCACTTAGGTTTACCCACTTCTTTTTCTGTGGTTTCTATTAGAAAAGCACCTGCAGGTCCCAGGTTCGAGGGCCCAGGATCAGGGAGGCACATGGAATTGCTGTGAATGATGCCAGCTTTCTGGAGATCAGTATAGCAGACTGAAAATCAGACCATAGGATTGTAAGGAAAATAAATAAATATTACTCATTTTAAGTACCTGAGATTTTGAAGTAATTTGCTTTATAGCTTTACTGTCTGACAATTAACATATGCTAAGTATCTTAAAGTTTCAATTAGAAGAGGCATAAATCTGCCTCTTGTAAATCATCACACCATTACCATAACTTGGGTAAAGTGAAAGAGAAAACCTCAAAAGAGTGGACCTTTTGAGAAGAGCTTTCTTCTGTAAGGGATATGCAATGGATATCTTTCAATGCTTTTTTTTTTAATTGGATAACTCTATTTAAGGCATGCTATTTGCCAGGAGCTCTTCTCAACTATTATCATATTTAAAAGAACCAACACTGAAGCTATATTATCTAGGGTCAAATTTCAAGTCTACCATTTGTTAGCCACAAATGACATCACAGTGGTTAACTTCAACTTCTCTGTGCCTCACTTTCCATGTCTGTACATTCTGACTGATATGTTGCCTCTCATATCTCACGGGACTGATGGGAAGATAAAATGCCTCCAGAGGTATAGGATATAGAAGTGATTCTGATAGACAACACTAATTATCATAATCACATCTATGGATTCATTTCATCTTTGAAATAACCCAAGGAGATTATCATTACTATTGTAAAAGTCTGCTATCAACAGATCGGTAGACTAGTAGAGGGGTTAGGTAAAAGTTGAAACCAACTTGCAATCTCTCTACATGTAATTTATTTGTTTGTAACCTTTTGCAAAATATTTAGCCTCTTGATGTCTAAAAATGTTTTAATTTACAAAATGGGTATAAAAATAATGTATCCTTCCTTGAAGAAATTACATGTTCTTATATTGGAAAGCAACTGGTGGGAGTGGTGTGGAGGGGCATAAATTGTGGGAAAGTGCTTAAGGAGCCTTAGAAGACCTAAATTTTTAGTAAGCAAATACAAATATGTATTTCAATATGCATGTACATATATTAACATATACAGACGAAATTTACATGCTAACATACCAATAGAAAACTAGAAAAATGACATAGATTGATTTCACTCAAATGATTTTGCTTAAAACTTGACCTTGACACTAGAAGATGCAACATAAAATATGATGTCATTTAGCAATTGGAATGGATTTAAGGTGTGATTTTTTTTCCAGATGAGCTGTGTTGAGGGAAAGAGATATGAAAGTATAAACTGAGATAGTTTTTTCAGCATGGAAACTTTATTATATGTATTTATAGACTTAGATCATAATAAGAATAATAGCTCAAACAGCCCATCAAGAAATGTATGGATACATAAATCGTGGATACTTTCTCAAAATATTCACTAAGAAAGACAAACTTTACAATTTGGATAATATAAAATGTGTATAGATAGGGGTATATATGTATTTAAATGTGTACATATACATATATGTATAGAAATGTATATATGTGTATATAAATGTGTATATATGTATACGTATATATAGTCATGTGTGTATGTAGTAAAATTCTGGATAAATCTCAAGATCATATTAAGTGAAAGATACCAGAGTGTCATATATCTTATATGAGATTTAATCCTGGCAAATAAGAGTTCTGATGACAAAAATAAATATAATAGTTTCCCCTGGTAGGTTTAGGGGGAAATGGGTAAATGAGAAGCAAGAGAATAATTGACTGGAAAAAATTATAGGCCCTATTTTGATTTCATTTCTATATATGTTCCCATTTTACAAATGAAGGGAATGGTTGTAAATCAGTAAATATATATATGTATATCATATAATGTTTCTTTGAATACATGTCTATTATTTGGACACTTTATTGCAGTTAGATTTACTCTCATTTTAAAAGAGGGAACAGTGTTTTGAAAAGACTCATAGAGCTTGCTATGGCAATTTCAGCACAGATCCTAAACTACGAGAAATATATATGTCAACAATTGTTGAGGTTAAATTGGGTAATATTTTCTGTCTTTGGGCTGCTGCAACAAAATTCCTTATATAGGTAAGTATAGGTACAATAGAAATCACCTATCTTAATACTGGAAGCTGAGAAGTTCAAGATGAAGTGTTGATAGATTTGATGTCTAGTGAGGGTCCATTTATCCTATATAATTTCCTCAAGTTGCATCTCCACAAAATATATGGGAAGTTAGCTTCTTAGGGCCGTTTTTTTCAACCATGAAAAAAATATTACTTATACATATCAATGGGCTGCTCTATAATGTTTGCAAACATGGCTACACCTTGAGCATATCCACCCTTTCTATGGATCTTTTTATCCACATTTAAAAAAAACTTCTTTATTGCTAGGAAGGTGGCTCCGTGGTAGAGCGCTTGCCTTGCATGCATGAGGCCCTGGATTTGATTCATCACCACCACATAAGCATAAAAAGCTGGAAGTGGTGCGATGGCTCAAGTGGTAGAGCGCTAGCCTTGAGCTGAAGAGCTGAGGGAGAGAGCCCAGGCCCAGAGTTCAAGCCCACAGCAAAAAAGAAAAAAAATTCTTTATTGAGATTAAGTGATTGCATAAATTTTACAGATTATGGGTTAATGATACTTAGCTAAAGTCACAACACATTTTAACCTTCATAAGGCGAATTGCCATTATCATGGTCTATAAAGTTAATTTACTCTACAAATGTTGACAATACAAATATTTTTTTCCAAAATTAGGTGATATGTACATTTCTTTCCTTTTGCTTAGTGAAAGCTGTTCCCTCTTTGTCACCCATTCCCTCCCTCCCATCCCTGCCCTTGAGTTGCTTAGTTCACTTTCACCAATGTCCATTGCAGCTGATAGGCCCCTGTGCTGTATTTTTTTCACCCAGTTCCCTCTGATTCTATGCCCTCCTCCTAGCTCCTTGCAGATGTGCACATGAATAAACCATTTGTGGGTCAAGAACATAGAATCATTTAAAAACAATGCAGCAAATTAAAAAGAGGTTCTTTGTTTCTTGAGTTCTGTTTACTTTGTCATAACTCATTGCATTTTAAATTTAACACGCACATATCAGGGAGACCATGTGCTGTTTGTCTCTCTGATCTTGCCTTATTTTACTCAACATTATTTGTTCTACTTCCATCCATTTCCTTGTGAATGCCATTATTTTGTCCTTTCTAATGGCAGTGTAATATTCCATTGTATATAAGTACCTCAGTTCATCTGTAGTGGAACATGTGGGTTGTTTGCATATTCCTTGGTTATTGTCCTCAGTACTACAATGAACATGGAGGTGCATGTGTCCTTGAATCCTGGTTCTATTGCTCAGAGAGATGCCTAGGAGTGGTAGGGCTGGGTCATAGGGAAGGTCTACATTTAGCTTTCTGAGGAACCTCTCCAGACTGCTTTCCAGAGTGGTTGTATTAGTTTACATTGCCACCAGCAGTGCAGTAGGGTTCCTCTTTCTCCACATGCCCACCAGCATTTGTTGTCTGAATTTAGGATATAGGCCATTCTTACTGTGGTGAGGTGGTATCTCAGGGTTGTTTTTATTTACAGCCAGGATGATGAATATTTCCTCATTTGCTATTTACATCTCTTCTTTTGAGAAGTCTCTCTTTAGCTCCTTTGCCCATTTAATGATTGGTTTGTTAGATTTGGAAGGTATTAGTTTCTTGAGTTCCCTGTATATAATGGATATTAGGCCTTTGTCTGATGTATTGATGGTAAATATCTTCTCCCAGTTGGTTGGCTGTCTTTCTGCTTTGGTAATTTTGTCTTTAGATGTACAGAAAGTTTTTATTTTAAAGTTGTCCCTTTTGTCAAGTCTCTCTCCAATTTGTTGTGACCCTGGGACTCTGTTCAGGAAGTTCCTTCCTGTGCCTATTAGTTCAAGTGTCTCTCCTACTCTGTCCTACAGTAGTTTCAGAGTTTCAGGTTTGATGTTAAGGTCTTTAATCCATTTTGAGTTGATGTTAGTACATGATGACAAGCTGGGATCATTTCAGTTTTCTGCATGTGGCTGCCCAGTTTTCCCAGAACCAATAGTTGAAGAGGCTACATTTTTTCCTTTATCTATATTTCTTTTTTTTTCAAATATGTTAAACATTTTTAATAACATGGTATTTTTTGTCGGTTATGGGGCTTGAACTCTGGGCCTGGGTGCTGTCCCTCAGCTCTTCAGATCAAGGCTACCACTTGAGCCACAGTGCCACTTCTGGTTTTCTGGTGGTTTATTGGAAACAAGGGTCTCACGGACTTTCCTGCCGGGCTGGATTTGAACTGCCATCTTCAGGTCTCAGCCTCCTGAGTAGCTAGGTTTACAGGTGTGAACCACCAGCGCCTGGCAACATGATAATTTTTTTTGGGGGGGTCCGGTCATGGGGCTTGAACTCTGGGCCTGGGCTCTGTCCTTCAGCTCTTCAGCTCAAGACTAGCACTCTACCACTTGAGCCACAGTGCCACTTCCAGCTTTTTTCTTTTTGCTTATGTGGTGCTGAGGAATCGAACATAAGTAGCAAAATAGGTACATTTCTTTTTAGACACTGTTACCCCCTCCTGCAGTTTCTCCTGCTTACTACTCCCCACTCTCCTCCCTGCCAGCTTGTAAAGTTCATTTCCAACATAGTGTCTAGTGAGTATCATTGTTACATTACTTCATCCTTTGTCCTACTGCAATATAAAATACTTAAGATAGGTGTTTCAAAATCTTAGAGTATAATATTTTATATTATGACTGAATCTGTACAACCACCACCACAATGGTTTTTCAAGCTCTTCTATTGTCCCTGAATGATCTATTTTTAATTTACTAGTTTACAATTTTTCTTTTAAAAATTATCATGTTGGGCTGGGAAGGTGGCTCAGTGGTAGAGCGCTTGCCTTGCATGCATGAGGGCCTGGGTTCAATTCCTCCTTTATCTATATTTCTATGTCTCTTCTTCCTCCATTCCTGTCTTCTACTCTACTTTTTGAAATGTGAGAGAAAATATGTGGTATTTGTTTTTCTATGACTGGCATATTTTGCATAACATGATAACCTCTATTTCAATCTGTATCCCTCTTCTTTATGGCTGAATAGAACTCCAATCTGTGTATGTATGTCTGTATACATTCTTGATACCCTTTGTCCATTTAGCCTTTAACCATCTTTATTCATTATCTTTTATGGGCTGATCCTATAGCTTCACAATATGAATTATGCCTCATGACAAACATTTGTATATAAGTAGATTTCTTAGGATACATGTATGTCTAATAATGACATAGTAGCATAATATTTATGAATTATATCCGATTTTTAGTGTTTTGAAGAACCTGAATACTGCCTTCCATAATGGTAGCACTAATTTAACTTTCTACCTAAAATATACAATGATTTGTTTTAATTTATAATCTTGCTGCCATAAGATAAAATACACATTATATACACACAAACATCATTTTATATATATATATATATATATAATGATATTCTGACTGGTGAGCAGTTTTTTCATAGAATTATTGGCTAAATGTGTTCCTTCTTTTGAGAAATATTGGTACCAATCATTTGCTCAGGTACTAACCTAATTGGTAGTTTGTTTGTTTGTTTTAAGGACACTAGTCCTACTCACAAAGGAGGAGCTTTCAATAACTTACTTACCTCTTTGCTCCTGAAGGCTCTACTTTCCATAGAATAACACTGAGGTTCAATTTCAAAATAAGAATTAAAGGTGAGGGATAGAAATCTTCATTCAGATTATATAAATTTATAATAGCAGACTTTAATGTACACAAAAATTTATAACAACACTGTTTAATGTACATAAGTAAGACAAATCAAAGAAGACCATTTCTGGTTATATCAAAATATCCTATAATAATGGCCTCAATATATTTCATTTACTTTCCTAGGTAATCATTCAGCATATCTATGACATTTTTCCAATTTTTTCTCTCCTGTTCCTAAGCTCCCAATCTTCTAGAAATATGAACTTTTATAGAAACCAACATCCTCAAAGAAAAGTGCACAGCAAGACTTCTTTGCATGGTGGTGGATTGGATGTTATCACAATTTTTTTCCACATCTGTAGGATGCATAACTCGCTAATGTAAAGTAATCTGCAGATCCTTGTGTGATACCCTGTGTTCCATGGTGTCAATTACCCTTGATACGAAAGTATTAAAAGGAAATTTTCAGAAAGAAATAATTTATAAGCTTTAAATAACTGCTATTACAGTATATTGTTTTAAATATTCAGCTTTATTTTTATTACCATTAAGTTCTTATGCACCCAATTAACAAATTAAGCTTAATCATAAATGGGCAAGAATGGAAAAAACATGGTCTATATAAAGTCGCATACTACCCCTGGTTTCAGGCATCCACTAGAGAACATGGTGTGTATTTCCTATAAATAAGGAGAGCCACTGTAGCCTAGTGACTTAGAAATGATATCAGCACAAAAACAAATCTCATGGTTGGAAATAAACAAAATTTTCTTGTTTGATGATGAGAGTGAAATGTGTTAGCTTAGTTCTATAAGCTTGGATTTCAATATGTTCCTTTGGACAAACACTGTATTCTCCTCCACTATTGTGAGTCATGTTGTTTATGCTTGTCCTTCTTGCTGATTTTCTAGGATTCCTGATGCCATCAATCCTAAGAAGGAAAACATTATGCAAACAAATATGAATGAAAATATTTGTTGATGATCGATTTTAGCAGTTAAAATTTGAAGGAGTCTTACTTTCACCTGATTTCTTTCCTTGGTTACTTCCTGGGAGAGTACATTGCTTTAAAAGAGCAGCCTTCAACCCTCTGGCTTCCCGGATGCCATGCTCCTCCCGTTTGGTACATCTTCCCAACAAAATGCCACCTGTCAGATAGGATACAGTCACAGGACCTGGCACCAATACTGTTCAGACCTCGACCATCCAAAACTATTGGTTAAGCAGACCTTGTTTTTTGTTTTATTTTGCTGTGCCATATTGAAACATAGGGTTTGAAAGTAAGACTATGGGCTTTGCTCAGCTGGTGATCTACCACTTGAGCCATGCCTCTAGCCCTTTTGGCTGATTATTTTGGTTTTGTAGTGTAGAAGATATTTCTACCCTAACAGAATTCGAACCATGATCTGCATGAAGGACCTTAAACTCCCATAAAGGTAAGATTTTAAGGCACCAATCACAGACACTAAGTTCTAAACAAAGAACTTTTCTTTACAAAATACCAAACTTCATGACTTATTACACCAATGAAAATTAAACTATTAGAATAGATGATATTAATGTTGAATTGACAACAAATTAAAAAATATATCATGGAAATTAGGCACTACATTTTCAACTACACCATCCTAATAACTGGTAGGATAACTGGTAGGATTTGTTTGCATTAGATTTTAAAAACATTTGGTTTAAAATGACATGAACATGTATATAAGTATTTATTCATTCAATGGAAATTTTCTAGATGATATAATTAAAATGCAATCTAAATGTTACAAATATAAAATGAAACTTATGGTGACAATTTTTTCTTTCTCATAATTAATATTTTATCTGTGTAATCAATGTGACCATAAAAACTTATGTATGAAGAATAAACAATCAGTATTCAGAGGACCCAATGGAAAGTATATGCAGTTGTAATAATATATTCATAGCAAGCTCCAATCTATACTTGGCACATATTTATTAAATATCTTTGAGGCTCCAGTCACTATAAAATATACTATTAGTATTGTAGACTAAGCAAGAGTAAGTCTACCCGAATAGAGTTTGGAGTTCAGGAAGGAAAGCAACACTAAGCATATGAGGAAATATCATTGTGAAAATTCACCCTCTGATGTATATGATGAAAAAGAAGAGAAATGCATGATATTAGAAAGAAAACACTTCAAGTAGTGAGGGGATACAAGGACAAAGAAGTATTACACACCTAAAGATTGAACAGTAAGAAAAACTTTCCTGGAAGAAAGAACAGCAGAAACAAAGGCTCCAAAGTGAGAGGCAGCATGAACCAAATAAAGGATACTGCAGTTGACATACATATAGTTAAGTTGGAGATTGTACTTAGCTGAATAGCTGAAGTGGGCTGGAATATGTACACAGAGGAACTTTCAATAATACTTGATAATGGATTTAATCCAGAGGATGAACAAAATGCTCAAGTTAACAGTTAATGTCTGGAGCAATTGAAAAGATGGAAATGTAATTAAATGAAATGAGAGAAACTGGACATGGAAGACTTTCAGAGATCATATTTAAGAGTTTAATTGAGACAACCAAATTAAATAGACAATTAGTAAAACAAGATGAGCTACATCTCCAGGTGAGTCCTGGATTTGAACCATGAATGACATGAGAGAAATAATGAAACTTAAAGTTACCTAATTAAGTATAAACCAACTCCTGATTCCAAGAATTGATCATTAGATTACAGAAAGTACTTCTCAGAAAAGTCAAAGTTGCTACTTCATTTTTTAATTCAAGTAACCTCAATTTTCCATGCACCTGATATTCTCTACTTCTCAAAACAGATTGCTACTAATTGATGTAGTACATGCAGATGGTGTGCTGAGCCACCACACTAGCAACTAAGCATCCATGGGCCTACTACTACCTGAAACATCTAGACCAATCCCATTGTTTATGAGAATATGAATGGATGATGACTATATTTGGAATTCCATCCTAGGATTTTTTTGGGGGGGGGCTGGTCATAGGGACTGAACTCTGGGCTTGAGTGCTGTCTCTCAGCTCTTCACCACAAGGCTAGCACTCTACCACTCGAGCCATTTCTGGCTTTTCTTTTTTCTGCTTATGTGGTGCTGAGGAATCGAATCCAGGGCCTCATGCATGCAAGGTAAGCGCTGTACCACTGAGCCACCTTCCCAGCCCCATCCTGGAATATTTATGTACCTGTTTCTACCTTTCCCAACACCTTTAAAAGAAGAACTAGAATAAGCTAGGTAAATTTTGTGATGTCAATGATATTGTTCAGTTGATTTAGCATAATTTTTTCTTGAGACTTCTCTCATAATAAAATATGTTGAATCACATTATCACCTCTCAGGTCACGAGTTTTAGAGTTTACTGTTGAAGAACTGAACTAAAATGGAGATGACTCAAGTTTTCTTCAAATTATTTTGTATAGTGATAAGATATAGAGTTTTGTGGAGATCTGGAAAAAAGAAGAAGAAAGCCAACTACTTCAGTCATAAAATTAAATGTATAGATTACTAATTTTCACCAGCATGTTACCTTCATGATTGTTTTTTATTGTACTTCTAGAGTCTAGAGCTTTGTATTGTCCTCACATATATCATTTTGGGAAACCAAGGAAGACAAGGATACAAGTCAGATAACAGCATGCCTATCATCTACTCTAGTTCTTCTCACAAAGGAAAAAGTTGAGAATGGTCAGTGCTTGGCCAAAGAAGACAGAGTAGCAATGGCCACTAGCCTATTACTTTTTCATTGCTTATTAAAACATCTTTGTCTGTGTTATTTTTATAGATGAAGCTCAGGATGGCCTTCCTGTCTCTACCACCATGTTGACCTAACAATTTAAATTCTTATTTGTCTTTACTAGGCTTTGAACTCAGGATCTCATGCATGCTCAGCTTGCTTGCTCAACTGTTACTCTAACACTTGAGCTATGTTTTCAGCCCAGATTTTTTTGCTGGCTGCTTTGAAGATGGAGTCTCATAGTCTTTGTTACCAGAGGTGCCTTTAAACCTCAGTCCTCCAAATCTCAGCCTCCTGAGTACACAAAACTTATAGGCATGAACTATCATTACCCACTTTCAACAACTCATTTTTTAATAAGAAGATAAATTCATCAGATGGAAGAATGTCATAAAATCTTCAAGAAACATGGATCCTAGGATCCACCATTATACACTCTATGCTTAGCATTAAAGCCTCATGTGAATATCTTCAAAAGCATCAGAGTATATCCACACATTTAAATCAACTGAATAATGGAAAGACCAAAGGTTAGCAGATTTCAGAAAAAGGCTAAGAATTTGACTACATAGGGAAATTCTGTCATAATAAAATAAATAGAAGGCTTAAACTTTCATTACACTAAATGATTTTTTCCAGACTACATTTTCCTTCATCATCTTCAGATTAATGACATTGTCAATACTTTCAACTCTAGATTGTGAAAAAAATGTTTTTCATTACAACATTGACTGTTGTCAGATATTCTCAGTTGAGCCTTATTTATCCATGTGCCCATCCTCTGACAAATTTACATTTCTGCCACAATGTGCTCATCATGCTGAAACTGAGATTGTGGTTGGCTAGTCACCTGCAACATTCTATGTTAAGAGCTTGCAATTTCATTATAAAAATTAAAACTTTGAGTACAGCTTTCAGAGTTAGGAAGTCACAATGTATGAATACCTACCATCATAGATGCATTAATTTTATGAAGTTAATTTCATGAAAGGACAAAACATAAGACAGTAATTCATAGAAATTTAAATAATTGCTGCAATTAATATCCACTTTGGATCAATTTGTCAATCATGCTGTCAGTGAGTAGGACAATATTGCAAAGCTATAGCAACCATTACATATTTAGTCAATTGAAAGAAATGAATTAATATTGGAGACTCTTAAAGAAACAAGACAATTGTGCCCCTTTAAATGGGACAGGAAAAAATCAAAATGAAAGCGATCATGTTATATCAATTCCCAGCTTAAATTTTTACACAGACATCCCTATAATGTAGGTATGAATACCAGCAAAATATTTTTCAATTGTCAAACACATTGTTAAATACTTTAATAAAAGTAGGATCATTTGCAGACAGTTCTAATGGTCTTATTCTCTTTGGCTAGCAATTCATTTAGTGGTATATAATATATTAGTCAGCTTTCCAGTGCTGTAACAAGCCAAGGTAATTAACTTAAAATAAGGAAATAATCATTTTGGCTCATAGTTTCAGGGAACTCATTCTATGGTTCTTGGCCCTGTTACTTTGGTTCTGAAGCAAGGCAGGGTATCATGGTGGCAAGCATGTGACAGAAGAAAGCTCACCCCATGGTCAAGAAGTAAAAGGAGCCAGTGGTCCCACTAACCCCTAAAAATGTATCTTCTGATGACTGAACATCCTCTAACCCCCTTCTTTTAAAGTTCCCACAAAACCTAATAGCAACATCCAAGGGAGACCAAGCTGAGCCTCTAGGAACATATATGATACAAAATATAACACAGAGTCATATGATAATCTTTGATCAGTGAGTTATGAAACCACCTGCCAGGAATATTCTGAGAGAATTTCTCTCCTTTAATTTAGTAATTTAGTAAGGAGTAATTTAGTAAGATCATTTTAACTATGAAGATTATTACCTATAGGTGATACTGATAATTTCATTGGCAGTGTTAGGAATGTGAAGAGCACCAGTATCAGAACTAGTTTTCCAAAGATATTGGAGAAGTAGGAAAAAAGGTCAAAAAATCTCTGAGGCACTGAATCAGCAGACATGGATCTGCCAACCTATGTGAACAGAGAAGAGTATCTGTTATGTGAAATAATACATGTTCAAAACTTAATTAGCAATGTTCTCCAAGCTTGGTAATAGTGGTGGAAAGGTGTGGAACTGCATCATCATGTACAATTTCTGAGCCTGACACTTGGGGGGCGGGTAGTAAGGGGACATACGGGCCTTTCATATCTGGCTGTTCACACTGGCTATTTCTCTCACATTATTATGAGGTTGTAGTGCAACCATGTAGCCAGGACTAGAAGCTCCAGTAGCTCACTCAAACCTCACAGAAACCACCTTCCAAGCTAAACCATATAATTCTGTAAGAGGCTTTGGTTTGATTATATGGTAATCTCCCTGGGACTATACATGACAAATCTTTCCCCAAGCAAACAATCCAAGAGAAAGAGAGAGAGAGAGTACACAATATTATGAGTCACAGTACACCCAAGAGAAATGATATATTTTAGAAACTGATCTTAGGCATGACATTAATTTTATGTTCTATTTGTTAGAAACAAGTTGCTACCTACAGCTACCTCCCCAAGGGGAGAGGAATTAAGGTCTCCTCTGAAGGAAAGTATTAAAAATATTTTGAAGACATGCTATCTGGGCTTTATTTTCAAGATAAAGTTATTTTAAAATATTTAAATGCAGCTTGAGAGTCCCCCAGCCAAGATGAAGTAGAAACATTGTCTGTTATTGACACCCAGTTTATGGGTTCAGGAGCAAAACCACTTGCAAAAGGTGGTTTTGAGACGTGATCGGTTTAAAGTTGCAAGTGAAATGAAAATAAATGGCCATTTGGGGAAATAACAGGTGACTAACTCTAAAGATATAAATAAAAATGTGTTAAGAGCTACAAAATAATGTGATTCTATGTATAATTCTATGCAGCTCTACACAAACTTGATAAAATGGAAATGTTCTACTGAAGATAAGACTTCCTATAATTGTCTCTAAAGAAATCATGCATTTTAATTTTACTTGATAATATTAATTTCTCAGGAAGTAAAAATTTCTTTTCTCTTTCCCATTTCTCTTTCTCTTTCTCTCCTCTCTCCCTTTCTCTCTCTCTCTCTCACACACACCCACACACCCACACATACCACAGTTCTTCATAACAAATTCCCAATGTATTCTTCAAAATATTTGATGCTTTTTTTCATATTTGATGAAATTCTGAATCATAAGTTTTTATTTGTTATATAATATCATGTAGAGCTTAGAAAAAATCAGCTGATTTTATTGGAATGATTTCCTTTACACAAATGGACTATCATTTGAAAAATAAAAGTATATATCATTTGAAAAATGAAAGACAATTTTTCTACTTCATCTTTGCTGGGGACTCTCTAGCTGCATTTAAATATTTTGCTTTGTACTTTTCTGAGTTGGCAATTTATTATGTGTATCTTCTCTTAAAACTATTTCTTTTGGTCTCTGATTGAATATTTTATTTAGAGAGCACTAATTGGTTCCTAGAAGTGTATGAAAAACAAGTTGTATCAAATGAGCCTAGGCACTGAGTTACTATGTTCAGTACACTAGAAGAGAGCTAACCACATTTTTATTCCAGCAAAGCAAAAAAGGCTTAGATTTAGGAAATATACTGATATCATTTCATGCAAATTTAGTAAAGATGATAATGAAGGAAAATAGGTTATCCTGATAGATATCAGAATGTAGTTAGATATACTTTAATACCATGGTTGTCAAGTAATATCTTAGCATATTGAAAGTATTCTTCTCAATGCACTAGCCTAGCCCATAATTAATGTTTTAAAATTAATTAGAAACTCAGAAGCAAGACAATGGAAAATGTAAAGAAAACATATCTTCTAATTACCACCCTCATTCCCAGAAGAGATCTGCTTTAGAATCTGATCTAGTTCAAATTAAAGAAAATCTGTTTTTTCACTCTTTGGGCAGTACTTTGCATTGTTAATAGTGGACAAACTAGAAGATGGCCCTCAATAAAAATTAACTTCTTGATGAATACACAAAGTTTTTGTACACATAAAATGATGCTCATGGACATTTATTTTTGCCCCTCCCTATCCTACAAAAAAGCAACACATGTTTGAAGCTTCTCATGATTGCAGAGAACAGTGATTGTGTATTGGGTTTTGTCAGTGCCCTCAAGTAGTCAGAAGGACTCAGGACTAAGCTATCTATATAGCAATTAAACATGCAACAACTTGGTTGCAGACAGATATTCCCTACAAGGAATTAAAGAGAGTGATGTGAAGTGGTGAATTCTGAGAAGGTCCATGTTTAATGTAGACTCCCTTTCTTCTGCTCTGTGATGAAGACACATGAGAATACTACCACTTCAAAATATGCAAAGAGAGGAAAGGCACAAAAACAAAGACCAGGATGGTGTATTGCCCTGCATTGCTCAAATTTACGCTGAGAAAATTTGGAGATGAGACATAAATCACCCGGAGAATCTAGATCCCAGAATCCTCAGCAACAGCTGAGAGAATGGGAAGTCTTCAGAAGTTGTGATGGGAGCCATCACTCTTTAATATAGAGATTAAAGAAAGCAATAATGTACAGACACAAGGATTCACAAAACATCCAGTAGCATCAGTATGATTTCACTCAGCTTTTGTACAAAGAAGAAGTGGAACCTAAGAATATTATAAAAGAGAAGAGAGAAATATTATTTGCCAAAGGAGGGTTACATACCTGAAATACCCTGAGAATTAATGAATTTGTTTAGTTAATACACAAAATATCAATTTTTCTTGTGCTCTCAATGCCAGCTTGGAAACGTGATGATAAAAAGATACAATTTATTTATTAGCCAAATAGTTTGCTATATTTTTTAAAATACAAAACAAAACATAAAAGCTACTACCACCAACAGCAAAATCCCTTTGGCATAAACAGTAACTTTTAAGTTCTAGATACACACTAAATAATTTGTTTAGTGTAAATATGTATAATAAAATAGTTGGAGCATACTTATGAAAATAAATTATCCGTTGTTAGACAAACATAGGTGACTCAGGAAGCTCAAGTATGAGGATCATGGTTCAAAGTCAACTTGTACAGAAAACTTTGTGAGACATTTATCTTCAATTAATTAGCAAAAAGCTGAAGCAGTTATGTGGCTCAAATGGTATGCGTGACAGCCTTGAGCAAAAAACCTAAGTGAGAGAGTGCCTGAGTCCATGCCCCAGTACTGGCATACACTAAAAAGTAGCCATTTTCTCTCTGAAATTAAAATATAATCAAAATTTTAGACCTAAAGTATAGGATGTCATTTGAAAGAGCAGGATATGGGGCCATAGAGCTGAATATAAATTTACTAATTCCACCATCCAACAATATGTTTCATTAAAGCCTGTACTTTAAACCTTTACAGTCTTTTTAAAATTGCATTTCAGTTGTGGAATATGCCTTTGTGTAATTAAGAAAAGGCTTTTAATTTTGTGTGGAAAAATTGGTTCTCATAGTTTCAGCCCAGTGAGGCCTTTATGCATCTGGTAGGATTTCCCAAGGCTCCTGTTTTAAATAAGCTAAAGGTTATCCACATCGCAAGGGCCAGCCTTCTCCTTCTCTGCCTCTGATCAGCATCCACCTGCGCCACTCACACGCTTTGGCTCCCATCCGCCACGCAGTCCGCTCTCCCATACGGACATGACCCTCGGGGATGCTCAGGCCACACTTCGGAGAAATCCACTGCAATGCATTAAATATTGACCATGCACAGGAGGAGGAACCAGCTGTCGAGCTAGAGCTGCCCTGAGTTTGAAAAGTTAAAAAAAAAATCAAGGCAGTTATTACTGGCTACAGAGACACGTTCCCCTGAAGGATGCTGTGTTCTTGGGAGGCAGCTATTCCAGTATTTCAAAGATTAAGTTATAACTGAACAATGTAGGAGAATGTATAAAAAGTAATTTACCATTTTATAATTACTTTTAATTAACCATTTTATAATTACTTCCTCCGTGGTAATGCCTCTGGGCCTGATTGTGAAAACAATTATAGGCTAGGAATTTGCATACCGGTAATAAACCTTAACGTAAACGCCATAAATGCAGCTATTTCTTGGGACTTTTTTGGCATACCATGCAATCACAGCTCTAGCTGTATATTACTCACTCTCAGACTTTTTCCAAACTGAAACAGAAAAGAAGAATATGCCTCCTTTTAGAGAAAAAAAATGTTGAGAATAATTACAGATTATTTTATTCTATAGCCACTAAAATGTTCCAAGGCTCCCTACTTATTAACCAAAAAGTCAAGTACTCTCTTCTTAGCCCTCAAAGTCTGGTCCAAATCCCGCCCCTCCCCAGGAACACTAAGCTCTTCCCAAGGTGAAAGAAATGTCACCAGGCAGGAAATGTCTCTGTTTAAAAATGACAACGTGCTCTTTTGCCTTCTTCAGTAACTGGCGATTAATCCTATATTATTATCAATTAGATCAATTGCACCTATCAAAAGAAAAACAATAAATTTTTAAATGTCAGAACAAAGAACGATGGAATCACTCAAGGATTCACAGTAAAAAACCTATTTATCAGGAAGGAAAAGGAAAGCCGAATGCCCTTCCTGGCTCTGAGACTAGCTTTCTCCTTCACATCAGCCTCTGTGTGGATCATGATCCAAGACTCACATCCACACCTGTGTTAGGAAAATTAACTGAAGGGTGGATGACCTTTGTCTAAATATGCTGGCCACAGCTAGCACTTGATGAGTCCTTGGGAGAGACTAATGAGAATATTATTAATAACTAACCAAAGTTTATTGTTCCCTATTAGCCAGACACTGACAGAGCAGTGAGAACTATAGTCAAAATAAATATGACAGAAAATGAGCCAGGTTGCTTGGTTCAAGCAAGCCTGACCTCAAGTCATCCTCTGAAGGTTGGGTCTTCCTGGGGCCTTTACCAAGAATGAATGGAGGTGAATGCTAGGTACTATTCTCTTTACTTGTCCTCGAGACTATTGCTCAAACACTACTCATTAATCTTATTACCAATTTCTTTTCAGTTAAAGAAAGGGGGAAAATGTGACTATTTCAACAATAAAAAAAACAAGTACCCCAAGTACCTCATCAGTTTTTGCTATCTTTATTTTTGGTGTGATCTAGGAAGAACAGAGATTTTTATTCTCTTTCTTTTCTTTGTTTCTTGTCTTTTTTATTTGGAGAGCAGAACTATTTGGGTAGGAAGTCTTCCTCTTTTAACCTTGATTTTTGTCCTTTTGTTGAGTTAATAGGGGTCAGTCTCAATATATGTATAATTAGGAATCCCTTTGGGGATAAGTAGATATAATTGCTTTATTTACAAGCGTATATATTATAATTATTTCAATGTTTCATGTCTCTCTGACCTCACCAAAGTTCCAGTAAGCCACTGGGATAACTGTTGCTAGGCATGCATTCCTTCTGAATTTGTTCATAGAAATCCCTTCACCACATTAAATCTCACCCTGCCTTTATCCTTTCCTCTAAAGTCTAGAGTTTATCTCTTCTCTGCCATTGAGATTCTACTGATTGTCCTAGCCCCAACAAATTTTCTGATTATTAAGGCTTTTATCATAGACTCTAGTGGCTTTCTTTGCTGATACTATTTTTAAAATCAGTGTTAATCTTTGTCTCTTTAATAAGATGCTCTTTGAGATGAAAACCCAGTTACTATATAAAATGAAATGCTTCAGAAATTTTGTGGTTGACAAGTTTTAGTTATCAAAAAATATAATAGTGTTCAGTTTGATGTTATCAGTAGCACATGAATGGTATGCTAAAAGAAGTTAATTTATTCAAATTACAGCTAGTTTTTAAATTGTGTTTACCAATTGTTTAGCCTAAGTACCCAGGTCTCTTCATATATTTGTTTTGACTTGCTCGTTTCTATTACAAAACATTATTCTCATAAATTTGAATGCAATCGCTTATTAATCTCTTCCAAGACCTGCATTGTGGTAACTAATCTACAGAATATGAAGACAAGTCCAAACACTCTTCAGATAATTTCTCTAATAAAAATGAGAGAATGTTGTTTACTAATCAACACTGATGCTGAAGAACAAAAGCCCAACTCACAGCAACACAGAAATTCCCCCCTTTAACTTTTCCTTTTTTCTTTTCTAATTGTGAATCCTTTAAATCTTCAAATGATTTCCAATGTTACCCTCTTAAAAATTCCTGGTTTCCTTTTAAGTAGCACAATTGCTTTGATTGATGATGTGACATTTTAACCAACTACAACAAACGAATGAGGAACAGAGACTCAAAAGAAATGCTAGTGAATATATACACATAGTAGGTCCACCATAAATGCTTGTGACTTACTAAATAAGACTGAATTTATATAGGATGGAGCATAAAAAGCAACTGTAAAATTTTGTGATTATTTGGAATAAAGCCCCTAATATCAAGCAACAGAAGCAATTTTGTACAACTAGTAAAAGAATGTTGCAGTATAGTACTTGGAAAAGAAAATGCAATTGGAATGACAAAGAGAGAGAGAAAGAGAGAAAGAACCATGCAAAAAAATAGCCCATTTAAATTATCCCTGGGAGCTATAAGTAAAAGGAAACTTGGAATTTGAAAATCAATTCTTGTTCAACTATAACATACAATGGTATGACATATATTATTGTGTGGAGCATATAAATTAAATTTGAAACTCAGAATCAACTGATTTATAGAAGATGCTACATGTGAACTGTGCAAATTTAACTGGTTACAATTCTCAGTAGTATAGACCTTCTGGTCTGGTAGAAAGATATTAGTACTGAGCTTTCATTACTCACAGAAAATAGTAACATTTCTCTGGGAAGCTCTTGCACTAGTAGTAGTGCCACTTACTGAATTTTAAAATGAGAGGTATCTGATTTTGTCAAAGGATATCACAAAGGGAAAACTGAAAAGGTACATAGGATTGATGCTTTTATTTTACAAAATTGCTTCTTTTGAAACTATCATTACAATTGGTCTCTGCTCTATCTTTATTTGCATTTATACTTTCCCTATTATACAAGGCAAATACCACTTTAAAATGTACAATCAAAAAATTAATATAAATTAAAAGCCATACATAATCCTGCTTTCTAGAAAAGAACAAATCATTAATCTTGTCACAACAAAAATAGAAAACTTGAAACCTAACCATATTTGTTCTGATGGTCTATCTTTTATCTCTTAAACAAAAGAATATTGTATATTCTTCTAAGTGATCATTATGGTAGATAGAATAATACCCATCCTCTATGATAATGTTCTCTCTGAAATTTGTGTATGTTTTAAAGTTGCATGGTAAGCAGGAATTGAGGTTGCAAATGAAATTAAGATTGTTAATCAGTTGATTTTTAAATGATCATTCTGAATTCTGCAGGTAACACACGGCAGCAGTGTAATCCCGAGCATCCTTATAGGAGTGGGAAAGTAGGAGGGATAAAATCAGAGAAATGGCAACATGGAAAAAGTTAGACAAGACCAGTATTGCAGATGCTGAAAAGACCACCTGCCAAGAAATGCAGGTGATTCCAAAAAATAAGGACGAAAGATTCTGCCCTAGAGCCTCCAACAGGAACACAGACCTATGTTTCACTTTCAATGACGCTGAGAGCAATCTCTATTAATAGGTGTCTAATTATTCCTAAGCATATTGGTAGCTTGTATAATGTTCTGAATTATGAATTTCTGAATTTCATGCATTGTTGTTTCTAATTCTGATACATTTTCTTAAGTATTCTAATTCTCAGATTTAGTTATCAATTTCAGAACAAAAAAAGTCTTATTCTCAAAGGAAATATTGGCATGGTAAATGTTAAATATGGCGTTTTCTTAACCAAGTCCAATTTCATTCTTCATGCATTCGATTGTCATATTTGCGTAGGGGTCATGCTTATCTTCTCTGTATTAGTTCCAACTTAAGTATCTGTGTGGCTGAAGCAAGCACCACAGTTCCATTTTTAAAGAAAAAACAAAATAAATCTTTCATGCAAAGAAATTAAAGATCTAGGCCTCAAAAAGATTGATTTAAAAAACGGCATTTATCACCATATGCCCACTTGCATTTAAGTGGGAATTGTATGTTGTACAATGAATGAACCAGGAATGGAGACAAAGACATGTAGCATATAGCTTCCACAGCAAACTTCCCTTTTCCCCCTCGTACCACCATTTCTCAGGTGAGATCATGTCTCTTGGTGAGAAGTAAGCAACAAGTAAAAAGTAAGAGGTCAATGTTTCCAGATTACAGCAAGAAACATAGTGTCTGTATTTGTGTGTGTGTGTGTGTGTGTGTGTGTGTGTGTGTGTGTGTATGCATGCACACATACTCTCATACTTGTGTATGCATTTTCAGGATCTATAAGACCAAACGGGAAAGAGAATGATAGTTCAAAATTAAGCACAGAGACTTAAACTTGGTGTCACAGTGGGGGAGGAGGGAATGTTGGCATATACACAAATAAAGCAAATGATGCTCTGATTACACCCTGGCCAAGCACACAGGAAGTGAAGCACATATTGATAGTGGCTTTAACAAATGCATCTCCCCCCTCCTTCCAATGGAGCATTGACATTTCAGAGACTGGAAGATGATCTTCTCTTCATAATGTAAGGACATAAACTGGAGGGGAGATGCAGGTGTCAGGGAGAATCAGATGACATTATCTTGTTCCCATCTGTGATTTCCCAAAGATGGCAATAGACTTGCTGTGTGCCTCAAAAGCACATCTTTCATTTTCACTGCTGAAGATTCATCTTCCAACATTTTCATTGAAACTTCCCTTGTTCTTGGTGCTGATTAAATCAGAGCTCATTATGTGGTTTTCACTAGTGACTTCCTATTTGGTACACAGATGCTCTAATCTTATCTTTTCCTTTTATGCTGCTTTACAAATAATCTCTAAAACTTTGTCATCTGAACTCAGAGAAACAAAACAAAAACTATGAAGTACTCCTAGGTATGAAAGGAAAGCTACAGAATAGAAGATATATTCTCTTCATTTCACTACATTATTTCAGTGTATCCTAATGAGGCTAAATTTCAAGGGGCTGAGATCTGGAAGATAGCAGAGTAAAGCCAGCCCAAGCAGAAAAGTCCGTATGTCTCCATCTCCAATTAACCAGCACAAAGCTGGACTGCAGACATATCTCAAATGGTACACCACCAGCTGAAGGAGCATGCACAGCTTCCAGAAAGCCCTTTGTCTCTGGGTAAATATTAGTCATTTGCTGATTTCATGCACTTTCAAATACACAGATATTCTGATAAAAGTATATACTATAAAAGCTATACATTTGTATCAAAGAAGAAACACAGAGTGCTGGGAAGAAAAGGGAGTGTTGGGGTATAGAGATTTTAACCATGTCCTGAGTAGGATCTCAAACTGAGTACTCATGTGATTCTGGCCTAGAACTCTCATTCGCATCCTGCTGGTTGCTCCAGACAGGTTATATTCTGCTGGCCTGAAGAAAGCAGCCCATCTATCTCCCTTGCTAATTCCTGATGCTTCTTTGCTTTTATCAAATTTGATACATAGCTGTTTGTTTGTTTAAATGGCAAGTGAAAAATATATGGATTTATGATGTGCAATGTGATGTTTTGATGCATGGGTGCATAATACAGTAATCAACATCTGGGTTTCTCAACAGAAGCCAACTATGTTCCACTAGAAAGCTACAGTTCACAGCTGACACTGAAGCTAGGCTCATCCTGCTCATCTTGCAAGTAGACCACATATCAACTCACATACAACCAGGCTCAGGTCTGGGAGTTATGGAGAAGATGGACTGATACACTGACATGGCATGGAATGGCTCTATATCGAGGACTACACAACCCAGTAAAGGCATCAAATAAAAATGGAAAGAAAGCTAAGTCACATGTAAAATTACTAATTAAACTACAGACCATTTCAGGAAAATTCAGTGCCAAGGAAGTCAGTCTATAGAACACAAAAAAATGAAACAGTCCACATCAAAGAAATTAAGCCTTAAAACAGCTTTAAGCTGTCATGCTAAACCATTTAAAACCTCAGTGCATGGTGAGGTGCACATGCCCATAGTACTAGCTCACAGTGGAAGCTACATTGAAACAATCATATATTCGATCAAGACCAGCTTAGACTATAGCAAAACTCTGCTTCTAAAACACAAAATAAAGACTGAGAAGGTGGCTCAGGGGTAGATTGCTTGCCTTGCATGCATGAAGCTCTGGGTTCGATTTCTCAGTACCACATAAGCAGAAAAAGATGCAAGTGGCGCTGTGGCTCAAGTGGTAGAGCGCTAGCCTTGAGCTGAAGAGCTGAGGGACTGCGCCCAGGCCCAGAGTTCACGCCCCACAACTGACAAAAAAAATATAAAGAAAAGAAAGAGAGAAAACATCTAAGTGTTTCAAAAGTTGAGGAAATCATCGGCAGAATAAAATCTAGATGTTAACATATACTTCAGATATGTGCTTAACATGGATTATGTGAAAATAGACCTCCTCAGATTGCGACACTTTTCATCTATTTTCTAGAAATGTGCATTTGTACAAATACAGAGGTGCTAGCGTGCACATGCATGTATGTGTGTGTGTGTGTACATTGGGCACTGGGTTTTGAACTCAAGTCTTCTGATTTGTTAAGATGATACTCTACAATGTCTCAGTATCTTTTGCTTTAGAGTATTTTTTTCAGTCAGATCGCATGCTTTTGTTTGTACCAGTCTCAGACTTCAATCTTCCTACCTCCAATTCCATCATTACTAAGATTATAGATGTGAGCAACAACATTGGCTTTTTTGTTTGAGATAGGGTCTTTCCAATGTTCATTCTTGGCTTGGACTTCAATACCTCCATCAATCTTATTATCTCTGCCTCCTCTTTAGTTGAGATATTGAACAAGTGATACTGTGGCCAGCCCCTATCTACTAATATTGTTAAAGTTTTAAACTTCATTCCCATATTTATATTTATTAATACTTCATTTACCATCTGTACTACTAAATTTTCTAGAAAATTCCAAGACTGAACTTAACTAACATGAATATTTGTTTGAATCATTGTCAGTTTATTATTTTAATTAGAAACCTTCCCAAACTCTTGTATTAGGTGCAACAATGAACACTATATTTGCTATTTTTCAGAAAAATTATCTTTCTCTGTTTAAAAAAACCCTTTTATGACTAAATATACATATCTACTCTTGATTTAACAGGATAAACAGGATATACTTTTTTGAGGGTCAGTTGTAGGGCTTGAACTAAAGGCCCAGGCACTCTCTGAGTTCTTTTACTCAATGCTGGCATTCTACCACTTTGATCCATAGCCCTATTTCCAGTTTTTGAGTGATTAATGGGAAATACCAGTCTCATGGGATTTTTCTACTCAGGCTGGCTTTGAAACACAATCCTAAAAAATCAGATTCCTGGGTAGCTGGGACTGTAGGCAGAACCCAACTGGCTAGGATAAACTTTTATAACATGAAATGTTGTAAAAGTTCAATAATTGCCTAACTTTGAACTAGTTCTTTGTGATTAATAAATCCTGCATATTAAAATGTTCTTCCATTTTAGTGCAATTTTATTAAGTTTGTGTGTGTGTGTGTGTGTGTGTGTGTGTGTGTGTGTGCATGTAGTTAGGATACCATATCTTGGTATCCCGTATCTTGGTATCATATTCCCACTTTCCTTCCATCACATGTTTTCCTAAATATCATGGTTCTAGATTACATAGCATATACTTTTCTTTAAATTCCCCATACAATGTTTGGGTTGATGCTATTGTTATTTAATTTTTAACAATCTCTTTTGTTTTCATTATATCTCATCTTTAGTGTCTTCTCTCAAAGCATTTTTTAAAAATCTTGGGTGAAAAGAAATGCAAATCAAAACAACATTGAGATATCACCTCACTCCAGTTAGAATGGCAAAAATCAAGAACTCTAACAACAACAGATGCTGGAGGGGATGTGGACAGAAGGGAACCTTACTTCATTGTTGGTGGGAATGGGTTCCTCAAAAGACTTCACATAGAACTCCCCTATGACCCAGCAATCCCACTTTTGGGCATTTACCCAAATGTTTACAAACAAGACCACACTAAAGCTACCACCACAACTATGTTTATTGCAGCATTATTTACCATAGCTAAGATATGGAACCAACCCAGATGCCCCTCAGTAGATGAATGGATCAAGAAAATGTGGTATATATACACAATGGAATTCTATGCCTCCATCAGAAAGAATGACATTGCCCCATTTGTTAGGAAATGGAAAAACTTGGAAAAAAATTATATTAAGTGAAGTAAGCCAGGCCCAAAGAAACATAGTCCCATGGTTTCCCTTATTTGCAATATCTCGTATATGTATGAGTCAAGCAGAAAAGGTCAGATAATGTGATGTTAGGAAAATGAACCCTTAGATATGTATTTTAATGTTTTTTTTCTTTCATGCATGTGTTTCTAACGCATTTATAAGATTATTTCTTTGTTGCTTTGTATGTCCTTCCCCCACAGTATAACCCCAGCTTTCACTATATTTGATGTCAGTATAACTTGTGGAGGAGATGGGGAAAACAAGTTGTTTAAGGATACAGGTGGACCTGTTGCAACAATGAGAAGTACAAGTTGTCATGTCCAAAACGAGCTTTACAACGTCAGTAGGGGGGAGGCTGGGAAGGGATGTGAAGGGTAAACAAAGGAGGAGGCTGCAATGCTTGGTAAGAAATGTATGCATTGTCCTGCCCATGTAATTGTAACCCCTCTGTACAGTATGTTCACAAATAAAATAAAAATAAATAAATAAATAATTAAAAATCTTGGGTGATTCCTTTTTAGATGAGTTCTACATTTCATTTCAAAGTATGCTCTTTTCTTGACTTTTATTCTCTTTTCTAACAAAGTCTCAAAATTTTTTCTGAACTTGGTTTTATTTATTTTATTATCACGAGCAGCTGTTCTAAGGTGTTTCTATATACCATGTCTAAAATGAGTATAAAGCATCTTAACTTGTAATTGTTGATTTTAGGTGTTCCTGAAATCTTGCAAATATGGCTTGCTATCATTTTGTTTATTTTAAAGTGTCTGTTTTCTTTTGATTATTTGAACATCCGTTCCCTTGGAAGCAAAACCGTGAGAAAAGAAGAAAAAGAAAGAGTGAAGAATTGGGACTTTTCTTAACCTTGAAGACTTCCAGTCTGCTAAGATCAATCTCCAGAGATTCAGCATTGGACATTCCTTTTTTATTTCTGGTATTCCCATTGCTTATTTATTTTTTCTGTAATGGTGTATCTTTACTTGAGAAAGGTTCTCTAAGCTGGTAAATATCTAAATAATTATAATACAGCTTCATGTCTATGCTTCTTTCAAAGTTCTGCAAATCATCATTCCAATTCTAGAACTTTCTATCAGGTAACTTTACCTCATAGAAATAAAACATACGTACAGAAGACTGGCTATGTTATAACCATAAGGGAAGGACAGCCATGTAACTTTTGTTTTAACAGGAAAAATAGTTGATAGAAAGGAATATGATGTACCAAACACTAATAATGCCCTAAAATTTGAAACACATTTTTATTGACAGCAGTAACAATGATAACTGATCTTAGGAATCTCACATTATCCCAAGGTTGCACTCACTGGAATAAAGTTGAACTGTGGCAGCAACATCAAAAGCAATATTTCTTCAATCATATAAAAAAGGAAGGAAGGATGTGGTGAACACAGTCATGTTATTCAATGCATATCATAGAATTAGGAAAATTCAAGGGAAGAGACAGTTTGGAAGGGATGGGAGAGAGGATAAAAGGGATGGCACTTATCATGACGCACTGAACTTATAATTTGCTTTGTTAGTTAATAACTCTTTTGTAAAACTTCATAAAGGTAATAAAAATGTAGGTTTTAAAAGGCAGAATTTCCTTAGATTTTATTTTGAGAATTATATAAAACAGAAGAGTGAAATGGAATTATTCAAGAAAAGATTGATCTGTTCTTGGGTAACATTCTAATTGATTTATTACTCATGGGACTACGTGGATCATTAACCAAAAGAGATCTCAACGTTTAAAATAGGTATATAAACAGATTGACCTTTAATGCCAAAGGATAAATTGGATTTCAAGGAGATAACTGGGGACTGCAGATGCCTATCAAAACTGATTTTTTTTTAATGTGCCGGTACTGGAGCTTGCACTCAGAACCTGGGTACTGTCCCTTAGCCTTTTTTATTCAAGGCTAGTGCACTTCCATTTGAGCCACAACTCCACTTCCAGCTTTGGTGGTTAATTGGATGAAAGAGTCTCGTGAACTTTCTTCTCCAGGCTGGCTTCCGATCTCTATCCTCAGATCTCAGCCACCAGAGTAGCGAGGAGTGCAGCATGGGACACCAGCATCCAACTTTGATTTTGTTTCATTTGTTCAGGAGACTGAAGAATTTCATAGGTCACTCTAAACCTCATCTCCACATGC
The DNA here is from genome assembly GCF_000151885.1 of Dipodomys ordii. Classification (NCBI taxonomy): domain Eukaryota; kingdom Metazoa; phylum Chordata; class Mammalia; order Rodentia; family Heteromyidae; genus Dipodomys; species Dipodomys ordii. Next base: position 1,669,492 of record NW_012267408.1, read on the forward strand.
CATCTACCTCAGTACATGAGTTCACAGGTATAAGTGTGTGCACAGGTATAGGTGTGTGCCTATGTTCAAATTCATTCTCATTCTCTCTCTCTCTCTCTCTCTCTCTTTCATACACACACACACATGCACACATACTTATACACAATTAAAGTTAGCTATGGACTTGATACAAGTTGAAATGAATATACCTATAAACTGTAAAATAAAGGGGAGAGCTTCTGTACGAAAAACAATTCTTGCAAGTGTTTATAATAATTTTAATATCACTATCAGTGCAGATATCCATTTGAATTGAATGATACCAGAAGTTTAAGCCCTGGATCTTTCCTTCTTTGTGCTTCATCATTTCATTCTGTCCAATTTCATTCTGATTCTTCCTCAAACTTTATAAAACAGCCTCATTGCCACTTTTTTCCAAGTAAGATAGGTTTCTATATTTAGGACATCTAACACCCTTACTATCTTTTTCCGTTTCTTTCTTTTTTCCTTCTTTCCTTCCTTCTTTCCTTCCTTCCTTCCTTCCTTCCTTTTTTTCTTCTTTCTTTCTTTCCCTCTTTTTTTCTTTCTACTGAAACATTTCACAGTTCAAATGAAAAAAGAGGAGATATGTTGACTAAATATAAAATATGACCTAGGGAACTTTATTTGAAAGACTACCTTTGAAAAAATAATGATTTAAAAAGAAAAGTCAGATCATGCCCTTTGTTTCCTTATTTTATGGTACTGGAATAGGAATTATTCCTCACCTCTTGAAGAGGAGTAAAGGCAAAGATACTTTATATCAAATGTTGTAGTGTAGCATTATTTCATTCTAAATCCTGAGTTTTCTATTCTCACATAATTATGCTAATGTCACTTGACAAGAGATGTAGAGAAGATTTGTATGGTAGAATAGTTGTAGACTGTCATTCCCATAAGTGAAATTCAGACACCTAAGAAGGCTCAACAATTCAAGTGTACTTAAAACATTGTCTACTGAAGAAATAATGCCTTTTAAAATTATCATAAATTAATTGCAAAAAGGGCCACATTGTGATGTTTACAACATAAATATAATATACTTTGATTAAATTCACCTCATTTATATTATTTTTTCTAAATCCTTAATAAGTAATATCTTGTGCAAGCATACACACATCCATATATCTCTCTACTATTTTTATGAAGTGATTATAGAAATAATTGTGATTATAAAATACACAATTGTGGATGAGAGAAAGGGCAATGGAGAGGGATAGAGGGAGGGAGAAAAGAAGGGGATGGTATATTAAAGAGAATGGAAAATTTTACAAGATTATCTGTTTATATCCAGATTTCATTATTTTCAAGCTAAGGGACATTGGAAAAGTTACCACCACCCTCTGTTTCTCAGTTTGTTCCTTTATGAGGTAGAAAGAAAAACACCTCTTAGGTTTCTAGTAAAAATGAAATGAGTGCTTAGAATGGGCCTCACACCCAATGAGGGGGATTGGACTTTTACTTTGGAAGAACTTTTTCTCACATAATGTGAAGTGTGCTTAGCTGTCTGCCTGTAATCTTGGCCAGCAGAGTGGCTTGAAGCAGTGGCATGTTGAAGCCTTGGGAAGTGCTGCCTATATTCTCCAGACATTCTTGCCCTTCCAGCCCACCCCCACTCTTCATGAAAAAGACACTGCACAGAACACAGCTAGCCTTCTGCAGGTCTCTGTCACCTCAGTTAACCCACAGGCACCTGAACAAAAACAAAGGTTTATTGCTCACCCTATGAGAATCAGGGATGACTACAAGAGAACAATCTGTCTTTTATGCACAGTTAGTGACAATCATGAAGGTTCCCTACAAATATTCTATACTCTCTGCTTCTGAACATACTTTAGCATACATGTATATTCCCAGTAAAACTCATCTAATCAAGTAAGCAGCTTCTGGACAGACAATTGTACATCACTTTTAGGCAGAACTTGTTAAACCAATATGACCTCTTCTTATCTCCTCCCATACTGATTCACAGTGCTGCTTACAGTGCCTCTGAGTCAGCCCATTCTCAGTGTGAGCAAAACAATGAAACATCAGAATGTCAGACAACATATGGTCTGTTTCCAATCTGAATGAGATAAATGTTGTCATAAGCCATGGGGAACTGGAATTTTTCATTACTGCAACATAACAGCCTGAGATGCTTGCTAAAAAGAAGTCCCAACAGGGCTTCTGCCATTTACTTTTTAAAAAATAATAGCTTTATTAAAACCTAATTCTTCCAACATAAACTGACTCTATTAAATTGTACATTTTAGTGGCTGTATCCTATTTAAAAAATTGTGCACCCTGCATCTTGTATATACACTTCTCTATCTTGGGGAGGGGAAGGGACAAAAACAAAATGCTTAAATAGGGATACAGGTTGATCCATTGTAACAATGAGCTGTACAAGACACTATGTTGAAAAGTGAACTTTACAATTTAGGTGCTGGGGAGAGGGAGTGTAGTTGTGCAGGTGGGAGGGAAGGGAGGTTAGGGGGAAAACAAAGGAGGAGGTAGCAATGCTTGATAGGAAATGTACTCATGACCTTGCTCATGTAACTATAACCCCTCTGACAGTATTTTTACAATAAAAAACATTTTTAAAAATTGTGCACCCACTTCCATGATCTAATTTTAGAACATTTTCATCCCCCTGGAAAGAAATCCCAAACTCATTAGCATTCATACTGCATTAGCCCCTCAACTTCCGGCAATAGTTCACCTTTCTTCTGTGTCATGATTGAAATTTGGAATGTTCCTAAAGGCTGACCCTCAAATGCAACAATGTACAGAGTAGGGGGAGCCTTGGCAAATAGAGCAGATCATGAGGGCTCTTGACCTCATCAAGGGGTTAGTTCATCAATGGGTTGATCATCAGACAGGCTATTTGGAGGTGACAGAAACTTAGGAGGTGAGACCTAATTGAAGTGACTGGGTTGTTGAAATCATGTTCTTGGAGCCATATCATCTCCCAGCCTTTTCTATTTTGGAAAATTCACTGAGATTGACTCAAGGACCTCAACTACCATGCTAAGTAAGTGTTCTGCTGCTGAGCTATATACACTAGTATAACCAGAATGATCCCCCCTCTCTGTGTGTGTGTCTCTCTCTTTCTCTTATTCTCTCCCTCTCTCTATACACATACACATCCTTCTACTACATATAAGCATACACACACATATACACATATTTGTGTGTGTGTGTGTGTGTGTGTGTGTTACTGGAATTCGCATTCAAGTCCTTCCAAGGCCCTACTCCTCATTTCTGGCCACCACAAGGTGAGCAGCTTCCTCTGTTCCACCTTCCTGTCACCATGATAGTCTACCTTGCCTCAGACATAAAAGCAATGGAGTCAATTCATCTTTGACTGAGATCTCTGACATTCTGAGCCCCAAATAAGCATTTCCTCCTTTAAGCTGATCTCTCTCAGGTATTGTTTCATAACAAGTAAAAGGTTCCTAACACACTCTGTCTCTATGTTTGTCCATTCAGAATATTTCATATGAACAGAATCACAAAACATGGTCTTTCATGACTGTTTTTTTCCACTAAACAATGTTTTCCATGTACATCAATGTTGCCACATGTATGATTTCATTGTTTATTGTGCCAAATAGTTTGTCATTGTAAGGACAGAACACATTTTCTTTTTCTATTCATCAGTTGATGATCATTTTATTTTTGTCTCCTTTTTAAATATTAACACCACCCTACACATATGTGCACAGTGTTTTGGGAATTGTTTTATCTTTACTCAGATATATGTCTAGGAATGAAATTGGTGATCATGGAATAACTCAATGCTTATGGTTTTGTGGAATAGCAAGAGAGTTTCCTACTGCCTGTCTGGTATTATATTCTTGGCATCAATTAATGAACATTCCAGTTTCTCCACATCTTTGCCAACATCTGTTTATATATCCTTTTATTTTTTTTCTATCCGATTGGGGATAATGTAATGTCTCAATTGAATTGTGGTTTTGATTAGAATTTCACTTAAGTATAATAATGGCAGCTGTGTATGGTGGCTCAAACCTGTCATCCTAGCTTCTTGAGAGGTGGAGACTAAAGAATGGTAGTTCAAGGACAACTTGGGTATGAAAGTGCACAAGAGTCTATCTCAAGCAATGGCTAGGTGTAGTGGCATGTATCTGTTATTTCAGTTACTGGGAAAGCACAATTGCTTGGTGCAGTGATGCACACATGTAATTCCGAGCCACAGGAGGAACCACACAAATAGGAAAATCACAGTCTATGCCAGCCATAAACTGAATTTGAACCTTGCAAGCAACCATTCCATAAAGACCAGAGGCCCAGTTCAGATGATGGAATGCCTACCTAGCAGTCATGAGGCCCTGAGTTCAATTACTGAAAATAAAAGAATGCTAGCAATATTTAATATATATAACTAGCCACTTGTACATTGCTTTGGGGGGAAACTATTCAAATCCTTTACTTTTTTTTCTTTTTATTCTTGTTTTAAATGTTCTTTACCTACGTTCTTCGCATGTTCTTCATTATATCCTGGAAATACAAACTATAAAAACTTAACAATTAATGACAAAACAGCATTCTGTTTTTATTTTTATTTTATTACTTTATTGAGTTTTATTTTAAATTTAATGTCATATATAAGAAATCATTTCCATTTCAATATAATGTAGATATGTAATTTTTAAGAGTTTTAGTCTCAAGTTTACATCTACTATCCACTTGGAGTAAATTTTTTTAATTAATAAGTTTTTTATTGTGAAAATACCATACAGAGGGTTTATAATTACATGGGCAAGGTAATGAGTACATTTCTTATCAAGCATTGTTGCCTCCTCCTTTGTTTACCCTTCCCATCCCTGCCCTCCCACCCCCTCAACCCCCCACCAAAGTTGTAAAGGTCGATTTTCACATAATGTCTTGTAAATCTCATTGTTGCAATGGGTCCACCTGTATCCCTATTTAAACAATTTATTTTTTCCCTTCCCCTCCCCAAATTATATCAACATCAAATACAGTGAAAACTAGGGTTATACCATGGGGGAGGGACATACAAAGCAACAAAGAAATATCTTATAAATATGTTGGAAACAATAGCAAGAAAGAAAAACCATTTGAGTTCTTATCTTGGGATTCATTTCACCTAACATCAACTTATCTGACCATTTCTGCTTATCTCAGACATATACTAGTTATTGCAAATAAGGGAAAGCATGGGACCTATGCTTCTTTGGGCCTGGCTTACTTCACTTAATATAATTTTTCCAAGTCTTGGAGTTAATTTTTGTAGGTTGTCTGAGTTAGAAAATTTTTCTTTCTCACCAGATTTTCAAGTGGATTCCCAGTTGTCCTGGAACACTTTCCTCAAAAGATTATTCCTTTCTATTGAGATGCCTATCACTCTGTCATAATTTGTCATTACAATGTATGCCATTGGATTAAGTTCTAGTCAGTGAGTGAGTGAGCAGATAATACTGGATATTGTATAGCAGTCATTAATAAAATAGTTACCTGAATAAGTTGCAAAACAGTAATGTACTGAATAAGCTGTTAGCACCAGGTAAAGAAATTGAAAATAACCATCTTAGAATAATTCATTGATTATAAGTAACTGTATTTGACAATTCTTCTTTCAGTAAAGAAAGAGAAGACATTAGGAAAGAGTTTATTTGTACAAACATACTATATTTAAAAAGGTGCAGAATTTTACAAGAGCTGTGGACTGAATTCTGCCCCTCTAAAGTTATACTGCCCAATATCCTCTAGGCCTGAGCATAAAGAGACTGACCTCCATTAATTATGTCAAAATGACCTTTGGGCTTCCATTCTTTGAGCAAGAAGAAAATAGAAATCTCTTTAATACTCAAGAGGTCACTTTCACTAATGTGCTCTTTAGATGCTGCCAAAAAGAATATTTGAATAAGGAGACATTCTTAAAACTTAAAGGCTATTGAAGAAAGATTTCTAGGCAACCATAACCAGAAGAGGAATCAATGAACATTAACCACCCCAACCCAAGTCCAAGGCTGGCTTCATGGTTACATGACCTATGCAGATACACAAATCCCCAAGTTCACAAAGAATCTCTACTTGGTTTTGTGCTCTGTTCAGGTTTTGAGCAAGGAGGCTTTGCATTTCTGTTTTTTACTAGAACTTGCAAATTATGTAGTCAAGACCATGTGGAGTCACCTCACAATGGCCGCACAGTAAGATTTCAGAATTTGTTAGAAACTAGTGACTGTTCTGCTCCCATTCTTAATGGCAGTATTTATAGCTATTGTCCTATCTCCATTTCCCCACTGAATACTGAATTTGTGACAGTAAAGATAATTTGTTTTGCTTTTTCAATTCTTCTTAACAAAAGGAACTTCCTTCAGACCAGGTAAGAATGCCAAGCGTCACTCTCAGAAAGAATTTGGAGTTTGTTTCTGTGGCTGATACCTTGGAGAAGGAATATTATTCTTTGTAGAAAGGGTAATGTATTTTCTGTACACAAAGGATAGTGAAAGGGGTATTTAGGTTGTATTTTTACGAATCCTCAATACCTGGATCTCTCTGACAGAATTATATCATCTATACCAGAGAACATAGAGCCAATCATGTGACTGGTTTTAGATAGTGAAATTTGAGCTGAAGTTATATGTTACACATACACAGGTATCTCAGTGTTTACTTCTTCATACATCCTAAGGAATTCTTCCCTATCCCAAATGATGACTGCTATTATTAGCTTGGTACCCTATTGTACCAGATAGTGATGCAGCACAGAAAATCCAGCTGATGTTCAGTGGACAAATGTTAATGAAAAAAAAATTAAAGCCATTGACTGAAAATTGCTTGTCACTACTAGATAATTGACCTACCATAATTAGTTAGAAGAACATATTTCTTTCTTAAATATACATATTTTAATGTAAAGATAATATACAGAGGAGTTACAGTTACATGAACAAGGTAATGATCCATTTCCTATTGAGCATGTTACCCCTCCTTTGGATCCCCTCCACACCTCGACCATCCCTTTCCTCCCCATTTCCCCAACTTCTCCCTCCCCTTCCCCAAGTTGTAAAGTTCGTTTAAAGCCAGTGTCTTGTACATCTCATTGTTACAATGGATTATCCTGTATCTTATTTCAGCATTTTGCTATTTTCTTTCCCCTCCACAAATTAGACAAATGTATATACAAGATGCAGAGAACCGGAATCAAATGCAGTGAAGACAGGGGTTATACCATGGGGGAAGAACATACGAAGAAACAAAAAAAAATCACATAGTACATTATACACATATACATTAAAAAGAATAACAAGAAAGATAAAATCTCTTTCATCTGCTCAAACTGGTGTGTGTGTATATATATATATATATATATATATATATATATATATTTGCTTAGCATATTGGTCAATTGTGGGGCTTGAACTCTGGACCTGGACTTTTGTCTCTCAGCTCTTCAGCTCAAGGCTAATGCTCTACCACTTGAGCCACAGCCTTCTGGTTTTCTGGTGTTTAATTGGAGATAAGAATCTCATGGACTTTCCTGCCCAGGCTGGCTTTGAACTGCAATCCTCAGATCTCAGCCTCTTAGTAGCTAGGATTTCAGGTGTGAGCCACAGGCACCCAGCTAGGGGAACTTATCTCTAAAGCATTCATCTTCAGGATAAAAGTTACTGATATTTGCTGAGAATATACATCATACATGATTAGGTACTAGTGGTAGTACCTAATCATGTATGATGTATATACATAGGTGAATATTTGTAAGTATGCATGCATGTCCACATGCACACACACTTATTTAAAATATCAATGAAGGTATTCTAATATAATGCCCTTTTATAATAAGATTTGTAATATATTAAGATGATTTGTTTTAGTTTATCTTGTTTAGGCTGCCATATCAAAACATTAGAGACTGGGCATTTTGTAAACAACAGAAATTTAGTTTTTACATTTTGGAGGCAGGGAACTCCAAAGTCCAGGTAAATGGCAGATTCTGAGGTTAGTAAGGCCCAGTTCTTTATAGACAGCCATTTAGCTGTGTCTCCAAATGGTGTGAGTGGTAACTCAGCTCTCTAGGACCTCTTTCATAAGGATATAAATCTCTTCATTAGGGTCCTTCCTCTGTGATTTAATTACCTCTTAAAGATTCTACCTATTAAAACATAAATATAGGAGTCAAGATTTAAAAATATGAATTTAGGATTAATAAAACATCAGACTGCAGCAAGGAAGCTGTAGATGTCATCTATCTGAATTAGTATAAAATACATCATTTTCTCCTCTGAATAAGATTATATAATTGTTCTTCAATTCTGTCTGAAATTCTAGGGCAAAATTTTGGAAAGATAGTAATAGAGTTTATTTACACCTTTCTACTATGAAATCTGTGACAAATTAGTGAAACACACACACATGCACGCACGCACACACACACACACAAACACACACACACACACACACATACACACACATGCAATAGGAGAGTTGGCAAAAGAAGATTTTGAAAACGAAAGGGAAGAGATCTATCAATAGTGATAATGTGACCTCTATTTGGACAAAGATGAGACAAATAGTTGTTTCTCACAATGGACAGCCTATTTACTACATAACTCTAAGATCTACCAAATGGCATCTGTAGTTATCTCATCATATTTCAACAGCTGTCAAGATTGGTGCAAACCATCTGCTCCCAGCTAGAAAATGGGTTATTCAGGACCAAGTGGCTGTCTACATCACTCACAGGCCCACATGGTGTTTAGCCACACAGAACCATGTATAACTGGAACACTCTGTAGGGAAACAGGTGCTCTCCAGAAAGATTTGAAAGAAAATGAGACTTGTCTAAACCTTACACTTCCAGACCACATGGATGTACCACTTTGTTCCTCTTGAACTGCTACACTCATGGAAATTATATCTTGTATGGGCATGTACCAGTATGACAATAATTAAAAATTAATCTATTTTAAGATCTGATTTAAAATCCAATGTATACCCTACAAAATTAAGAAGAGTGATGGAAGGATTAGACAGGGAAGGATGATAACAATGTTGAAGGGATGACATTGATCAAGATATACTGAATCGTAAACTGCTTTGTTAAATAGCAACTCTCGTACAACTACTTAAGGATTAAAAATAAGGTACTGGATACAACCTCTAGGAAAAGGAAGTTGAAAGAATAAAATAGGATTTAAATAATTTTAAAAGACCATATTTAAGAATTCCCACCACACTTGGCTTAATGCCTTGCTAAAAGTATTTCCACAGATTTTCTATAAGGTCTTGGGCAGGTGATTTCATTTTTCTGTTCTTCAGTTTTGCCATGGGATTAGTATTTTTCCTGTGCCAAGGAGACCTAGGGTTCTCCCATTCCATCCTGTAATGTTTTCAGAGTATGTGCTTTGAGTCCAAGGTCTTTGATCCATTTGGAGTTGATTCTGGTGCAGGGTGTTATATAAGGATCTAGCTTTACCCAAATGATCACAAACAAGACTATACTAAAGCTACCAGCATAACTATGTTTATTGCAGCATTATTTACCATAGTTAAGATATGGAACCAACCCAGATGCCCCTTAGTAGATGAATGGATCAAGAAAAGGTGGCATATATACACAATGGAATTCTATGCCTCCATCAGAAAGAATGACATTGCCCCATTTGTTAGAAAATGGAAAGACTTGGAAAAAATTATATTAAGTGAAGTAAGCCAGGCCCAAAGAAACATAGGTCCCATGGTTTCCCTTATTTGCAATAACTAGTGTATGTCTGAGACAAGCAGAAACGGTCAGGTAAGTTGATGTTAAGCAAAATGAACCCCAAGATAAGGATTCAAATGTTTTTTTTCTTGCTATTGTTTCTAACATATTTGTACGATGATTTCTTTGTTGCTTTGTATGTCCCTCCCCCAGAGTATAACCCGTTTTCACTGTATTTGATGTTGGTATAATTTGAGGAGGGGAAGGGAAAAAACAAGTTGTTTAAATAAGGATACAGGTTGACCCATTGCAACAATGAGATGTACAAGACGTTATGTTGAAAAACGAACTTTACAACTTTGGTGGGGGGAGGTGGAGGAAGATGGGAAGGGGAAACAAAGGAAGACGTAACAATCCTTGATAAGAAATGTATTCATTATCTTACCCATGTAATTGTAACCTCTCTGTATGGTATTTTCACAATTAAAAAATATTTTTCCCTACCAGGCTCATTGCAGTTTTATAAAATTCATGATACAATATTCAAGCATTTCTTAAAGATAATATGAAAAGGGTCATGTGCATGATTTTTGTGGTTTCCAATGAACTGCTCAAACTCATTCACCTACATAGATTGAGTTCTTTTATATCATCTGACACAGCACTTGATGAAATAATTTATAACATTTGTACCATGGAACATAAAAACATGGCAGAAACTTCTCAGGGTATGTATTATTCTTCTGTTTCTTTGAGAATAAGAGATTGAGAAGCTGAGTAGAAAGCAGTAGCAGAGACTGCGAAGGTAATCAGAGCTTTCACAAGCTCATAGTTAAGTTGCATGGTGGCCAAGAGTAGATGAGACTTTGGCAAGTAGCTGAAGATTTCGTTAAGGATTCTGCAGAGGTTTGCTTCAAGAGAAATACTAAATAAGATCATCCCTCACAGACACCACAGTCAGATTGGGATCAGCTCCATACCTGAATGGACTGAGGTGATCTGTCATTATAAATAATGTTCACAGAAATCAAATTATCTTCTGGGTAAGGATGACCTCATTAGGAGGAATATGAATGCATTCGGTGCCTTAAACTACCCTTAAAAAATGTTCATGTGTAATGTCCAGGACTTCAATTAAACTAATTAGATATGCAAAAAGACAACTGAGCAAAAAACTTGAAAAGAAAAGTATAACATCATAAAATTAAACTCAAGATGAAGAGCTGGGCACTGGTGGCTCATGCCTGTAATCCTAGCTACTCAGGCGGCTGAGAGCTGAAGATCACACTTCAAAGCCAGCCCAGGCAGGAAAGTCCATGAGACACTTATCTCCAATTAACTACCAGAAAAGCAGAAATAGTGCTGTGGCTCAAGTGATAGAGTGATAGCCTTGAGCTGAAGAGCTCAGGGACAGCACCTAGGCCCAGAGTTTAAGCCCCAACACCAAGGGAGGGAGGGAGAGAGGGAGGGAGGGGGGGAGGAAGGAAGGAGGGAAGGAGGGAAGGAAGGAAGGAATAAGGAAAGAAAGAATGAATGAAAGAAAGAAAGAAAGGAAGGAAGGAAGGAAGGAAGAAAGAAAGGAAGGAAGGAAGGAAGGAAGGAAGGAAGGAAGGAAGAAAGAAAGACGCTGTAGATATGAGGTCATAAGGAACTGATGATGACATAAACATATTCAAGAGATTACATAAAAAGGTGAGTTATTTTAGAGTCTAGAAGTAATAAATATATTTTCTAGGACAGAAAATATAACTGATAAACATTCAGTAGAAAGGTTTATTTAGCAAAGTGTGAAAAGTGACTTAAGGTTCTAAAAATTGGGGAAATTATTGAGCTGGAAGCAAAAGTTGAGTGGTGGGGCAGGGTGTAGGTGTGAATATATAAATATGTGCTGGGCCTGGGACTTGAACTCAAGGCCTGGGAACTGTCTCTGATCTTTTGTGTTCCATGTTAGTGCTCTTACAACTTGAGCTACAACTCTACTTCCAACATTTTGCTGGAATGTAAATTAATTGGGGATAAGGATATCATGGGCTTTCCTCAAATCTCAGTCTATCAATTAGCAAAGATTACAGACATGAGGCACTGGCACACAGCTGCAATAGAAAAACTTGAAGTGTGTAGAACATAGTAAAGGAATAATAAATACGTGTACATTATATAATACACACATATCAAATGACCAACCAGAATTGGTGACTCACACTGTAATCCCAGCTGCTTGGGAGGCTGAGACTGGAAGACTGTGGCTTGTGGCCACTCCTATCTCAAAAGCAAGTCAGGGTCAGGTGCTGATATCTTGTGCCTATAATCCTAGCCACTTGGGACCTAAGATTGTTAGGATCACTGTTCAAGGCATGAAAAATGTTCACAAGGCTGCTTTTCATTGTTGAGCTGGACAAAGTGGCACCTGCATGTTATTCTAGCTACCTGGAAACCTAATCTATGTATATGCTCAGGCAGGAAGCTATTTCAAAAATTACTAATAAAAAACAAAGCTAGAGACATGGCTCATTGGTAACAGCACCTTGAAAAGTGAAAGAGGTGCTGAGCTCAAACTCCAGTGCTATCTACTCCCCAAAAATCAAGCCAGGTATGGTAGTACATGGCTATTATACCAGCTACTTTGGAGGTGGTGGCTAATCCAAGCAAAATCCAGGATTTCTTGGGTACAAATATATCATGGTCTATGATTTACTCTTGGTGGCAGTTAAATAGATTTGTTGTGATAATTTATTTATCTGCACACATTACTACATGTGCATATCATGCTTCATCAAAATATTTATCAGCACACAAAAGGAATTAGAAATAGTATTTAAAGAACAATAGGTTTACATATATATTAGATGGTTTATGATTATTTTGGATAGGTTTCTGAATGAATTGATGTTCCAAGGGCGTGTGATTCTCTTGAAAATTCAACTCTTTTCCTCAATGTGTTGGCAATGAATAAAATCTAAAGAAACAGGAAGTATATTTCTTCAGTGCACCAGTAACTTTTTCAAGTAATTCTCACCCATCTCTGTGAATTAAGTAATATATTATTACATGAAACTGATAAGAAAACAGCTACTAAAAATTTTAAGCACTTTACTGAACATCTCAAATCTAGTATTTGATGAAGCAGATACTGAGAATCAGGTCCAAGTTCAAATCCCTTTTCTTTCTTTGTGTCCAGAATATCCAAGAGGCTCCCGCTTAAGAACATAGAATTTAAGGACATATTTTTTTCATGGCTAATGGATTTACATGCATAAAACCCAAAGCCAAGCTCTGAGATTTGATTCATTTATGTAAACTACCATTTAGTATCACTAAAAAGAGGTTGTGTTATATAAATTGATGGGCCCAACAGAATTATAAGTAGGATGAAAGAATGTCTAACTTGTTTCCAAAACTGGAAGACAGTCAGAAAACATTCCAAAATACTTTTATTAAAGTTGTCTTTGAAGAATTTGCAAGTTTATAGGCTCCAAAACTAAAGTTTTATTTTTTTTTATTTTTATTTTTTTGTTGGTCATGGGGCCTGAACTCGGCCTGGGCGCTGTCCCTCAGCTCTTCAACTGTAGACTAGAGCTCTACCACTTGAGCCTCAGCTCCACTTCCAGCTTTTTCTGCTTATGTGGTGCTGAGGAATCGAACCCAGTGCCTCATGCATGCAAGGCAAGCACTCTACCACTGAGCCACCTTCCCAGCCCCTATAGTTTTAGTTTCACCTTAAATGTTTGATTTTTTCACCTTGGGTTTAATTAATCTAGCAGTAACATACTAATTCTTCCCATCCAGGTTTATTTTTCCAAACTTAGCATATATTTATTACTACATCCAACACAAATAGTTTTGTGCACCTTGCTGAGCAATGCACCTGAGACCAAACTTCAAAAATATTATGACAAGAAGAGAGAGGAAATGAGTCACTAGACATTTACATCCCAGACCGAGAGCATCAATACCAGCTGTAAGGACAGTGCCCAGTGCCAAGCAAAAATGGATCTGAAAAGTATAAAAGAAAAATGAGTATATTCAAAAGGGAATATGGCTGGTATCTAGGCAGAGACAGTCAAGAAAGCAGAGTGAAGTATGGGTATGGGATGATAGAAAGTTCTCAAACCAGTGAATCTAGTCTTCTAGAATTGAGTGTAAGAATTAAAAGCTGAATGAAAGATCAGGATCTCCAGTTTGGTGCTCATTAATAGAAAATTAGACTCTTCACAGGAGCAATGCAAAACTATGATAGAATTATTATGACAAGCATAGATTTCAATTTCAAAAAGATTTGGTTCCAATAAAGAGTAGACAGGAACTGGGCAAGTTTGACGTTGTGTATAGAGAGGTACCACAAGGCCACCAGGTGAACAAAAAGGTGGAAAAGATAAAGGCAGCATGACAGACAGCTGTTATGCATGAACAAGAAATAGAATTTGTCCAGCGTTAACAGATTAGTCAAGGATGGCACCCAGCTTTCTAACATAGAACATATGAAAAATTTTATTAAACAAAGCAAGCCAGACTGAAAAAAACATAGGCTTCATGGTTCCCCTCATTTGTTGTAACTAGATTTTGTCTAGGATATTCTTAGCAGAGGATGGCAATAGTTATGTGTACATGATCATATAAAATGGTGCTTATTGAAATGAACTCCAAGAAATGGAAACAGGTTTTTTTTTCAGTGTACTGTTTTCTGTTTTTTTTTCTTTTTTTCCCTTTGGTTTATTCCCTAAGTCACTGTTTTGTTTTGTTTTTTAAATTTCTCTACAATTTGTGTTGTATATATGTTGGTCTGATTCAGGGAAAGAAAAGGGAATCACAGAAGCTATGCTACAAAGGATGAACCAATGCAACAATGATACTCACTAGACACTATGTTGAAAATGAACTTTACAACTTTTGGGGGGTGAAGAGGAGGGAAGGTAGGAGGGGAAGAGGGAGAAAATGAGAGAAGGGGTAACACTGTTCAAAAAGAAATGTATTCATTACATTACATGTGTAACTGTAACTCCTTTGTACCTTTACAATAAAATAATAGAAAACAACATAAAAAGAAAATAGGAACATGTGATTGACATAGGAACCAATGGAGAAATACATTTCATAGGTCAATGGTAGTCTGAATGTTGTAAGTATTGAAGATACAAATGAGCAGCCATCTAGTTATTCAATCAAACAACTGAATCCATAAACCTAGATCCCACAAGAGAGATCAAGGTGGAAGGTGGAATGTGAGGGGCAGGGGCACGGGGTGAGGGGACATAGATGATGATGGAAACCAATGGGAAGAAAGAGATAATGGGAGAGGGTAGTGACAGAAGCCAATAGGCAACACAGGAAGACCTTCCTCTAGCCCCTCCCCTTTCCTTTCTTCCGTCACAGCTGATCTTGTAACAGAACAATCATCTAGTAATTTGAAAACTGAGTTAAAATATGCAGTTTTTCCACACAGAGAACACAACAAGACACAAACAAGAACACAACAAGAAAGCTGCCACAAGAATTATCTACATTTCTGCCATAAAAAATGACAACTTGTCCTTTGACAACATGGACAGCCCTGGATAGCATCATGTTCAACAGAATAAGCCAGGCATAGAAAGACAAGCGCAACATGATCTCACTCATGTGACACCTCAACTTGATGATCTCATGGAGGTTGAGAGTAGCATGGTGGTTACCAGATGCTATGGAGATGGGAGGGAAGAAAGGATGGAAAGACTAACCAAGCAAACTACGACATGAGCAAGAGGCTGAGATGTTTATTGAATGGAAAGACTACATAATAATGCATCATGTATTTTTAAAATCTTGAAGAAAGTATTCTAAATGCTTTTCAGCATAAGGAAATGACAAATGTTTGAGGACAACCATGTTTAACCTGATTTCCATATTATACAATATATACATGTTGTGAAACATCTCACCATCATGAATATGTATGATATTTATGGATGCTTTTGTATCGATAAAAAGAATTGAAGAGAAAAATGAATATAGAAACAAAAACAGCTACTAGTCTATCTCAATCCAGGAAAACAATACAATGAATTTTTGTTTGAACTTAGCACAGAAATCCTAATGGAAGTCTTTTCTTCAGATTTCCTATTAAAAGGTTTGTCTACTTAATTATGTCATATATTTACAAAGCGAATTACTTTTTGCACATATTTTCTGTAAGTCTCATTATGACCTCACAGGTTCCCTCATGCTCTTAATTTCACTTACAAGGGTAGAAGAAAGGAGGATGTTCATAATTCATTATTGATCTGTACACATAATAGTTACTATTACATTCTATGTTCAATTATATTCTATAAGATAAAAGGGATGCTGGCCAACAGCTACTTGGGAAATGCAGATGAGGATGGATGTAGTTCAATATTAGCTCCACCACAACGTTAAGTTAGTTATGGTGGTTTATGTCTGTCATCTGGCTTTGAGAGCCAGATGAATAGGAGAATTGTAGTGTGTGGCCAGACCAGGACAAAAGTTAGATCTTATGTGAAAAATAAGTAAAGCACAAAAAGGATTCATGAGTAACTCAAGTGGTAGAGTGCCTGCCTAGCAAACGTGAGCTCCTATGTTCAAATCTCAGTACTCCCCAAAATAATTCAGCTGACCAGAATAAAAACTGAACTCCTCACTCCTTTCTTTTGGTCTTCATTCTAATTTTGTTGGAAGTGTGGACATGGATTTTCAGTGAATACCCACTGGAAGTTGTGCGGGAGAATTTGCTTCCCATCTCAGTCCTACTCAACCCAGTTCCTTGTGTGCCCATTTCTGAAACAATAGTACCGGTACCAGGCTTGAGAGCACAAACAGAAAAGCAAAGAGAAAAGAATGCTTAATGTATGGATATTTTTAATCTTAAATCCTGGGAGTGGGTTCAGTGTGTCTACATTTTCAAAATTACAGTTGAACATTACTACTTTGGGTGTCATATGATGTTTATAAACACAATGAGGCAAGACAGCCATGAGTGGACACACAGATGCCAATGTCCCTGAGCAAACCTACAGCTCTGCTCCGCTCTGAGGATACTATGTGATGTCATCAAATTGTGACACTCTGTGATCCTTCAGTTAACATGAAAGTCACAGAACATTATACATATACACATTTCCCTTCAGGAGTCTGTGTGGGAAGACCTTCAACATGGTAGCTGGAAGCTATCCATTCCAATGCAAATCTTCTTAGCATGGATGCCCTGACTGTGCAGCTTTGCCCTTCAGCATCATGCTGGCTGCTGCCAACCCTGAGCCAGTCAAGTGTTTTTTGTAAGTATGTGTGCGTGTTTGTGGGTGTTTTATTTTTGGAACTGGGAGCAGCAAGGATTCTGTAGGCAAAACTTTGAAACCCTTGTTTCTGCAATTTCAGCTCCCCAGAAATGTTGAAAAAAGAGTATGAATCTTTTTGTCCATATATACTTTTCTTGTAAAAATACTGTACAGAGGGGTTACAGTTACATGAGTAGGGTAATGAGTGCATTTCCTATTGAGCATTGTTACTTCCTCCTTTGTTTATGCCCTACCATTCCTTCCCTCCCCACCTCCCCAACTCCTTCCTCCCTTCCCCACCCAAAATTGTAAACTTTGTTTTCAACATAGTGTCATGTACATCTCTTTGTTACAACGAGTTGACCTGTATCCTTGTTTCAGCATTTTGTTACTTCCCTTTCCCTCCCCAAATTATAAAAATGTATATATAAGATACAGGACACTGGAATCAAATACAGTAAAAATGGGTTATACTGTGGGGGAAGAAAATACAAAAGAAAGAAAAAAATTATATAGTGCATTATAAGTACATTAAAAACAATAGTAAGAAAGAAAAAAACACTTGTGTCCCTATGTTAGGGTTCATTTTGCTTAACATCATCTTATATGGTCACATGCACATAGCTTTTGACCTTTTCTGCTTGTTCTAGACATATACTAGTTATTGTAAATGAGGGAAACCATGGGACCTATGTTTCTTTGGGCCTGGCTTACTTCACTTAATATAATTTTTTCCAAGTCTTTCCATTTTCTATCAAATGGGGCAATATCATTCTTTCTGATGGAGGAATAGAATTCCTTCTCATATGTGTGTGTGTGTGTGTGTGTGTGTGTATCACATTTTCTTTGCTTTTTTCCTTTTTTGTACATTTTTATTGTAAAAATTTTGTACAGTGGGTTACAGTTACATGAGAAAGGCAATGAGTACATTCCCTATTGAGCATTGTTGCCTCCTCCTTTTGTTTTACCGTACCATCCCTTTCCTCCCACATTCACAACTACCTCCCCTGCCACACACACCAAGGTTATAAAGTTCATTTTCAACATAGTGTTTTGTACAACTCATTGTTATAATGGGCCAACCTGTGTCCTTATTTAAGCATTAGTTCCCTTCCCCTTCCTGAATTAGAGAAGTGTATATACAAGATGCAGGGCAACTTCCTTGATCCATTCATCTACTGAGGGGCATCTGGGTTGGTTCCATATCTTAATTATGGCGAATAATGCTGCAATAAACATAGTTGTGATGGTAGCTTTAGTATGGTGTTGTTTGTAATCATTTGGGTAAATGCCCAAAAGTGGGATTGCTGTGTTATAGGGGAGCTCTATGTGGAGTCTTTGAGGAACCTCCATACTACTTTCCAAAGTGGTTGAACAAGTTTACACTCCAACCAATAATGCAGTAGTATTCCCTTTTGACCATATCTCCTCCAGCATCTGTTGTTACTAGATTTCTTGATTATAACCATTCTAACTGGGGTGAAGTGGAATCTCAATGTTATCTTGATTTGCATTTCTTTTATGGCTAGAGAAGATGAGCATTTCTTCATGTGTCTAATGGCCATTCTTATTTCCTCTTCAAAGAAATCTCTCTTTAAGTAAGAGTATGAATCTTAGAGAAATAGTTTTGAATAATGCATAAGATTTAAATCTTAGAGACCCAGAATATGAATCTTAAGCCATAGATTTGTTGAAAATTGTTCTGAGCCAACTTTGAAAAAATGTGTTGGTAAACATCCTTTAGAAAAGGTTTCGTTGTTAACTTTAGCCTCCTCTACCCACCATGGAACCACTGATTCCTCCACAACAAAGGTGAATCATTCACAAGGCTTCCCATGGTTCTACGTGCTGATTTCTTTCAGACATCAGCTGTAATAGGGAGTAAAATATAAATTTAAAAATCCCTGAAATCTAGAGATTTAGAGTCACAGAATCTGCCCAGTATATTTTAGAAAGTATGCACCTTCATGATTTACAGAATCATGGGCTGATTGCTCATAAAGTTTTCTTACTTCTTTTGTGACAACCAGCTCTTCAATCTAGGTCCTCACTGCTCAAAGTATGTGTGGCCAAATGCCATAAGCATCCTGTTATCTAGAATCTTACCAGAAACACAGCATCTCGCCTCAGGTTCTATCTCAGAGCAATTTGAAAAGAATAGAAATATTATTGAACTCCCCAGGAAAAAGTTTGAGAATCCTGTTGTTGTGGTTAAAGTTACAGATTCATGAAGATTGGCTGGGTTTATGCCCTGCCTCTGCCTGTCACCAACTTTAGGATGAAAGACAATTGTTGATCTATTCATGTCTGGGTATCCTCATCTATGAAGTGAATGAGATAATAGTACTGATCTCAGGGACCTGAGTGGAAAATGTGAGGTCTGTAGCAAGTGTTGGTCAGAGGTATCTTTCTATCATTATCATGCAACCACAAACACACTACCCAAGACAGAAGGTCACTTTCTGTCTGTAGCCCTCTTGGTCCAGAAACTTGGTCTAGAATAGTGACTCCTCTATTCATTCAAGTTCTTAGAGTTGTATCAATTTCACCTTACTTTTATTACATTTTCTTTTGAAATGCACTTGAAGAAAAGTTCCTGTCAAACAGATGCAACTTCTCAAAGGAATAGACAACCCTAATCCAGCCCAGGAAGAGCACTACCATGAGAGTGATTACACATACAACACTAGGTAATGAACGTGACGAGTTTATTACCTACCCACTTGAGAGTTTAGTGTTATTAGCTAATTAAAAGGAGGATCTGTCCTCTTTTATATATTGTATTTAATGAATTAGATAATCCCAGCACAGTTACCATGGTATACTATTTATAAAGACCTGCCATTTGGTTGTAATTTTTCAACTGATTAGAGCTTAATTTCTCTTGTAAATTGCCTATAAGTAACAAATATACTATAGCAGGGTGTCCAGGTTTATGGCAAAGTAAAATTTATTGGGTTGGGCTTCCTTCCTTCTGAAGTAAAACACAGCCGCAGAGGTTTGCCTTGTCCCCTTATCCAGATCCATATAAGCAAGAAAGACTCAGATAAATTGGCTTTAATAGAAATGAAAATTCACAGCGGTGTGACAGGGAAACAGTGGTGTTTTTTTTTTCTTTAAATATATCACATTTTCCCTTGTGGTCTTATTTGTGTCATTCTAGAATGACAAGAGATTTGTATAAAAATAAAGAGGAGATCTTCTACCTGAGCATATTTGAGTGATTTATTTTTTTTACTCAAAGCCTTTAAATAAACCAGATTGTATTATGTTCTTTTCTCCCTCTGCCTCTACCACCCTCTGTCTCAAATGTATGTACCTCATTACAACAAACGTCACTCATTTTTAGACTCCAGTTTGCCACCATCCCACACAGACCTGCTGTTCTATCTCTCCATGTTAATTCCCATAAATAACTGATATCAAAATGCAGAGTCTTAGAGATCTACTTTTTAAAAAAAGCACTTCTTGTGATGAGAAATAAGAGACTAGAAGCTGTTCAAGACATTAGAAGTTGCCAGAGAGTTATTGGATTTGTGGGGGGGAGGTTTCAGAACATGTTAGTGGCAGAAGGTTAACAGTGTCCATTGTAAAACTGCAGTCATATATAAAGCATAGCAAAAACAGCTTTAAGAAAAATTCCAGAGAAACTTCCAAGAAACCCATGTGTTCATACACTGCTTACATGGATACTGGATAATTTATGCACCAAACACATATGTAACTCTTTGGACATATTGAAGAATATGCAGGATTTTGAAGGTTTATAATTGGGATGTTCATCCATTTGTGTGTGTATGCACACGTGTGCACATGTGTGCACACTTGTGTGCATGTATGCCTTGATAATAAACATCTGTACCTTAAACTTAAGTTACTCTGATATTTAAACAAATATACTACAGCCTAAATTTGCTGAAATACTCTGGAAATCCATATCTAACTTCCAAAGCCCATGAAACAAAAAGTTAGCAGTAATTATCTTGTCTTTTCTTTTCTTAGAAGGGGCCTTTAAGAGAAAAATCTTCATGTGCAGGACTCAGGGGATACTAAGCAAAATTCCGAGAATAAAATGACCTGTTCAATGTGAAGCTGTAGATAGGACTAATCAGGATTTATTGCCTAGCTACCAAATCCATATAGCACTGATGGCTATTACCAATAAGTACTGGGTTTTCACAACTACACTTCCAAATACAGTGGAAAAGATCACAACGTGTTCTTATTTTGAGAATGTTTATTTCTGTATAACATTTTGTCATACTCTTGCCTTACTATTGGATTCTAGTGAGAACCATTGGATTCTCTAGTATCAAAATGTCACTAATGGTACCTTAGTGTAGCAAAAATTACCCAGGATTATTTTCTGTTAATTCTATACTTATAAACTGAGCTCCTTAGTATCCTAGAGACTCTGCCAACGTGAATCTGAGACCAATGAGATGGGCAGAAGATGAGTTAAGCATCCAGTACTCTTGTCCCTTCTACAGCCAGATTCATTTATTCTTCTAATATTTTAGAATAATCAAATATATAGAGAGATCTAGATAACTTTAAGAGAGATATGGTATGACCTATAATTCTAGAGATTAAATTTAGCCACCTTAGAAATTACTGAAGGACTAGTTGTATTCCTGTGTACTAGATTTCTGTCTATGGTCAATTCAGTATGCCATCTAAGTTTAGATTAGCTACCTCAATGGTCCCTTTAAAAGATCTCCAACTTGAATTGTAAATTATGTAGTCACTACATATAGGAGACACAGACGGCATTATCATATTATTCAATAAATTTCCCTTTTAGTAGTCCACTTTTAAAAGCTCAGGATTTTACAAAAGTATCTGTAGTAGAACATTTACGTTGAATACATGGCAACTCTGAATCTTATTTGTGTTCTTTTTTTGTTAAAAAAAAAAAGAGAGAGAACACTTTCCTTCCAACAAAATCTGGTCTCAGAAGATATTGTTATTGATAACGTTCTAGATAGTAGTTATTTTAGTCCAACTATTCACTTCTGCCTGTAGAAAAGTAGCTACAGATGATATATGAAATTTATGATAGAGCATGGGGATATGGGCACTAAAGCTTTATTTACAAAACCAAGCAGGAAACCTAAGTTGCCTGTTGGTCATAGTTTCCCAGTCCCTGGAATTGAAAGTAGGTAGAAATCCAGTTAAGTATCTTTGATGTACACAAGTGATGCTTCAGTAATTTGTCAAGTAAGGATATGAAAAATAATGACTCCCTCTCTATAAAATGTAGAGTTGTCAGTCTTCTTCTGAGTTGTAATTAAGATGACTTATTAACAGTAGATTAAAAAGGACCTGTTGTCCTGGATATTCCACATTCATATTATAGTCATTTAAATGAATGGCGTGCCAACACACATTTTGTCATAAGCCTGGAAAACCTTGACTTAATGGTCTAACCAGGACTCTAATCAAATTAATTAAGCAGTAACAGCATGGAAACATGTACACCCTTAGTTAAATTATTTTTTTTCCTTCATAAGGAGTCAAAAAAGAATATGGGTTTACATGAGCATCTGAACCATGAAAACATTTCTGTTTACTTCTTTAATGGAAGGTGGCTCACCAGAATCCTTTCACAAAGTGAAGCTCTTTTTATTTAATAACAAGATGCTAACACATCCACTCACAAGTAAGCATACAGAGTCAGGTCAGAATGAAGTCACACAGACACATAGACAGCTATTACCACCGAAATCAATCAGTTTGCTAAGGTGTCCTCCAAACTCAGGATCTCAGTTGCCCAAGAAGTCAGGCTTATGCTTTCTACCCCTTTACTGGAATTCTATCCACCAAATTTCAATTCATAATTTACTATGTGTCAGATATATCAAACTGTTTGAAAGATAGTTACAAAGTCTACAGTCATATGGATAAAATTTCTGATCACTTCAGTCATGACTTCCCTTTGAAAAAGTTACATCATGCTCTAAGTCTTACTTTCCAGTATGCAAAGTGAAGGTTTTAAATCAAATCCCAGGTCAAGATCCACACGGCATAGGAGGCAATACAATGAACAGGAGACGTGAGTTCACTTTCTCCTCCACCATCTGTAAGTCATTTGATTTCTGACTCTTAGAAATTAGACTGGATAATAATTACATCTGTTCTGTAGGAATTTGGGAGGTACACATAACCTAACAAACAAATCACATCTGGTTTTCTAAGCCTGCTATATAGTCAGTATGTAGGGCTTTTAATATTTGGCAGACATAAATTTCAATTAAAGGTTGAGAGCATAACTAGCTGTTTGGTAGAATGAGATCTGGATAATTGCATGTCACAAGACACCATCCCAACATCTTCTATTATGCTTCTTGCCATGAATATTAGACCAAAACAAACAGATGGAGTTATGGCTCAAGTAGTAGAGTGACTCTATGTTGGAAATGAATTTTACAGCTTGGGGGAAAGGGGAGTAGAGAGTGGTATGTGGGTGAAAATAAGGGAGGGGATAACAGTATTTAAAAAGAAATGTACTCATTATCTTTCTTTTTTTTCATTATCTTTCTTATGGAACTGTAACTCTCTCCTGTTCTTCACCCTTACAATAAATTTTTATGTTTTTTTCAAAAGTGGTAGAGTGTCTGCCACAACAGTGCCAAGGCACTAAGTTCAGACAGCAGTCTTGAAAAAAAAGAGGTTGAAAGCAGTCACATTTCAATCCTTCAAAAACAAAAGCTAAATACATAAAACTAAGATCCAAACTCCTAAAAAAAGGATTATGCAGCTAGATAAATGAGAAATTTTAGATAGATGACATAGAAGATATATACATAAGTAGAAAGATGCTAGTTACACTTACATGTGAATATGTAGTCCTCTCTTTTTGTGGGTTTATACATAAAATTTGTTGTTATCATTTTAATCTCCAAAAGGGAAACTGAGAAATTTCAAAATTATTCTACCCACACTATTAGTGAAGAAAGATTGGGATTTTCTTTCTTTTTAATAGTTTTTTTAACCAAACATGAACCAGGTCACTGGAGGGGAGAGTGGACTGATAGTGGACTTTGGGATATCTAAAGGGGTGACACTGATCAAGATGTATTGCATTCATGAATTGATGCATTGAATTAAAACCCCTCTGAGCAACTACTTAATCAAAAATAAAAATGACAAAAAATATATGAGAAAATGCTGAATAAAGGCAAGAATATAAAGAACCAAGTAGAAGGATTACAGCAACTCAGAGCAAGAGGGAAAGAACAAAGAAGCCACCAAGGTTGAATAAAGGCATGCTTTGACTGCCTGTCCAGAAGAGTGTCATGTTCAACCAGGAAAAACTTTCAATGTCCATGACAGAAAGTTGTCAGGAAGGCCTGGCTTTCTTCATATAGTGGTTCTATTGCAAATTCTCAACTCAGATGTCTTTAGTGTAAAAGCACTCATTGATAATAAATAGACTAATGAGGGTGGATGGGTTTCCACAAGCAACAGATAAATGTTGAGTTTAGCTCACTGGATGTAATTTTACCTTCTGATTAATCTCATGTTCCCTCATGTATCAATGATTTATTTTTATTAATTCTTAATTAGATGGAAACTAAACTTCCAGAAATAGCTTCAGGAAGGAAATGTGAATGTTGTTATTTTCCATCTTTGTATGCCTTAGGCTATGTTTCTGTGGCCTTCAGACAAAGATCATAGCTTGGCTAAGTATACTATTTCTTGACAGAAATATAATACAAAAGGACAGAAATATTTCTCTTTTCATTACTAACTAGAAATTCCCTTTATTTGGTGTACTTTTTTTCTTAAATCATTTAATAGAAAAGGAAATTCAATTTTATGGATACAAAAATTTATTTACAAGGAAAAAATGTATTCTGTTAGATTCTCTTTACCAAGGATGGAAAATCCAATGTGTCTATGGGGATTATTCATCTGCTTTTCTTGATGACTATATTTCTGCAAAAACAACCACTTGTGGCTCTGTCAACTTTGCTTCCATACCAAAAACTCATGATTTAAGAGGGGCTGTAACAGGCCTGCCCCCACAGAATCCATTTGTCTCCTCACATTCTGCTTTATCAAATGCTAATTGGCTTAATAGATGAGCAGATTAACTTAATGAGAACCAATTTCTATATACTCAACTTGTTCCTAGCAAATTACTCCAAAATGTTGTATTAAAGCAATGATTTATTCTTTTTCATAAATTCATTTTGAAAGGGCAGTTCTATTGTTTTTTCTTGGACTCATTCTCTTGGTTATAGACAGCTAGATGTCATCTTTAGACTAGGTGACCCAGTGTGTTTCCTCACAAATATCTGTGATACATATATATATATATATATATATACATATATATATCTTCCCCCCCCCACCCAGGCATCGCGCGCCAAAGTTGTAAAGTTCGTTTTTTGACATAACATCTTGTAGATCTCATTGTTGCAATGAGTCCATCTCTATCCCTATTTAAACAATTTGTTTTTTTCCCTTCTCCTCCACAAATTATACCAACATCAAATACAGTGAAAAGGGGTTTTGCCGTGGGGGAGAGACATAAAAAGCAACAAAGAAATATCTTAAAAATATGTTAGAAACAATAGAAAGAAAGAAAATGCATTTGAATACTTATCTTGGGCTTCATTTCACCTAACATCAACTTACCTAACCGTTTCTGCTTGTCTCAGATACATACTAGTTATTGCAAATAAGGGAAACGATGGGACCTATGTTTCTTTGGGCCTGTCTTCATTTTATTTATTTTTTTTTATTGTGAGAATACCGTACAGAGGAGTTACAATTACATGGGCAAGATAACGAGTACATTTCTTATCAAGCATGGTTGCCTCCTCTTTGGTTCCCCTTCCCATCCCTTCCCATACTCCCCCCATCGCCCCCCATCCACTTCTCCTCCCCCACCAAAGTTGTAAAGTTCGTTTTTCGACATAACCACTTGTACATCTCATTGTTACAATGGGTCCACCTGTATCCCTTGATAAACGATTTGTTTTTGCCCTTCGTTTTTTCCAAGTCTTTCCATTTATTAACAAATGGGGCAATGTCATTCTCTCTGGTGGAGGTATAGAATTCCATTGTGCATATGTACCACATTTTCTTGATTCATTCATCTGAGGGACATCTCGGTTGGTTCCATATCTTAGCTATGGTATGCATTTCTCTTTTATCTTTATTTTGGATCCTTGTATATTACTCATATTTACATGATAGTGTCACATAGCAAATGTTAACTGAAACACTATCAACAGAGTTGCAACGAATTTTCATAGCAACATGATGAGAACTATTGCCATATTGTTTCTGATAAATGTCATGATTTCTCCTGATTTCACCACTTATTACCTGCCCTCACTGAGCAAATAACCAAGAAGGAATTAACCTTTGAACAGCCTTAAATAAACATGAAAAAAGCCATATGAGTGAAAATATTTATATAGAGAATAATAGAGTAATTTAGCATTAAAATTAAATGCCATAATGTTTTTCAGGGAAGGATAGTAAAAATATCATTAAAACCACTTTTAGAGTTTTTGTGTAAGTTAAACATTAAGGGCTTAAATTTATCAATATTGTTTTGATAAGGCTGCTATTACTGCTGTTTCAGTACCTGAATGTATATGCATTTACAGATATAAGTTAATTTTATATTATTTGTCAAATATTTTCAACCGATATTCAAATTATTACTCTAAGTATGTTTGAGTACAAAGTTGTTTTTCTTAACATCAATGCAATCTTTAAAAAATAAACAGTTAATTCTAATGCTTGATAGGAAATGTACTCATTACTTACTCGTGTAACTGTAACCCTTCTGTGCAGTATCTTTACAATAAAAAAATATAAAACAGCAGTTAAAATATGCTTGCCTCAATATTTTAAGTTGGTATTTAATAGAAACATTTAAAATAATGCTCATATGATTGATTAGATAATAGTAAAAACAAAAACTTAAAGCCCACTTGCAAAGTGAATAATATTGTTTCATTTTCTTACATTCTCTTTGGGTAAGAAACATATAGATATACCTGTCCTATAAAGTCCTAAGCATTTGAAAATCTTGCAATATATAGCAATTAGAATTAGTCTCAACTACAAGAGAGGTAAAAGTTTGGTCAGAAATAAAACATGATTATTTCTCTCAATGATGAAGTCCAAGTACGGTTAATCCAGACCAGATATATTAACTGTAATCTCTGAAACCAGTTTGTTTCCAAGTTTGTTTTCTCCCTTCCTTGAGTACAACAATCCACCATAACTTAGTCATCTGGCCACACCTCACTTCAAAGAAGGCTGGGAAAGTTAATCTTCATTTATTCATTGCTCAGCTCAAAAGTCCATCCGGATGGAAAAAGGAAGAATAGATGCTGGGTGACAAGTACATGTCTCAGCTACAGATAATCTTTTCCTTCATGTTCCCTATCTCCGTCCCAGTAACAATTGTCTTTTAATGAAGTTCTTATTGAATAAACTAATAACAAAAAATGAATGGATAAAGTAATATAATACATAAGAGTGTCAATTCATCTTCAGAATTTTAAGAAAATGCATTATAATTGAAGTGTTAATGTAGTTGAAACCTCCAAAATAACAGCATCCAAATACTTTTCTCAAATTTATGGAATGTATGTCAAAACAGAAGGCTGTTCTGAATTAAATGAAATATTTTAATTGTCATAAAGGCCATTTCAGTGATATATAAATCCTGATCTTATGAGGTCTGACCACATACCTGAAAATCAGCTTAGTGACAGATATTACCTTCCTTGATCTTCAAAATTGCATATAATAGTTTTCCTCATCTAGAGATGAGGAACTGAACTCCACAGGGCTTAGGTACATTTCTATGGTCACAGGAAGTAGGAAGCAGTAGTCAGACTTGGAGAGATGGCCACCTCCCAAACATTTCTTCACTCTGAGAATGTCATGGTCAAAATTAGCAAATGAGATTAGATTGGCAGCTGGGAGCCAGATTATGGATGGCCTTGAATTCAAGCCAAAGAATTCTGCTTCATTCTGACACAAATTGAAAATTGTTATAGATGTAGAAGGATGTGATAAATGTGAAAACTTAAGGATATTATCTTCAGAGTATTGTACAGGAGCAAGTGGAAGGTGAAAGAGGCGCAGAGACGCTGACTCAGCACTCAGAGATCATCAGAAGAAAATTAATGTCTAGACTGGAATTGTAACAACAGAATTTAAAATATGATTACAGCCACAGGTATCTTTCAAACTGGGAAAAAGAGAAACTTGAAAGTCAAAGGAGTCTACATAACTCCTAAGTTTTAAGGAGTTTTAAGTTTTAAGAAGCTGTTAGACCATTGCCCAGGTCATTCTCTCTGGCTTCCAACAACCCCAATGAGTGTCAGCTCAACCCCCTCTGCATCCTCTATGGACCCATGCAGAAGAGCATCATGAGTGTACACCTTCAGATACTTGCATTTAGTGGAGCTGAAAAACTAGATTTTAGAGCCCCTCCCTATCCCCAATGCTCTAGTATTTTTTAAAAGTCAGATCTAGAATACAATGGTATTCTTTACTGGCAAGCACTGGATACCCAAGTTAACTGTGACCTTTTTCTATACCATGTACCTTATAATCATGTTTCTCTTGTCTTTTCTTCCTGAAAGTCTCTCTCATGATCAAAATTCTCATCCTAGATATTGTTCCATTTTTCTAGTATTTCGCACTCTGAGAAACTCCTGCCTTTTCAATTTCTCACTTAGCATAGTATGCTCGGGTTTTAGCCATGTTGTAACACATAATAGTATTTCATTTCTTTGTAATGCCAAATAACAGCATGCTTGCAAGAATATGATAGATCATTGCAGTAGTTAATGGACATGTGGACTCTTTCTACTGTGTAGGTATCTTGAAGAAGGCTACTACAAATAGCTACATGTAAGTTTTTGCATGGATTCATGTTTTCACTACTCATGGCAAACATATTCATTATTTATGTGGAGTGTAATTGCTGTGTCACATGGTCATTCTATGTTGTGCCAATATGAGTTGCTGTGAGATTTTTCCCAAAGTAGCTATTTAAATCAACACCAAATTCCCATAAGGATTCCAGTTTCCAACCTTTCTAGTTTCTAATACTTATATCCTTTAAAAGCTACCTCTCCAGTGTGTACAAAGTTATTCTTCATTGTGGTTTTGATTTGAACTTTCAAGATGAATAATTCTTTTTAGTTGGTTTAGTACCTAAACCAACATAATAATGTTTATAATTTTAGCATTTATATTTGAGTCTTTGATCCTTTTTGAGTTAATTTTTATATATGGTGTATGATAGAGGCCTTATTTCATTCTCTTGCCTGTGGTCCTCCACTTGTCTCAGTGACAGATTTTGGAAATACAGTTTATTCTTGGTATCTCTTTCAGGATGCCCAGCTGGTGCCATGGCCCATAGACAGATGTTCAAGTCACTTACATAAAATAGCATAGTATTTTTATAAAACCTATACATATCCCCTTTTATATTTTAATCATCTCAAGATCGCATATAATACATAATACAGTATAAATTATACACAAACAGTTGTTGTAGGCTATAGTTTAGGAAAGAATAGCAAGAAAAATCTGTATGTACTCAGTCAGACAAAATTCCTTATGATACATTGTTTGTGATTGATTCGATCCAAAGGGGCAGAATCTATTACTGAATGACAAACTCTCTGATTTTTTTAGTATAATAGTAGGAATTTAATTTAGGGCCTTGTTCCTAGTAGAGAAAATTGTAATGTTTATACTTTGATGCCAACAAATAAATTACTTTGGCACCTTGATGAATAGACTACAAGTAGAATTTATTTCTAGCCCTTCAACTCAATTCAATTGATCAATCTTTCAATCATTGTGCCAGAGCCATGCTGTCTTGTTTACTATTATTTTGTAGTACGTTTTGATAATAAAAAGTGAGTTCCTCAACATTTTCCTTTTTTTCAGTATTGTTCTGGTTATTTTGAACTCCTGGAATTTAGGGATCAGCCAGACAAGCTCTCCAAAGAACTTAGCCATGATTTCTTCCTTTGGAAGTGAAAATAGAGGATCTTCAAACCTCAAATATATTTATCTAAAAGGTGGGCCACATCAGAAATGTTTCTTTTTTTTTAGGGGAGGATCAGGTCGTGGGGCCTGAACTCTGGGCCTGGGCACTGTCCCTCAGCTCTTCAGCTCAAGGCTAGCACTCTACCACTTGAGCCATAGTGCCACTTCCGGTTTTTTCCTTTTGCTTGTGTGGTGCTGAGGAATCGAACCTAGGGCCTCATGCATGCAAGGCAAGCATTCTACCACTGAGCCACCTTCCCAGCCTGAGAAATGTTTCTTCACAGAGTGGTTTATGTGGGTGAATCCAGGCTAATACAAGAATAAATGAAGCCAGGAGTGTATTTATATCTCACTTGTTTTGGTGATCTTCCTGTTTACATTATGTCATTACTTGACCAAGATTCCAAGTGCCAGTTTTCAGAATATGTTCCTAATCTTCTCAGAAGAAGAAAACACATCACAGCTGACTGAAAGCAAGTTGCCATTATTAGTGCTTCCATGTTAATTACTCTCAGAGCTGTAATTCCTTGACCTCAGCCTTTCAAAGTGTCTGTTTCCATCCCTAATGAATGACCTCACTTCATGCATTATTGATTAAGTAAAAAGATAGCAGTCCTCACCTTCCAATACCTGTCTCTACATCCATCTTCTCCTTTACTCATTACAGTGACAAAAATGTTACACACGTAATGAAGGAAGAACTTCTTTCTATATTCTGCCTCTCTCTCTGTTTTTCTTCTTACCCTGTAAAGATTTAAATTTCCAGTCAACCTTTCACTCTCATTTAACTTTTTCCATCACTGTTCATCTACAAGGTCATGTTCAAGTACATAAAAATTTAGATAAATGTAATGCTGACATATTTCAAACTATACTGCCTTTGAATGCCACTTCCTCCTATAGCTGTCTTTCCAAATCCTCACCGTCAAGTACCTAGACAAAGCTGCTGCACATGCTAGCTCGACTTTATTTCCATTTGTTCCTACATGGTGCCTCTCTCTATTACACTAACACTGACCTAAGCATTCCTAGGTTTCCCTGGTGAGAAATTCAATGGACTTCACTTCTTTCTTCATATGATTTTATACATCAGAATTTGTGTTGAATATATATGTACTATATTGAATATACTATAGGTCATATAGTGAATAATTTG
Organism: Dipodomys ordii; assembly: GCF_000151885.1. Lineage (NCBI taxonomy): Eukaryota > Metazoa > Chordata > Mammalia > Rodentia > Heteromyidae > Dipodomys > Dipodomys ordii. Next base: position 1,700,663 of record NW_012267408.1, read on the forward strand.
TAAATATCTTATAAAATAGTATTATATCATATATTCAACATAACTGACCACTTCTTGTTTCTTGCTTTGCTATTCTCTTTGGAAAAACAGAGGAGACAACAATGCTAGATAAGAAATGCTCATGTAATTGTAACTCCTCCTCTGTACAGTATTCTCACAATTAAAAAACTTATTTAATAAAGAATATTTATGTAAGAGTTTCTCTTCTGCTCTTGCTTCTTCTCTATTTACCTCTAGACTTGGCATTTTTCAAGACTTACTCCATGTCTTTCTTCCCTCTTCAAGCAGACCTTCATATCCTAGTGGGTTTTTCTTCCACACAGGTGCTAATATTTCCCTACTATATGTGTACTGTTTCAACCGCATCCTCCTTTGAAATGCAGTATGATATTCCTAGTCATTTCCCAGTTTGAATCTTAGTGTAATAATATTTTAGCCAAGAAGACTTATATACATTAAATACCTTCTCAAGGCCTCACTTTCTCCATTTATGAGATGGCAAAGATAGAAGTACCTATATCGTGAGAATAATATGACTTTTAAAATTATAAGAACCAGGCTCTCTCTCTCTCTCTCTCTCTCTCTCTCTCTCTGTCTCCTCCCCCACT
>NW_012267408.1:1701320-1735595 GCF_000151885.1 Dipodomys ordii
TCTTTCTTACTTTCTTCCTTCCTCCCTCCCTCGCTTCCTTCCTTCTTTCCTTTCTTCCTTTCTTCTTTCTTTCTTTTCTTCCACTTCCTCCCTCCCTCCCTCCCTTCCTTCCTTCCTTCCTTCCTTCCTTCCTTCCTTCCTTCCATCCTTCCTTCCCCTTCTACCTCCCTCTCTCTCTTCCCTTACACATCTTACACACACACACTCATAAACTCACACTCCCTGTCTTTTTCTATAGGATTCCTAACACATCCATAAGACATAAAGGCCATCACTAGATGTAGCCCCTTGACCTTGGATTTATAGAACTATAAGCCAGTTCCAGTTACCATTAGTATAATTATGCTAATATACGACATTTTTATCTAGGCCTCCAAAGTTTTAAAAATGACTACTTTAAGCTGGGCGCCGGTAGCTCACGCCCATAATCCTAGCTACTCAAGAGGCTGAGATCTGAGGATCCCGGTTCAAAGACAGCCTGGGCAGGAAAGTCTGTGAGACTCTTATCTCCAATAAACCACTAGAAAACCAGAAGTGGCGCTGTTGCTCAAGCGGTAGAACATTCGCCTTGATTTGAAGAGCTGAGAGACAGCGATCAGGCCCAGAGTTCAAACCCCATGACCAACCAAAAAAAAAGGGGAATATTTTAAACTTTATACTTTTCCCTCACAGGAAGACTGGTAAACATTAAGTAGTTTTAATTTTTCTCCTTTGCTTGTTACAGATATTGAGCTGGAGAAAGAAATAGCCTGTGGCCACTCAGACAGAAAGCTGAGCAGAAAGAAACAGGTGTGGTTTGAAGCCTGGAGCTTGCAGATTACCACCCTGTATGTCTAGCTGAAGTGGCTGAATGTCACAGAACATGGCCTAGTACTCAACTACAGGAGACTTGAATTATGCCTGCTTGTAATTGATGATTACAAGGGTCTGCAATCATTTGGAAGTCTCTGATTACCTTCATCTGCTGCAAGAAAATGGTCTGGTGAAACCTGAACCAAATTGTTTGCCTGCTTTCCATTTGTCCTCTGTTATTCAACTTTGAAGCAGATAGGAAACATTGTCTCCTATTTTGCATTCTTAAACACATTAAAAAACAAAGCTATTGAACAATTAGTCTCCTTAAGAAGTCCCAGGAGGTATGCAGTTAATGGACACCAAAGTTGGATCAATGTTATTTTCCTTACTCTTAAATTTTCTAAGAATAAAATTACACATTTCTAATCTTCTAGGCCATCCCAATATAGCAGCCCAAAAGGTATTATATGTTTATTTAATTCTATTTACTTTGTAGAGAAGAAAACATTTTAGCTTAATAAAATATGTGTAATATGAAAAAAATATATAAGAACGATACAGCATAGAAAGAGCATAGACTAGAACATAGAAACCCATCGAGAGAGGACTATTGCATTACTATAGCATTACTACAATTATTATAACTCAAATATAAAGATTTAATCATTCACAACAGACTTTAGTAAAAAATAATAAAGTTACACTCCAAGACAGAAAATGCTCAAGACAGAAGTTGAGCCAATAAAAGGAAACGTAGATGTGACTTTCTGTAAAATAAGCCACCAAAAAGATTGCCAAGGTACTAGAGATTCTGCTGAGCAAGTCAGCAAAGTGTCCTCTAACTTTACACGCTGTTCGGGTGCTGAGAGGCTCTCGTGAGATTTTTGGCTTTACATCTTTATAATAACCCTTATTATCTTTCCCTAAGCTTGACTCCTTGCTATCAAAAAAAGTTCCAAGCAGTGCCTATAGCTTTTCCATGTGTTAAATTATTTAGCCAGGATACATTCCCAACAACATAATGACTAGGTCAATAAGAATAAACATTTTTATGTTTCTTGACAGAATATTTATGTATGTTTTCTATAAGTACTGAACCAATTCACATTGTTGGCAGCCAAGTGTGTACCTTGTCAACCTTGACTGCACTGGTTATTAACAAAAAGGAAATATTTACTGCCTATTCTTTGTGCCTTATGATGAAGCTATAAAGTGTAGCCACTGCTGTGGTGACGGAGTAAAGGGAAATGTTCGGCCTCAGCCTCAGGGTCATTCTTCCAGGATCCTGGACAAGATTTGGATAGCCTGTCATAAAAAGAACATACACAACCAATTTCACTGAAAATTCCTGTGTTTTGACAGTGGGGTTGAGAAAAATCACTGTTGTTCAAATTATTTGTCAAATGGAGCAAACTTCTACTGAATTCATATACTTTCTTTGGATGATACTCACAGTTTTATTTTCTATGTAGTTTTATGGGCTTTGTTAACAGAATTGATTCATTAACATCGTAGCAGAAAGAACATGTTCTTAACATCAGACAGACTTCAAGGGAAGATTCACAGTTTTCCAGAAGCTTGACTTTGAACAGTTTTCTAAGCTGAAAAGTAGAATAATAATGCCTGCTTTACACTATAATGTAATATTGTATAAAATAATATATGCAAATGTTTTATTCAGTCTTGCTCTTTGGTGTTTTAGAAACTTGTGCTTGCCTCTTCCAAAACCACCTCTAGCCACTGGTTGATATGCATATCCTGACTTTGTTTCTGGGTAGGTAAGAAAATAAGGATCATAAATTTTCCCTATTTCAAATTGGCAAAGCTAAACAACCCTGTTCTCATATTTGCATATAGAGGGTTGTCAGCTATGCAATTTGTCAGCAAACTTCCTGTGATCCAGTGGCTCAGGTTAAATGTATTTATTCAACTGAAACAGATTTAGAGACCATGAAAAATCCATCAGTGATGAAGGTGTTTTTGTTTTGTGTTTTTTCTCTTCCAGACCCTTGCTATTTCAGAAAGAATGCAAGTGTAGGTATCTTAGGAATAATGCCTACAAAACAATCTTAAATAAAAATAAAAAATGAATTGGAAAATAATTTAATATTTCTTCCTCATTCATTCTATAAAACCCAATCTAGCTCAAGTAATACTAACTTCATTTTTTTTTCTGCTCCACCAGAGCCTACTAGCCTCTTTTCCCTTTGGTTATTCCATGTTCCATTCATCGAGCTTTAATGAAAAGCCAATCTATGCCAGTTTTCTCTACTTGTTTTTTAATCCTCAAATATGTTTTCTGGAAAGTAAGAATCTCACCTATTTAACTGCTTTGTATCCCCTATCTGTGTCTATGAGACAGATGCTCATAGATAGCATAATAAATGTTATTGATGATTGTAATTGCTACTCAAAGCTAACATTTTATGAATATTTATAAGACCTGGATAACGCTATTGCTATAATTAATTTCAGTAATTAAATCTTTGGAATTAAAGCAAAAAGCCAGTAACAAGTAAAAAACAAAGTAATGAGTAAGTGCTGATACTAAAAATTAGATTTTAAAGAACTGTAATGTCATGAGATAGGCATGGAGCAGAATATTAAAAGTGTGTTTACTGTAGACCTCAAATGAAGTAACATATCAGTTAAGTTGAAGATATCCAAGTCTGGTTGTAGCTAATAGACCTAGGTATAGATAACCTTCCTACCAAAATGACTATAAAACCTGTTTGTAAAAGTAAGCTTTATGAAGATCTTGGAAGGTTCAAGCCCTGAATGGATTCAAGTAATCTCAAATGGCTATCGAAACTGTGCTCTAAAAGAAAATCTAGGTCAACTGTGAGAATTTCAAAATGTATTTCATAACAAAGACCAGCACTGAATTAAACACATGGGGAACACACTACAAACATATACACACAAATGTGCACGTGTGCACAGGCACACACACACACACACACATACACATACACAGAGGAATACCAAGACTAAGGGAATTAAAAGCAAAAAATATAAATCAACAGGATATCCAAATAGAGCAACTAAGTACAAACTATTAAATATTTTGTTGCTATGTTCAAAGCATGATATCAATGTTTGCCTATGTTTAAAATATAAATGAAAAAGAATTTTCTGCTATAGAATTTGAATATATATAATTGTATAAATAATAAACTATAAAGCTAAAACACCCAATTTAAGAATTCAGTGGTTATGTTAAGCCATAAAGGAGAGAAAAAGAAAGAGAAAGACAGATAAAAGAAAGAAAGAAAGAGAGAAAGAAAGGAAAAAAGAAAGAAAGAGAAAAGAGGAAACGAAGGAGGGGAAAGGGAAGGAAGGAAGGAAGGGAGAGAGGGAGAGAGGGAAAGAAAGAAGAAAGAAAGAAGGAGAGAAAGAAAGAAAGGAGGGAAGGAGAGAGGGAAGGAAGGAAGGAAGGATGGGAGATAGAAAGGAAAGAGGAAGAAAGACAAAGAAGACAGAAAGAAGGAAAGAGAAAGTAAATGACAGAAAAAGAAAGAAAAGAAAAAGCAAAATACAGAATGAAAGAAAAAAGAAGGAATGAAGAAGGAAGAAAAGAAAGAAAGAAAAAAGAAGGAAAGAAGATTCTGGTCAGAAAAAAATTGTGTAGCCTGAAGAATATATAAATATATGACTGGTCATAATATGGTCTAATATACGGTGCAGAGCTCTAGAAGAACAGAGAAGGTGAAACAATGTTATTACTTTTAAAACATGAATATCATATCCAATGAATACTTCCAATAGCAGGATATGAATTTCCATTGTTTAACTGTTAGTATTTTTCATTTTAGCCAATCTAGTATATATGGATATAATGGTTATTTATTCTCACCTTAATTTTTATGTCTAATGCTGTTGAGTAATATTTGATAGTTTAGCAGCATCCTTGTCAAGAATTTCCTTAACAGAAAAAAATCTCAAAGCAACAGTCCCTACTATAATAAAATTTAGCCGAAGGGACACCGAAAAGTTATGCAAATATCAATATTTATAGATACTAACAAGAGGAAATTACTACAAGAGACTTTGGAAGTTCATTATTGGGAATAGAAAAAACACTATGGCAGGGATCTTCTAGGATTTAAGAGATAAAGTACCCTTGTCAGTTGTATGGTTAGTGAATATCTTCTCCCAATCCATGTCTTTCTATTGATCTTGCTAGCTATTTCCTTTGCCATGCAGAAGCTCTGCAGCTTCGTGCAATCCCATTTGTCCAACCTTTCTTTGATTTGTTGTGTTTCTGGGTCTTTATTAAGAAAATTTTGGCCTGTGCCAAGGAGCCCTAGAGTTTCTCTTATTCCTTCCTGTTATGTTTTCAGGGTGTCTGCTTTAACTGAGAGGTTTTTGATCCATTTGGAATTAATACTGGTGCAAGTGATATATAAGGATCTAGCTTTAGTTTTCTACAGGTGTTTAACCAATTTTGCCAGTACCATTTACCAAACAGGCTGTCTTTCTTCCATTCTATTTTTTTAGCTCCCTTATTAAATATTGGGTGGCTGTAGGTCTGTGGGTTCATTTCTAGGTCTTCAGTTCTATTCCATTGGTCCTGGGGTCAGTTCTTGTGCCAGTACCAAGCTGCTTTAGTTACTATGGTTTTAGGGTCTCAAATCTAAAATATACTTAGAACTCAAAAAAATTAAATCCCTAACAACAAATCTTCAAAGAAACAACTGCCAGATAAATAAGTAGGCTAAAGACTTAAGCAGAAACTTCTCTGGAGAGGAAATAAGAATGGCCAATAGACACAAAGAGAAATGTCAACTTTTCTAGCCATGAAAGAAATGCAAATGAAGATAACATTGAGATTCCACCTCACCCCAGTTAGAATAGCTTTAATCAAGAACTCTAATAACAACAGATGCTGGAGGGGATGTGGCCAAAAGGGAACCCTACTGCATTGGTTAGTGGGAGCGTAAACTTGCTCAACCACTTGGAAAGCAGTTTGGAGGTTCCTCAAAAGTCTACACATAAAGCTCCCCTATGACCCAGCAATCCCACTTTGGGGCATTTACTCAAGCGATCACAAACAAAGCCATACTAAAACTACCATCACAACTATGTTTATTGCAGCATTATTTACCATAGCTAAGATATGGAATCAACCCACATGCCCCGCAAGAAAATGTGGTGTATTGTATGATATATATAAAATAGAATTCTATGCCTCCATTAGAAAGAATAATATTGCCCCATTTGTTAGGAAATGGAAAGATTTGGAAAAAATTATATTAAGTGAAGTAAGCCAGGCCCAAAGAAACATAGGTCCCAGGGTTTCCCTTATTTGCAATAACTAGTATATGTCTAGGACAATCAGAAAAGTTCAAAAGGTATGTACATAAGACCATATATGATGATGATGAATTGAACCCGAAGATAGGGACACAAGTGGTATTTTCTTTCTTGCTATTGTTTCTAATGTATTTATAATGTACCATGTCATTTTTTTTCTTTCTTTTGTATGTTCTTCCCCACAGGTATAACCCCTGTTTCCACTGTATCTGATGCCAGTGCCCTGCATCTTGTATATACATTTTTCTAATTTGGGGAGAGGAAGGGAAATAACAAAATTCTTAAATAAGGATACACATTGACCCATTGAAACAATGAGATGTACAAGACACTATGTTGAAAAGAAACTTTACAACTTCGGGGTGGGGTCAGGGGGGTAAAGAGGGGAGGGGGAAGTTGGAGAGGTGGAGAGGGAAGAGATGGTAGGGGAAAAAACAAAGCAGGAGGTAACAATACTCAATAGGAAATGTACTCATTACCTTACTCTTATACCTGTAACCCCTCTGTATGGTATTTTTAATTAAAAAAGCATAAATAAAAAAGATATAAAATACAAAAAATTTACAAGTAGACAATTGGGTTAAATACCTCTGAAAAATAAAATAATATGGAAAAGAAGTGTAGCCTTGGGTTTAAACATAAGTTGATACTGGAAACAGAGTGGGAGAAGTCTTTGCAATTGAAAGGACTGGAATGATCTATGTGCATACAATCTTTTCCTGAGAATTTATCCATGACAGAAAGTAGAGACATAGAGTGCTAGCGGGGAGGAAGCAAGGCTTAGTGTAAGTATGAAAATGTGAAGAGATAAAATTAGTTGTAGCCATCTTGAAAAAGCAGAGTTCAAGAACCATACCATGTGACAAGACTAAGAAAGCTACAATGAACAGAATGTAAAAATAACTCAAAGATAAGAGAGTGTCACAAAGTATCCTGGAGCTTGAATTTAGGACCTGGGTGCTATGGCTGAGTTTCTTTACTCAAGACAAGAGTTCTACCACTTACCCATAGCTCCACTTTTGGCTTTTTAGCACCTAATTGGAGCTAAGAATTTTGTAGCCTTCCCCAGGCTAGACACAAACCATGATCCTAAGATCTCAACGTCCTCAGTAGCTAGGATTACATGAGTCACCAAAGCCCAGTTAGAAACTATTTTTATGACAAGAAACTGCACTTTAAGCTTTCTATCATCACATTAACAAAATTATTTCCGTGCACATTTAAAGCCTCCAAGTGAATTGAAAGGATCAGAATGTCTTTGGCTCGCACCTGAAATCCTAGCTACTCTGGAAGTAGAAATTTGAAGATTGCAGTTCAAAGCCAGCCAAGGCAGAAAAGTCTATGAGACTTTTAGCTCCAATAAACTACCCTAAATCTGGGAGGTGAAACTGTGGCTTAAGTGGTAGAGTGATAGTCTTAAGCATAAACAGCTTAAGGTCTGCACAATAGGCAAGAGTTCAAGCCCCAAGACAAACATGCACACACACATGCACACACATACACACACGCACACACTCACATACACAAATCAGAGTGACTAGAAGATATCTTACTAGAATAGTGGGGTTTTTTTATTTTCCTAAGGTAGATAGTTTATCATTAAGAAATTAAAGGAGGGACTGAGACAGAGTGAGAAATGGGAGGACCCTGAATGAAAGGAAATGTACTCATTATCTGACTCATATAATTGTAATCTCTCTGTACATCAACTTCAAAATAACAATAAAATTTTAAGAAAAATTCATATATGGAAAAAAAGGATTGAGTGAATAATAGAATCAGTCTATTTTGTTTGTGCCAGTCCAACAAAAAGGGATATTAAAGGAATATATCACCAAATAGAAGATAATCTCCATACGTGTAGTTAATGGAGGTCTTTTACCCAGAGTAGAAAAGTGAGCAAGACCTTGAATAGCATTTTACAAACAAAAGATGTTCAAACAGATAAAAGATATATCATTAAGTACTTGACAGAAGTGGACATGAAAAGTAGGACTACAAGTAAACATGACACATCTGCTCAAATGAAAAACACATAGCTGTTGGCAAGGATATAAAACAATTAGAACTCAGAATATATGTGTACTCTTTTGTTGGGGGGGGTAAAATTTGGAATTCATGACCTCATACTTGCTCAATTAGTGTTTCATTACATGATCCATCATCCAGCCTTATATTTTTGGATATGAAGTCTTGAAGACTTAGATGCATGGGTTAGCTTCAAATTACAATCCTATGGATGTCAGCTTCCTAAGTAGCTAGGGTAACATGTGTGAGCCAGTGCTACCTATGGTAGGCTCATATATATAGTCTTCAGCCCAGAAATTCTATCTTGTATGTTTGGTTCACAGAAACACATACTCATGTGTGCACATACCTACTACACACATACACACATGAAGAAAAGAGGTGCAAGTGATTTATAACACAACTGTTCATAATCTCTAAAAAATACCATAAAGACTTATTACTAATAAGATGAATAAATAAATAGAGTCCTAATCCTACAATGGAATATCAAGCAGCAAGGAAAGTTATCAAACTATTTCTGTGCAAGAAAAATGACAAACTTAATTCTTGGTTGAATTAAAGATGCTCATCACACAAGGTCCAGCATGGTAACATGTATCTATAAGGCCTCTATTTGGAAGGTAGCGATAAAGGATTATGGTTTAATGACAGTGTGAGCAAAATGCTTATAAGACATTGTCTCAGCTGGGCGCCAGTGGCTCACACCTGTAATCCTAGCTACTCAGGAAGCTGAGATCTGAGGATCTTGGTTCAAAGCCCCCAGGCAATTAATCACAGAAAAAGCCAAAAGTGGTGCTGTGGCTCAAGTGGTAGAGTGCTGGCTTTGATCAAAAAGAGCTTAGGGTCAGAGCTCAGGCTCAGTGTTCAAGGTCCAGTACCAGCAAAAAGTAAAAATTAAAAAAACACCCTGTCTCAAAAACAAGTTGTATGTGATAGTGCATGCCTGTGATCCCAGCTACTCAGGAGATACAGATATGAGTATCACACTCTAAGGCTTGCCCTGGAAAAAAGCATGAGACAACTAAATCATGCTATATCATAAGTTTCAGAATTGTGAATATGCTAACTTGCTGAACAAAAAGAAACCATGTATTTATAAAGTTAGAATCTTGAGATAACTATGTATAATTTTAAGGTCCTTTTAACAGGAAATAGGAAGTAGTTAAACATAGAAGTTATACAGACCAGATGCTAGGAATGGAGGAGTTTAAAAAGGAAAGAAGGCAGAGCCATGGAAAGCAGGTAGACTTCAGAATCCACACCTATCTAAAAAGAGAAGAAACAAAGGAGTTTCTCCCAAAACTTCTGGAAGGAATATAGCTCTGAAAATATATTTATTTTAGATTTCCAAACTCTAGAACTATAGGAGAAAACCGCTGAATTTTATTTTATTTTATTTTTTTTACTTTTACTCTTTGTTGGCTATTGGGCTTGAACTCAAAAGGCCTGGGCACTGACCCTGAGCTCTTTTTGCTCAAGGATAGTATACTACCACCTTGTACCACAGCTTCACTTCTAGCCCAGGCTGGCTTTCAATCCTCATATCTCAGGATCCTGAGTTAGCTAGGGTTACAGACATGAGTCACCAGTGCCTACTTATTTTTTTTGGTATTTTTTAATATCAAGTTTTATTAAGTAGTTGTATGAAGGGGTTTTAATTCCAGAAATCAGGTGATGAGGACAATGCATCTTGATTAGTGTCACCCCTTCCATCCATCATTCTCATCCATCTTTCCCCATCCTATCCCTACCCTCAAGTTATACAGCTCAGTTTCTATACAGTGTACGTTGCATATCATGACTGCATTTGCTCACACTTCATCCCACCAGCTCCAGCAGCAAAGGGAATGTGATGTAGTTATCTTAGAAAAGGAGCCTGAGCTAGAGAGTGGGAGGAAAAACGGGGACATTTCTTCTGATCCTCAGGAGACTTGGAGGAGAATGTTGGTAAAAATTCATAAAACTGAACTTTTGACTAGTTTCAATAAAAACAATCTACAAAAGATTTAATTAAGCTGGGCACATTTATCACATGCCTGCAATCCTAAATACTCATGAGAGTAGTTTGAATTTGTGTGACTCTTACCCTAATAAACCATAAAAAAGCTGGGTCTGGAGCTGTAGCTCAAGTGATAGAGTACCAACCTTGAGTGACAAAGCCAAGCAAAACATGAGGCCCCAAGTTCAAGCCCCACACCAGCACAAATAAAAAAAAAAGACTTAGTTTAAATGATTATGCTACCATGAAAACTCTAGGTGATAGGTCCTGGGTTTGTAATTTCTTGTTCCTTCAAATTTGTATTTTCTTGAGAAGATTAGCAAAGAGTCAAAAGCTTTCAAATAAACTCCAGTGTAAGCTCATTGCTTAAGTGCCATCACAGGTTGGGCAAGAGAAACACAGATGAAAAACATATCTCCAGTTCTCAGAATTATATATTCTACCAGCAGAGGGGATGAACATGTAAATGAGTTTGATTTTTAAAGACTGGAGGTGGTACCAAGAGACAGAAAAACAGGGGAAATGTAGGACTATTCGGAATAGAACTATTTTGTGAAACAAGATACTGATGGAGAGAAGAAATGCTGGCTTCAAGCTAACTTCATGTTTTCCATATGCTTATCATTAGTTGCCCTAAGACCCTCTGAAATAGGTGTTCTTAACCCAAATTTTCAACCCAGCAAACTGAACCTCAGAGAATTTAAGCAAAAGGCCCAGCTGGCAAGCAATCCTGGAGAAAAAGCTATGTATAACTTCTGAAGGAAGACTCTGAGCACAGTGTCCTTGTGTTAACATTTATACCCCAGGCTATGAGACTTAATAAATGTGAAAGCATAAGGAAAAGTTCCCAACAAGGAGACTCCGCTTCACGTGCCAATGCAACAAGGTAATATTGAAGAATATTACTTTTCTTCTTGGCCATCCTTCAGCTCCTGTGCATTAATCCCTCACTGGTTGATCAGAGAACCACACATAGCTCCAACAAAGATAGGAAACCATAAATAAAAGGAAAGAAAAAAGAAAAATATCATCTAATATTCAATATTATTTTATGTGGATGGATAGATCTTTGAAATCCAAAATAGTACACTAATATCGACAGAGAAGAAAATTGATTGTGTAAGATTTCTACTTTTTATTCCTAAAATTGTATTTTGTACTGTTCTTAAAGGAAGTTAAATAATTTTTATAACAACAAAAGAATAGGAACTCCTGATAATACTTGTAACTGTGACAATATGTGCCTAGAGACTAATGACTACAGAGTCCCCATTCTGATATTAGATAAAAAGAAAGATTGCACTTGAACTTTGACCTAAGGACAGAAATCAAGCAGAAAGACAAATGCCCTACAGGAAAGGAAACTGGTAGAATGTCAAGAGAGAGTCTTGTATTCTGGTGACAGTATTGTCCAGAAAGCTTCTTCTTCAGTTCATCTCCAGGGCATCATGGCTTATTCTTCAAATGGAGTTTGCTTCTGGCTAAATCCCCATGCTCCATTGATGATTGTTCATCCACCCAGCTTCTTACACACTACTTGTGACAGTCCTTCAACCCTGGTATTAAAAGCAACACCTTCCTGGGAACCTCTGCTAGTTTTCAAAATCTTTGATACACCTCAACTGTAAATGAAATCTTTAACTGAGAAGAGGGTTATAATAGTAAAGAGCCATAACTCTCACATGGGGGTAGACCTCAGTCATCAGTTATATTAAACTGGCATCAGTATACAAGTATTATTTAACACATCTGTAAAGACGATTAAAAAGAGAGATTAATACAATTAATTCACAATTCAAAAGATTGGTTTTTCAAAAGGCTTTCTAATGAATTACACTTTTTTATTTTTCCTCCTGAAAATACTATATTTTGTGTTACTATGTTGGTGTATATTTCCATACAACGCTGTGTGTGTTTCCTTATAAATTTATAAATTGGATCTAGCTTCCATATATGAAAGAAAATGTGTCCTTTGTCTCCCTGGGAAATTTTTCCCAGGTCTATCAATTTACTTACATGTTATGCAATATTACTCTTCTTAATGGATGTGTAAAATTCCATTGTGTATATATACAATTTCTTGACCTCTTTGTCCATTGAAAAGCATCTGGGATTCTCCCATACTTTGGCTATGGTGAATAGTACAGCAATGAACATGGTTGTACAAGTAGCGTTAATGTACCCTAATTTGTAATCTTCTGGATAAATGCCCAAGAGTGGCATTACTGGACCATAGTTCTATGCTTACCATTTTAAGGAAGCTCTAAATTGTTTTCCAGAGTGTTTGTAATAGTTTACATTCCCAGCAACAATTCATTAGAGTTCCTTTTCCCCCATACCAATGCTAGTATTTACTGAGTTTGTATTCTTGATGATGGCCATTGTAACTGGAGTGACATGAAATCTCACTGTTGTCATGATAAGCATTTCTTCATGTGACTATTGGCCATTTTTTAAGTCATCTAAGAAATTTTCATTTAGTAGTTTGCCCATTTATTAATGGAGTCATTGATTCTTTGAGGTCTTTGTCTATTCTAGATATTAGGCTATTGTTTAACATATAGCTGACAAAGATCTCCCAATTTTTGTAGGCTGTCTTATTAGCTTGATAGCTATATATCTATCTCCTCTGCCATACACAAATTTATTCGTTTGATGCAATTCAATTTTTCTTTGATTTACTGAAACCCTAACAAAATGAATCCCAGGCAAATGGACTGTGAAAGGTATGACAAGGAGGTTAAGGTAGGAGAGTAGATGAATGAAGAAAGGAAGCAAGACGAATGCAAGCATAATATTCAAGACATATCCTATTGAATTAAGAGAATTAAGTGGAGTTTTTAGGGTGAGAGGGACAGGGGAGAATGATGAAAGGTGTGTCATCAATCAAGATGCATTGTACTTATAAACTGATGTGTTAATTGGTACTCCTTTTTATAACTACTTAAAGATACTAAAAATATAAAATTAGTGAAAAACAATTTGTACTATATAAGCTTTAGAGAACATACTATGTGCATAATATATAAACCTTGTTCCATCTATGAATCTCCATACAAAGTAATTGAGTTCACTTGTTAATTCCATAAATACACATTGACTACCTACTACATGAGTATATAAAACTAAGTGTTGGTAACTTAATAATGAGAAATCAAAATTTGTCTTCCATTGAGACAGGGAAATATTTTAAAATAAAATATAAACATCATGGTGTCAATATATTTAAAAAGCAAGTCTAACTGTACAAATAAATGCATTGTTAGGTGAAAATGTCTTCAGAAGAGAGATAACATGTAATGGATTAAATTATCATATGTTAAGATAAACCACTAACAATTTATAGAAAGTTCTCAATATTGAGCAGTGCAGCATTTGTCTAATATGTGAGGTCCCAAGTTCAAGCCCAAAAGCTGCCATGAATAAATAATTAAATTAATTCTAAAACATCTAAGAAACTTCTATCAACGCTAATGAAAACTAAAGGAAAAAAAAAGCATGAGTCTAATTATTAAGGAAGAAAACCTGAAAGGGGACACAGTATTTTTGGAATTTACAACATTAACTGCAGATTAATAATGCTAAAGTATTGACAGAATTCATACTTTTTATAGAAAAACTGGTATTAAAATTGAAATAGAAATTGGAAAAATATAAAATTATCAATAATAGCAATAATACTAAGCTACCCCTCAAAGAAAAAGAACCAGGCAAAAATGTTTTCAAAGACAGTTCTTTACAACCTTATCGATAATTCTATAGTATTTAACTTCTCTCAAGACATAGAGAACAAATCAAAAATTTTAATTATGCATGATATTTTTAAAGACATATAGAGAAAAATCTTAAAGAGACATTGTATCTATATTTATATTCAGAATAACAGACATCACCATTGAGACATATCCATACCAATAATTGTTGCCCTATGTGTTTAGTATATGGTTGTATTCATTGTTATTGGAAGTTGTATCACTGGATTTTTCTGAATTTGAGCAACTTCTAAAGTGATTACTATGTCTAGAGTTTTTTCTAGGTATATGTTTTGCTTTGATACATCAGTGTTCAAAGTAGTTACTTTTTTGTGTTCATTCATAAAAACAGAGTTTGGATACTCTCCTTTGACAGAGATACACATATAAATTATCTTTGCATTTGTCAATAGATTTTACTTATGATGTAGTTTTTTTTCTTTCCCTTTTTCCTTTCTTTGTCTTTCCCTTTCTCTCTTTCTTTCTCTCCCTCCCTCCTTCCCTCTCTCCCTTCCTTCCTTCCTTCCTTCCTTCCATCCTTCCTTCCTTCCTTCCTTCCTTTTACAACTGTTGGAGCTTTAACAGTGTCTTGTGCTCTTCTTTAGCATTTTTTTACTCAAGGTTGGCACTCTACCACTTGAGCTACTCTACTTCTGACTTTTTGTCACTTAATTGGAGATGAATCAAAAAGAATTTTCTTCTCAGGCTACCTTTCAACTTCTATCCTCAGATCTCTCTTTCCTGAGTAGCTAGGATTACAGCTGTGAGTCACCAGTGCCCAGCATGGGGTAATTTTGATGCTGATGGTGATAAAAGCTGGGGAAGTTTTACAGATGGAGCTCAAACTGAGACCATTTCCCAGTGTTTCCAGGTTCTCTACATCAGAGAAAGAATCCAGAGAGGAAACTAAGTAAGAAATCGGAATGGAGTTTTATGATAGAGTCAAAGTACACACTCAAGATGGAGTGTAGGCTTCTCAAAGAGTCAGGCACATTACTAGGAATCTTGAATAGCTTGTCTTACAGAGGGAAATATTGCTCCTGAGTTATAGAAAGAGTAGCTGGGGAATTTTAGGAACGTGTTAGGATTTTCTGGTAGTAGGATTATTTCTTTTCTTTACCCATAGATTGCTTTCAGATGTGACATGGCATGAGCTGCTTGATAGGAACAGGCAATTCTGTACAGCCAATGATACGGACATGCTATTACAATGAAGCAAAGGACAGCTAGTAGTTTTGCTGGACCATGTCGGTCCCAGGCATTTTCTGTGGTCTTGAATTTCACCCCTTTTTTTAAATAAGTTTTTTTATTGTGAAAATACTGTACAAAGGGGGTTACAGTTACATGAGCAAGGTAATGAGTACATTTCCTATCAAGTATTGTTACCTCCTCCTTTGTTTTTCCCCAACCCTCCCTTCCTTCCCACCTTCACAACTACACTCCCTCCTCTCCCCCCTATAAATCATAAAGGTCATTTTTCAACATCGTATCTTGTGCATTTCATTGTTATAATAGATCAACCTGTATCCCTATTTAAGCATTTTGCTTTTTTTTTTCCCTTCCCCTCCCAAAATTGTAGAAGTATATATACAAGATGCAGGGCACTGACATCAAATACAGTGAAAACAGGGGTTATATCGAGGGGGAGGAACATACAAAGAAACAAAAAAATCACATGGTACATTATAAATATGTTAGAAACAATAGCAAGAAAGAAAAAAGAACACTTGTGTCCCTATCTTGGGGTTCATTTCACTTATCATCTTATATGGTTGTATGTGCATAGCTTTTGACCTTTTCCGCTTGTCCTAGACATATACTAGTCATTGCAAATAAGGAACACAATGAGAACCTATGTTTCTTTGGGTCTGGCTTACTTCACTTAATATAATTTTTTCCAAGCCTTTCTATTTCCTAACAAATGGGGCGACGTCGTTCTTTCTAATGGAGGCATAGAATTCCATTGTGTATATATACTACCTTTTCTTGCTCCATTCATCTACTGAGAGGCATCTGGGTTGGTTCCATATCTTAGCTATGGTAAATAATGCTGCAATAAACATAGTTGGAGCAGTCCAGGATGTTTGTGATGTCCTGCCGTCAACTATCTCTGCCCTTGCCTCAGCCTCCAGACATAGAGTAGTTTGCCCCTTTTCCCTCATGCCTACCTAGGGGACAAAGGTCATTAATAGTTCCATCATCCAAAGTCTTAGTATAGTCTTCTATGACATGTGTTTCTTAGTTTGTTTCATTTGAGAATAATCCCTAATTCCGAACTATGCACAGGCTTTTTTTTTCCTTCTCACATGTGAAAGCTTTGCTGGAAGAATCTTTTATCTGCCCTACATAAAAATAAACGTTGGCTTAAATATTTATTCAACAGTTTAACTTTCCCCTTACCCCATTTTCTGAGCCATTAACTAATGGTAATTTCTTATTTATTTCTACTTTACAGTAAGTCTTAATGTTTCAAAATAAATTTGGTTCTTACTGGATTACCAGTAGATCACTACTCTCCAGTCTGTCCAAATTGCAGAATCCTTCTCCTCATTTTATTTTCCTTCCTGGGATTCTTATTTCTGTGTGAAAAAAATTGTTTATTTTCTAATTCTTTTATCTCATTTCTTAAATGTTCTATATTTTAATTAATCCTTTTGTGTAAACAGTTTCTTCATTTTTATTTTCCATATCTTCTACTTCTATTATTGTAATTTTAGTATTCAGTAGGTTTACTTGCTGTGGAGATTATCCTTCTCCGGTATCCCATTCTTGTTTAGGATTCCAAGACCATTCCTTATCCCTGACCAAATTATGATACTGTAATTTTATTTAATGATTTCTGTAGAGTTTCCTGATGATTTCTTCTGTTTTTAGCTTGCCTTTGTTTTCTGTTGTGTTCTTCTCTTCTACTTTGACCTTTTTTGGTCCTTTACATATATTTTCTTTACTGACAAAACAGGTGTTCTCAATCAGTGCCAGTCTCTTGACTGACTCTAGGTGAAACATAGTAAACTGGATTTTGAATAAGAAACTAAAATAACACTACTCTGATGCCCCTATTATTCCTGAAATATAATTTAAGTTTCCAACTTAAAGTTATTCTTCTAATGTCTGCCATAGCAATATTTCTCCATATATTTCCTACCATTCTTCTGAAGTGGATACGTTTTTGTGGGTGCATAATTAATATTTTTCTTTTTGTCTCTTCTAGTTACCTTTCTATACCCAGGTATTTTAATTGTAGAATTACCTTTCTTTTTCTATGTTCTCACCAGAATGAACTTTCAATAAAGGATCCTATGCCTTTCTTCAAATACATTCTATTTCTTGGTTCACATTTCCTAGAAGTAGAAGGAAAATGGTTTCCTGTCTAACCAGTGATGTGATCCTGCTGTGTGTTCACCCCAGTGTAGTCGGTGGAGACAGGAAACAAGAGGAATCAATACCCTGACTTAGGCTACCTCCTTAGGAAAAAGCCAGTGATGGAAAACTTCCCAGAGTCAGAGGGGATTATGTGGAAACCACAGAAAATATACAGATGGAGAAGCACAAGAAGAAGGATTACAGACCAGGCCAGGCAAGAGATAAAGTGAGTCTCTACCTCAAAAATAACCAGTGTAAAAGGGCACACAAAAGGGCATGCCTCAGATGATAGGGTAGTTGCATAGCATGTACCTAGCAAGCACAAGGCCCTGAGCTCAATCCTAAAATCTGCCAAAAAATTCACCTGACATTAAAGGACCTTTTCTCTTTTTTCTTTGTCTGTTTTCAGTGCTGGAGATCAAACTTGATCCTCACTCTACTACTAAACTCATATTGTTAGTTCTGTGTCAAAAAGAAATGAATTATGAGGTAATGTGAAGATGAATCATCATAATGATAATGTGGTGTCCTTGCAAAATAAATGAGTACAAATCTTTAGAAATAAAATCCAGCTATACATTGTCTTCAAAAAACTCAGTTCCTAAACCAGACTCATAAACAACCCAATTAAGAAATAACAGTGTCAAATGGAGTGGTGCAGGCCATGTAAGATCATTTCCCATCGACTTACGAATCAGGGATATACAGTTACTGCGCATTTCCTGAGGAGATAAATGAGATCATCCAGATTTTAAAAGGGTCCTTGCTGGCTTAGAGAGCATTGATAAGATAAATCAGCCTCCCAGGACTCATTTCCATGAGCATAAAAAGGGCATCAGGTGGGTGAATCCCTATCCCTATGGTTCTGCTCTTTATTGCATGCCACAAACAAGTATTCTCTGCAATGAAATTTATAAGTACTTAGCTATGTGCATGCCTGAGGAAAGAATAAAAAAATGAAAAAATTACTATTATGGAACTATTATCATTTCTTTTGTGGGCTGACTGAGAAACCAACTATAGAACACCATATTCACCCAGAGGTTCTTTGCTTTCCTTCTAATTGATTTCTTTTTTTGCTATTAGTGGCATCCTTTTATATGATTAAGAAGTGAAAAATGGGTTGCTACAAAGAACTCTTAATAGCACAAATTAACCTTGCGTTTGTTAATTAATTTGATAAAACTTCTCTCCATTAAGGTGATTTCTTATACTTGAGCTTGGAGACTTATTGCAAAGTGAGGAGATACCAGAACTCAATGGCTGCCACCGTTTCTCTACCACCTCCCACTCAATCCAATCTCTACCTAGAACACTTTGACATAAGACCAAAACAATACTCTCATTTGTAGGCGTCTGCTCTTTCAGAATGTTAGCTATTCCCTACAATGACTTCTCATAATTTAGTATGTGTTCCTATATGTATAGTTTTTGTTCCTATATGTAATATAGTTTGTGTTTGACTCATACTTGTATATCCTGTAAAGTCTTGACAAACATGGCCATACGACTCATATTTGAGTGTTTGTTGCTCAACCAAAGAGCTCAATAAATTTGATGCCATGGGAGATAACACTCAGAATTCGAATTTTGTACCTTGGTTCTTTCCCTGAATTAGCAAACAGACATTTATCTCTCCCAACATGTAGGCAGTGGGTTTAGTCTAGAATCTTTCTCTCCTGAAGCAGCAAGAGTGAGCTCACCTTACTGAATGACCCTCTTGAGAACTGACCTTTGGTCAAAGAGAAGGGAGTGACCTGCATCTCATTCTCTGGGTTCTATCTTGCATTGACATAAAGGGGAACAACTTTCCCTATCCCAATCCACAACTATGTTCATTTAAAAAATATTTTTATCATCTTGAAGTAGTTGTACAAAGGAATGGCTATTCAACAAAGCAATTTGTGCATCTAAAGTGTCCTGATTCATGGCATCCCTTTCAACATTCTCATCCATCCCTCCTTTTCTCAATACTTCCCTCATTCATGTTAATTTTGTAAGATATGCATTGGATTTTTGACTTCCTTCTCCCCACCTTCTCTTCATTATCTCCTGAAACTCATTCCACCCCTTTCAAGTATCCAACCCAATGAACATCAGCTCTGGTGTTTGTTTAGCTGAATTATGATTTTTGCTTTTATAAGAAATTACACTGTTTGAGTTCTCTCACTGTTTGAATCAATTTTTGGTTTTGTTTTTGGTCAGTCGTGGGGCTTGATTCTGGGCCTGGGTTCGGACCCTCAGCTCTTCAGCTCAAGGTGAGTGCTCTACAACTTGAGCCACAGAGCCACTCCTGTTTTTTGGTGGTTTATTAGACATGAGCATCTCATTGACTTTCTTGCCAGGGCTAGCTTTGAACCGTAATCCTCAGAATTCAACCTCCTGACTAGCTAAGATTACAGGCTTGAGCCACCAGTACCCAGCTGTTTGAATCATTTTTAAGTTGACCATTTTATTCTCTTTTTATGTAAGTTGCATTGTATTTTTTTCTTCCCTCCTTTCATGCAACGTATAGATAAAAGAAAAATGTTTATTTTGTGAGTAGGACAGGCCAGGACCTAAAGGGCATAATTTATATTTCTTTCCTTCTTAATCCGTAAGCCTTATTTCAATATTATTATAAATTTTGTCTTTCAACCTATCATCTAGAAATACCTTAAAAATGTTGAATACATGAAAAATCTCCTCATATCAGTTCTAGGACCTTCTCAGGCACCCAAATCCCAGGATTTGCTATCTTAATACCCTCATATAAAACATTGTAGCATTTGCATAGAATCTACTCACCTTTTCCCAAGTACTTTAAATTATCTCTAGATTATTTATCATACCTAATGCAATGCAAATCTATGTAAATAGCTATTACCCTGTATTGTTTAGGGAATAATGACAAGGGGAAAAAATGCTCTGCACATGTTCACTACAGATGCATTTTTTCCAAATATTTTTGGTGTACTGCAGATGGAGAGAGCATTAAAATCAAATTTATTATGAAAACAAAATATGAGTGTTTCCTGCTTACTATTAAAATGAAGCACACAAGTTGAATGATACTTTTTTTAAGGTTTTCTTTTTCTACTGATGAATTATCAAGTACATTTATTCTTGGATGTTAAAAGCAAATCACTTATGACCATTATGCCTAGGGCCCATCCTCTCCTCAACTTTAAATAAAGGAGAATATCTGGACTCTGTGCTAGACAAAATTCTGAGATAACCCCTGCATGTATCTACAGTAATCTTTCTGCAGTAATCTCCTTCCTTTGAATGAAAGGTATGACCTGGCCAAGATGAACTAACAGTCCAATGATTAGAATATTCTCTCTTGGATAATTCTATAGAGACTCTTTTCCTGGCTTTGAAAAATAAGAAGTTTCTATGTTATGAATCTGTAGCTAGAATCTAACAGTTTTCTTTGTTGTTGTTGTTGTAATGTACAGTGTCAAGTTATTTCTCTGTTCTTTTTTTCTCCTTTGGTTTTCCCTGTTGTCACTGTATTTGATGTTGGTACCCTGTGTCTTTTATATACATTTATCTGAATTGGAGAAGGGAAGGTGAGTGACAAAATGGAGAGACAAAGGACAACGGGCAAACCAATGCAATAGCAATTCTCATAAGACAGTATGTTGGAAATGAACTTTAAAACTTGGGAAAGGCATTTAGGGGGAGGGAAGGTAGAAGAAATTGAGGAAGTGGCAACAATGTTCGACAAGAAATGTACTCACTACCTTACATATGTAACTGTAACCCCTCTGTACATCACCTTGACAATAAAATTAAATTTACAAAATACAAAGAAAGAATACAGAGACCTCCTACTACACAAAGAACAGAATTCTGCCAACAACTTGCATCTGGTGGGAAGATGATTCCAACCATAGCAAAAATGGCATTCTTCACCAATACCCTGGCGAGACCCAAGAGGAGAATCTAACCAAGTGACACATAGACTGGTAACTCTCAAACATTATGAGGTAATACATGTGGGCTACTGGAAGCCACTAGTCTGTGGGAGTTTGGAGCACAGTAATAGAAACCTAATTCAGACACTACTGGTTCCTTGATACCTATGGCTCATGCTTCCCTTGCTGATCCCACAAGCTGAGTCAGGCCCTGATATCCTGCAGTCTAGTCCCCATGGAAGCAATTGCAGAATCACATTTTCTAGGACTCTAGCTTGAGGGTAGTGCATTTGTCTACCCTTGATAATGCAGGTCCTTCCGTTTCTTTTCCTTCTGTTTCCCATGTATTTCCTCCTGAGGCATATTATTATATATTTCTAAATGACATGAAGACTTTTGATCAACTTGTATTGTGATTGTACTTGAAGTTCTAAATTTGCTTTTTGAAAGAAATCACTTCAGCTTTTAACTTACAGAATGGACAAGCTTCCTTCTTAAGGAGCAAGTGTTTCAACACATATAACTCTTGTCATATTTTACAAAAGTATCATGATTGAAGATAATTGAATAATGAACAAATAACCCATGATCTAAATAATGATTATTTTATGGTAGATTAAAGTATAAACTGGAGCTGTCCTGGACAAGTCAGAATGCATACTTTTTCCTACCATTAACAAATAATCGGCAAAGAACTAATATCATGACATTTAGACTCCTGTAAAAGTTGATGATTTAACTCCTTGTAATCATCTGTTAATGTTTGAAATAATTATATCAATAAAAAATATTACACATATTAAATGGAAAAAATATTTAATAACTCCTCCTGGTCAGGCAGTTTTACACTAATAGTAGATAATTTGCACATTCCATTTACAAATTAATGAAATCATTACCAAGAACAAATTAACATTAGTTGAAAAGAAAATTACGTTTTATATAGCCATTATATTTAATGTAAATTATGTAAAAAAATGAGAATATGGATGGGACAGGAAAGAAGGGACAGAACAAATGAGAAAGGCATAAATTAAACATCACATCTACCAAATACACAAATTCTTTTCTTATTTAAATTTTATTAATTTTATTTTTGAATTAGCATATATTTATAGTACGATAGTTTCATTATATTAATGATATACATGTACACAGTATAGTTTGTACAAATTCACCCCTGCATTATATTCCCATTTCTTCTCTCCCTTGCTCCATTTTCAAACAGTTCCCTTTAAAGGGAAAAAAATACCCAAAAACTTTAACAGTATTCTCTAAGTGAAGAAACTCATATTTAAAAATTCAAGGTATATGAGCTTGGTAGTTTTCTTTTTCTTTCTTTCTTTTTTTTTTTTTTTGAGCTTCAACTCTGTGGTCTCTCATTTTAAAATTCCACATCCGTGCTCTTCCACAATTGTCTGGCCTCAGAAACCTTCTTGTAGCTCCCAACACAAGAATTACACCAAACCATTGGCTGAGAGTTGAGAAACTCAAGAGAGAGTGGGTTGTTTATATGTGGGAGTTGGGAGGGGAAAGACCTTTTTTGACACTTAACTTTGAAACATGTGTGAAAATGCTTTTTTAGCTTCTGTTTTGATGGTAGGGACTTCATTCTTCAAAGTTCCATGAAGTGACCTACAGGACATAAGAATCTTAGGTGTGGAGATGTTAGGATCCGACTGTGCAGACAGTTGACCCTGTGCCTATTGAGCCAGCTGACTTCCAGTCCCCCAGAGGCATCACAGCTGACCGCTGCTCTTCTCATTACTAGCTGGTATTGAAAGAATTTCCTGCTCTTTTCTCTTTGCTGAGTTTTCGTCTGGAATGGTCCACAAGAGGCTAGTTAAGAATAACCTTTTTAAATGGTAAATAGCCATGCTTACTGGGCTGGGAAAAAAGATAATTCTCCTAGGTAAAAACCTCTTTCACAAAAACAAGAGATAAGAGCAGGAATGTTAGAAATTTTACCTTTTTAAGACTCTTAAGAACTGGTCTTGAAGTTACAAAACAGTGCTAATCATGATTACTAAGTAGATCCAAGGGATATAGGGGAAAACATCATAATGTTCCTTATTGCATGAAGTCCCAACAATACTTCCAATTTTCACTGTCACCAAAAGGCAATAGATTTGATAGAAAAAGTTTTCAGAGTAATTTGTTATTTTTCCTCATTTCTGAAACAACTAAAATGTGTTTTTCATATGTGTGGATAGATGTTTTGGCTTCAAGCTCAATATTCTTACAAAAGTGCATCTGTAAAGTTGTTTGAATTGCAATGGAGATGATACTACCTTTAAAAAATAAAAGTTAAAAATGCAAATTTTTCTTTGAGTTTTCAAAAGTTCATGATTTTACTCATGAGCAGTGTCTTCTATGAGGGATTAAATTTAAAATGTATTTTATTCCCATGAAATAACAATATATTGAAGGCCCTCTGTCCCAAAGCATCAAGCAATCTGTCAGGAGACTAACAGCATGATAAGGTAGGTAGTTCTGAGATTTCACAGAAGAGGAGTGTTGTTACTAACATAGGCATAAAGTGGGTATAATATGTTATCAGAGACATAGTATATTCATGAAGGAAGGCCATACTAAGATCTGTTGAATAGACAAGGACACCAAGTATGTGATTCGGGGTCAACATCATCATCACCTAGAGCTTAGAAGAAATTCAGATTATTGGGCTCCACTACACATCAGCTGAATCAGAAAATCTGAGGGTAGAACCTAGAAGCATGTTGCCTAACAAACCCTCGAGATAATTCTTATGTAAATTCAAGTTTGAGAGCCACCATCCAAATACAAATATATGAAAAATCAATGTCCAAACCCCACTCACAGGAGAAACATACTCAAAGTGGGAAAGATACTCTGACTCTTGCTCTCCAAACATCCTATCATTTGCAAATACCACCAGCACTTCTCATTGGTTAAACTAAAAGTCATAAGTGAGAAAACCCAGGTGACATAATTCAAATGTCAACTTTTCAAAACAGATAAAAGTATAAAGAACAAACACAGTAAAAAGAGGCTAGAAAGTTAGTAGGCTCATCACTTAATAGTAACTTTTATTGTAAATTGTATTTTCTTTCTCGTTAATATTGTTATTAGAAACACATATATTAGATTCTCAGAAAATGAGAGTATATATAATAGTATATATAATAGTCTTTTATTAATCTATTTTCATTATTTTTAAGTAGTTGTACAAGGGAATTGTCATTCAATAAGCAATTTGTAAATACAATATATCTTGATCGGTAGTGTCATCTCTGTTTGTTAAGCCTAATATTTAATCTATGCCTGGAGTTTCATGTTGCATTCAAGTGCTTTAAGAGTCCCTATGCTAGCCGGTCACTGGTGGCTCATACCTGTAATCCAAACTACTTGGGAGGCTGAGATCTGAGGATCACGATTCAAAGCCAGCCCCAGCAGGAAAGTCCATGAAACTCTTATCTCCAATAACGACCAGAAAACCGCAATTGGTGCTGTGGCCACTAGTGGTAGACCACTAGCTCTGAAGAGCTGAGGGTCAATGCCCAGGCCCAGAGTTCAAGCCCCATGACCAACCAAAAAAAAAAGTCCCTATGCTACAGGTAAGTAAATCATGACATAGATCAGTTAAGTAACATTAAATAACATGTAAATTCCCTTAGTATATAACAGAGCTGAGATTCAAGTCATACATTTATTGACAAAAGCCTAAAACAAAATAGTACAAGTTGTTCAAACATAACCAAGCAATGATTGCTAGTGTGATCTAACATTAAAGTGGCTTTGTTCTACTCATAGATGGACTTTTCCCATTTCTATAGTAGAATCCTAATTTCTGCAAGTTATTCTGGAATAGTTCAAAGGAGTCTTGGCTGAGAAAAGGTGTCTCACCCCTGCAGTCCAGCTACTAAGGAGGCTTAGATCAGATGACCAAGGTTCAAAGCCAGCCCAGGCAGAAAAATCTATAAAACTCTTATGTCCAATTAACCACCAAAAAATCTGGAAGTGGAGCTGTAGCTTAAGTGGTAGAATGCCAAAGTTGAGCAAAAAGTTGAGGGACACTGCCCAGGTCCTGAGTTGCAGCTTTAGTACTAGACACAGACACAGACACATAGATACACAGACACACAGACACACACACACATACACACACACACACACAGTCTCTCTGTGTCTCTCTCTCTGTCTCTCTGTCTCTCTCTCCCTCTCTCGCTCAGATCACTCACTCGATGTGACAAATGGACACTGTTCATCTTATGTCAGCCTGGCTATACAGAAAAAAAGACAGTTGTATCTCTGGTGGAGAGACACTCTTCATTGCACCTGTCAATGCTAGTGGAAAATATAAATTAGATTCCAATCTCAAAAGGCATTGACTTCCTGCAAAGTATTTTAGAGGAAGGAATTCCCTAGGTTCCAGACATAAGGCCATATCTTGATAAGGCTGTCGAAATTTGAGGAGGCATTTGCTAAAATAAAATTATAAAAAGAAACTCTCTTGTCATTATTACTTAGTAGAGAACATTTATTGCCATCCCATGGTGCAGACAATGCATGTGGAGAGTACACAACATATATAATTAAAAGCCTCTCTGCTCAGAGGTGCTCCATGATTAATACCTCAGGTAAGCATTTTGATTCCTGCACTAATAGAACCTGACTGGCTCTGAAATGCTGGTGTTGTTCAGGTACCTCAGGAGTAATAAAAGGTTGCTCTTGGCTTATTGCACAATTCCTTGAGTCATTAATTATAGCTGCCCAAAGTGGAAAGTTTATAATTAAACATATAATTTACTCTTCTACTTTTGGATGAAGTAAATTAAGGCAATTAGACTTCTTTTGATTAAGCATATGGAGCCATTTACAAAGTGCACAGGTGTGTACAAGCAGAAGGCGGGTGACAAAAACATCTATGTTTCAAGTGTGTTTTGTCACTTTGTTGTCACTCTCTGGCTGAAGTAATTATGTTAATCCATCTGAAGTGGATTGCCTTCGTGTTTCTGGGTTGCTGCTGCTTTGTTTATTACTTTGCATCCTTAGGTGCTTAAATAGCAGCAAGTAATGATCTGGTGTAAGTACCAGCTAATCACAAAAAGATAATGTTGGTTAGGAATATCCACACAATACGATTTTTGTGAAAAACTTCTGGGCATGCAACCCACATAAGTCCCATCACATTCAAGATATCTGAAAAACTTCAGTTTGGGAACATAAAAGGTGGTGTGTGTGTGTGTGTGTGTGTGTGTGTGTGTGTGTGTGTATTATCGCACCAATATTCTTTTCAATGTTTGCAATATTCTGAGAAAATTACATCTTATCTCCCCACTGTTTGTGTTATACTATGTATATTAAATTTCTTTTTTTATTTTCTTGTACAGATACTGTACAGAGTTACATCAGTAAAGAAATGAGTACATTTCTTGTTGAGCATTGTTACCCCCTTCTTCGTTTTTCTCCTTCTATCCCTTCTCTCCCCCTGCTTTTATATTTTATTTCAAGTTCAAAGCATTTCCTTTTTTGGAACTAATTTTTTCTAGAAATTAGTTTCTCCATATTCTAATAAAGAAATTATTTTCCAATGCTTGATAAGAAATGTACTCACTATCTTGCCCATATAATTGTAACCCCTCTGTACAGTATTTTCACAATAAAAAAAGAAAAAGAAAAAGAAAAGAAAAAAAGAAATTATTTTCCTATTGAAGGTAACTATGACATGGATGTTGCTACTAGCCCATATATGCTCCAACTATCTTTTCTAAAATGCCTATTCCTCTTACAGAAATCTGCTATGGATTTTCCAGGTATATGTGCATGTTGGTGTAAATTATAAAATAAATTTGCCTTCAAAATGTGACTGTAGCCGGGCATTGGTGGCTCACACCTGTAATCCTATCTACTCAGGAGGCTGAGATCTGAGGATCGCAGTTCAAAGCTATCCCGAGCAGCAAAGTCCATGAGACTCTTATCTCCAATTAACCACCAGAAAACCAGAAGTGGCTCTGTGGCTCAAGTAATAGAGTGCTCACCTTGAGCTGAAGAGCTGTAACCCCTCTGTACATCATCTTTACAATAAACATACACATCATAAATAAATAAACAAGTAAATAAAAAGAAATAAAAGTGACTGAATTTATATATTTTTCTCCCTTTGCTTTTTCTAAATCAGTAACCAAAACGTGTGTAATTACTATCTTGTATAAAATTATATAATTTTGATTTATACATAGTGTGCATTTTAACAAATATTTCAGTTGTCAAGGGAAAGACACCTCTCATCTTCCCTCTTTTGTGGCTCACTTTAGCTATGTTTCTTTCATTATGTGTCTACACCAGACAAGGACTGTAAGAATTATATCAAAAAATAACTATTTTTGCAGGAGAGACTCCAGGATAGCCTATGCTGTAAGTTTTTTGGTATTTATGGATTTTTTTGGTCCTTACTACTTGAATATGAGTGAAAAAGTAGACCCTTTTATTTTTAGCCAATCGCATATAGCATAGGTGATCAGGTATCACTACAATGAAAATGTTACATAGGCTTATGACTTTTGTCTTAGGAGAACATTCTGTCCTTTACTATTTACAAAGAATTAAGTTATCATGTCTGCATGCACATATACTCAAGTATGAGGACCTACCTCTCAAGAATCTAAATTCTTCAATCATAAAACTTTAAGAAATGGAACTATTCTACAATATCTTTCCCTGTGTGGACTATTTGATATTTAAGCCACTAGCCAGAAAGCATTGTTAGACTCAGAGTTTAAGCCAATTTGATGCTTAGAATTCTTTTTTTTTTACAGAGCCTTACCAATTAAGACATGCTTCTACTTTTTTGTTCTCATTATTTCTGAGACAGTTCCACATACTTTCCTATCTGAACTGGCCTCAACCACATTGGATCTCAATCTTGTGATTAGGTAGAATTACAAATGTGGACCAATGGCATCCAATTTTTGCTTCAACTTCTGATCCACCAGAGCTGATATTTTTTAGATGTGAGTTATTTAAGCCACTAAATATATATGATTGTGTCAAATACTCCTAGAAAGCAAGTATACTAGGTAGAAGTGAGTCAAAAGAAAAGAGAAAGCATTATTAGTGACACAGCAAACCCCATCAACAATGCAAACTGGTTGAAAATTACAAGATTACAAGAATTATTTCAGAACACTTAGTATAAAAGGAGATAAATCTTCCTAAACCTTGCTGGAGTTTTTAATCAATCTTCATCTATTCCAACTGGATTCTTCTTGATGATGATATAAAGGCCCTTGTTTTGATGAGAGCACACTTGGAAAGCTGGATGGAATTATTATTTTAATTTTACTGTAACAGTGATATGCACAGAGGTTAGAGGTACATATCTCAGGGAATGAATACATTTCTTTTTGAAGAGTGTCATTCTCTCCCTTATTTTTTTCCCACTTTTCCCCTTCCCGACTCCTCTTCCCAAATCATAGAGTGCATTTCCAACAATGTCTAGTAAATATCACTACTGAAATAGTTTACTGTTTGACCCACTATTTCTGTGCCTCCCCTTACCATCTCCAAATCAGATAAACTTATACAAGACAAAGTGTACACCAATCAAAAATAGTGACAAAAGAGAAAAAAAAAGAAAAATGGAAAAAAGAGACCACAATCAGTACAATAAAAAATCCCCTTGTTTCCATTTCCTGGAGTTCATTTCAATAAGCATCATTTTATATAATTATATGCACATAGCTGTTGATTTTATATAATCATATGCGCATAACTATTGACCCCTTGTGATCCTCTCTTAAGAATACCCTTCTTTGTTCTCGCTGTGTGACAGCTTGGAACTGGCACAAGAATAGGCTTGACTACTAATGGAATAAAAGACCCAGAAATGAATCCACAGGCCTATATCCACCAAATATTTGATAAAGGAGCCAAAAATGCAAGATGAAAGAAAGAAATCCTCTTCAACAAATAGTGTTGACAAAATTGTCTATCCATATGCAGAAAACTGAAATTAGATCCTGTGTATCACTCTGCACCAGAATCAATTCCAAATGGATCAAAGACCTCAATATAGGACCAGATATCCTGGAAATATTACAGGAAGGGATAGGGGAAACACTAGAGCTCCTTGGCACAGGTCAAAACTTCTTAAGTAAAGATCCAGAATCACTACAAATCAAAGAAAAAATGGATAAATGAGATTGTATGAATCTGAAAAGTTTCTGTATGGCAAAAAACATACCTTGTAAGATAAATAGCAAGTACACAGAATGGGATAAAACCTTCTCTAGCTTTATCTCAGACAAGGGTCTCATATGTAAAATATACTCACAGCTCAAAAATTAAATCTCTCAAAAGCAAATCATCAAAGAAACAACAACTTAATAAGTGGGCTAAAGATTTAAAGAGAGACTTCTCTGAAGAAGAAATAAAAATGGTCAATAGACACATGAAGAGATATTGGACATCTCTGGTCAAAAAAGAAATGCAAATTCCACCTCACCCCAATTAGAATAGATAATATCAAGAAAACAAATAATATCAGATATTGTCAGGGATATGGCCAAAAGGGACACTACTATACTGTTGGCCAGAATGTAAACTTGTTCAACCACTCTGGAAAGCAATACGGAGGTTCCTCAAAAGATTAAACATGGAGTTTCCATATGACCCAGCAATCCCACTCCTGAGCATTTATCCAATTGACCACATACTAGGTCACACTAAAGCTACCAGTTCACCAGTTCACTGCAGCACTGTTTACCATAGCTAAGATATGGAATCATACACATATACATATTGATATATATATATATATATGTATACATACATATATACACACATACACACACAATCACATACACACACAGTGTAATTCCATGCTTCCATGAGAAACAATGACATTACTCCATTTGTAAAGAAATGGAAAGAGTTGGAAAAAATATATTAAGTAAGCCAGACCCAAAGAAATATAGGCTGCAAGGTTTCCCTCATTTGTAATAATTAGAATATGCCTATAAATCTACAACTATGTGCCTATAAATCTACAAACAAACCCAATGGATAGTAAAAGACAAATAATTACCCTTGGACATGATTAATTAAACAGCACTCTAAACATTCACACAGCGGGAATTATTTTTTAATAAACCCTTGCTATCCTAGAATATCATCAATAAGATGCTCACTCATTGTGTAGACACAAAATAAGAAAGATCCTAGTAAGTCACATTTTTCTCTTAAGATGGCACCACAGTAAACTCAGCAGTGTTGTCCTGCTCAGGGGCAGAATGGGCTCTTCCAGACGATATATTTTGTGACTGTGGATGCTGTAATCATGGCTAGACCAAATTCTTGTCTGAGTACTTCCTTATAGAATGCAGAATGGAGGAACATATGAATCATAACAGGGAGAATTATACCTCACAGTGTTCTAACCTCCCATGGTATGAACTGCACTTCCACCTAAAAATGAATCCATGTCATTGTTGCCACCAACACAAATTAGTGACTTTTATTCCCATCCACACAAAAAGAAAAATATGTAAAAATTAAAAATAAGTGACTTTTTCCAGACCAATGAGAGAACTGAATTTGTAATAAACTAACACTCTTGAAAAGTATCTGCTTACATGAGCCTGTGACCCTGGAATCATAATATGAATTAGCATGAAATGAGAACTTCAAAGACTCAGTATAATTAAAAAGCTAGAGAAAAAGAAACTCAAGAGAAATAATGTTAATTTCTAAGGAAATTGTAGGACAAAAATTCATCAAGGACAAAAAAGGGCATTTCATGATGGTTAAAAGTTCAAAATGAAGACTCTTTAACATGTATTCACTTAGGAGAGCATCAAAACATAGTAAGTGTGAGCTGATAGAACTAAGAAGAAAAGTAAAGACAAATCAACTTTATAGTTGAATACTTCACCAGCCCACTCTCAGAAACCAACAGACAGCAGTGAGAATTCAGAAAACATACAGCACAAGACACTATCTCTGATTAAATTTACTGAATATTTTATGCAAAAACATCATCATACACAGGTTCACATGTTGCATTTATCAAGAGTAGTTATGCACTGAACCATAAAACATAATTTACAGATTTAAAAGTATAGAAGTGATACTCAGTATCCCATCAGATCATAATGGAATTAAATCATAAAACAAAACCCAAAAAGTATCTAGGAAACCCAAAAATAATTGAGAACCAAACATAATTTGGGAATGAAAAATATTTTGGTTTCTAAAAATATTTGGAAATTAAGCAAATAATTACATGGATCTAAGAGGAAGTAAAAGGAGAAAATTTATTTTATTTTTGTGCTAGTATCATGACTTGAACTCAGAACCACATGCTTTCTTAGATTGTTTGCTCATGGTTAATGCTCTATACTTTGAGCTGTACCCTCAATCTGGCCATTTGATGGTAGTTGGAGATGGAATCTCTTGTACTTTTCTGCTAGGGACAAATTCAAACTGTGATCCTCCAAATCTCAGCTTCCTGAATAACAGAAATTACAAACTTGAATCCCTAGTTTCCAGTCAGAGAGAATTGTAAAATATTGAATTAAATGTAAATTTATTAAAACCTACAGGATGCAGTGAAAGCAGTAGCTAGAAAGAAATTTATAGCATTGAATACATCTATTTGAAAATAAGAAATTCATTATTCATAATCTTCAATCATATAAAACTCAAGAAAGAAGAGAAATATAAGCCTAAAATAGATAATAAAGAAAATTGCAAAAGTAAGTGCCAATTTTTCTAATAATTATAAATATTGATAGTAAAAATTGAAATTAATAATTAAAATTAGAAAAATCTTGAAATATTCAAAAGCCTGTGCTCTGAAATCAGAAACACTCATAATACTTTAGAAATCTGAATAATGACAAAACAAGAGACGCTCAAACAAAAAAAAATTACCAACAGAACAATTTACCGATATCTGAAATGAAAGAGAGGTCATTCTTACTTATCCTGTACATCTGAAAAAGATAATAAAACATTATTAATAACTCTATAGAACAAAATTTGATAAAGATGAAATTAGCTGCTTTCTTAAAAGACACAAACTAACAATACTTATTCAAGAACTATGAGAATTTGAATAGCCTTCTTGAATTTGAATAAAAAGTTAATAACTTTCCAAAGGTAAAGCACAAAGCAAACGATTCCAGTAATAAGTTGTGCCAAACATTTAAGGCATAAATGATGTTACTTCTCTGTAATTTCCTTCAGAAAAAAGTAGAAACAGAGAAGAATGTTCCTACTTAATTCAGTGAAGTCAACATTATATTAGACTAGATAAATAGATTTTAAGAAAGAATAAAGACTAATGTTTTCATGATCAGAGATGCATACATTCCCAACAAAATACTAGCAAATCTAATCCCAAAATATATGAAATGGGATTTATCCTGAGAGATGCCACATTTCCTACCTGCAAAAAAAAATCCTTTCATATATTTAATCACCTTTCATGTACTATTTTGTTGAATGGAAATTCCTTTGTACAACTACTTAAACAAAATAAATACTTAATTAAATTATTAAAATTAATAAATAATAAAATTAAAATATAAATTTAGTCACATCAGAGAGATGGAGAAGAAAAATTACATGAGGATATTAACAACCACAGGATACGTGTTTGGTAGAATCTGCTCATTATAAAAAAAAATCTTTCAGCTAAGTAGAAATAGGAGAACACTTTCTATTGATAAAGAAACATCTTTTAAAAACTCATGGCTAGGACTGGGAAGGTGGCTCAGTGGTAGAATGCTTGTCTTGCATGCATAAGGCCCTGGGTTTGATTCCTCAGCACAACATAAGCGGAAAAAACCCGAAGTGGCACTGTGTCTCAAGTGGTAGAGTGCTAGCCTTGAGCTGACAAGCTGAGGGACAGGTCCCGGCCCAGAATTCAGGCCCACGACTGACAAAAACAAACAAAAAACTCATGGCTAACATCATACATAGTAGTAAAAAGCTAGATACTTCCACATTAAGAACAAGAAACACTCCTACTCACCTACTCCTGCACACCACTCCTACTCAACATCATCATGTGATTTCTTGCTAGCACACGAATATGTAAAAAGGAAAAGAAAAGTATACAGATTAGAAGAAGTCAAACTCTCTTTGTTGTCAAGTAACATGATCATTTAGTTAAAAAAGCCAAATACTTTACATAAATACACACACAAACATGTAACTACTGGACCTAAGAACAGAACACAGCAAGGCTGAACAAGGGCAAAGAATAAATAAGCAATCATCAGGGATTTGCTACGCATCTGCAATGGTCAACTGGAATTGCAGGCTTAAAAATCTCAGAGCTTCTGCATGGTAAAGGACATAGTTAGCAAGATCAATAGAAAGCCCATGGATTAGGAAAAGATCTTCACTAGCCATACAATGGACAAGGGTCTCATATCTAAAATATACCTGGAGGAAGTGGCGCTGTAGCTCAAGTGGTAGAGCGCTCGCCTTGAGCTGAAGAGCTGAGGGACAGCGCCCAGGTCTAGAGTTCAAACCCCACGACCAACCAAAAAAAAAAAATATGTAAAATATACCTGGAACTCAAAAAATTAAATCCCCCAACAACAAATCCTCAAAGAAACAACTGCCCAATAAGTAAGTGGGCTAAAGACTTAAAGAGAAACTTCTCTGAAGAGGAAAGAAGGATGGCCAATAGACACATGAAGAAATGCTCAACCTCCCCAGCCATAAAAGAAATGCAAATCAAAACAATACTGAGATACCACCTTACCCCAGTTAGAATGACTATAACAACAGATGCTGGAGGGAATGTGGCCAGAAGAGAGCCTTACTGCATTGTTGGTGGGAGTGTAAACTTGTTCAACCACTTTGGAAAGCAGTATGGAGGTTCCTTAAAAGACTCCACATAGAGCTCTCCTATGACCCAGCAATCCCACTTTTGGGCATTTACCCAAATGATCACAAACAAGACCATACTAAACCTACCAGCACAACTATGTTTATTGAAGCATTATTTACCATAGCGAAGATATGGAGCCAACCCAGATGCCCCTCAATAGATGAATGGATCAAGAAAATGTGGTATATATACACAATGGAATTCTATGCCTCCATCAGAAAGAATGAC
>NW_012267408.1:1735755-1752858 GCF_000151885.1 Dipodomys ordii
CCCTCCCCACAGTATAACCCCTGTTTTCACTGTATTTGATGTTGGTATAATTTGTGGAGGGGAAGGGAAAAAACAAATTGTTTAAATAGGGATGCAGGTGGACCCATTGCAACAATGACATGTACAAGTTGTTATGTCGAAAAATGAACTTTACAACTTTGGGGTAAGGGCAAGTGGGAGATGGGAAGAGATGGGAAGGGGAAACAGAGGAGGCAGCAATGCTTGATGAGAAATGTACTCAGTACCTTGCCCATGTAATTGTAACCTCTCTGTATGGTATTTTCCCATTAAAAAACATCTAATTTTGGTAATAAGAAAAAGGTGAAATTCTTAAGCACAAGTATACAAACCATATGTATGAAACAAAAATTTATAATAAATATTAAATAATTAAACAAAGACAATTAAGTTCATGACCTAGAAGATTCACTGAAAGACAATTTTTGCAGATATAATCTATTGCTTTAATGCAATTTCAACAAAACCCTTTCTCGCTTATTTTGTAAATAATGGTATAATAATTCTAAATATTTTGTTGAGCTTAAACCTCAGATGGCTAACACAAAACTAGAGAATGTAGTTGGCAGGCTAACACTACTCATTATAGAACATGATAATCAAGACAGGGATACAGTAAAGTCCACTAACACAATGATGTTCATTTGCAGCATTATTCACCATAGCCAAGGTATGGAATCAATCCAGATGTTACTTAATGGATGGATGAAGCAAGAAAATGTGGTGCATATACGCAATGGAATTTTACTTATCTAGTAGAAAAAATAATATTGTATCATTAGTAAAATAAAATGGAAAGGTCTGGAAATAATTATGTTCAGTAAAGTAAGTCAGGCTCAGAGAGACAAAAGATGAATGTTTCCTTATGTTGGAAGCTAGATTTAGCTTATAAAATTATAAGTAAATATACTGAATGGTATGCAAGTGTGTTCAAATATATTAACTGATATACATTCAAGGTAGAACTTAAGTAGTGTAATTCCTTAGAATGGTAAAGTCTAAGTTCAACAAAATAAGCACCAGGAAGCAGGTACTCGGGTGGAGTCAAAAGGTAAAGGGTAGATGAATGAAGAGGAGAAGATAGGGAGGATGCAATCAAGAACTATGGGGCTTTATACACATCTCTAATTTGGATAGGGGAAGAGAAAAAATAAAATGTACCTGCAGCCATTTTGACTGTGCAAGTACAGGACTCTGGTTGATGCTTGCCTTGAAATAGTGTTCAAGCACAAAATTGGTGTTACTTTCATACCAAATGGGCAGAACAAGCTGGAGAAACACAAGAAAAATAGCAAGTCTGGGTATCTCAACTCCCACTCATGAAAATCAGGTGACAGAACAGTTAATGAATAATCCAGAGGAGAGTTCCCAAAAAGTTCTACAAACACTACTGGTAAACATGGTGAATGAAATACATAAAACTATTACATTTCTTAAAAAGAAAACAGAAGGAAATCTAAATAAGCTTGAGTTTGTTTTTAGTTGGTATATAATCACCAAATTAATCATTGATAGAAAAAGACTGATTAGTTTA
The DNA here is from genome assembly GCF_000151885.1 of Dipodomys ordii. NCBI lineage: Eukaryota > Metazoa > Chordata > Mammalia > Rodentia > Heteromyidae > Dipodomys > Dipodomys ordii. The sequence goes on from NW_012267408.1 coordinate 1,737,308, forward strand.
AGGTTATTACAGCTAAAATCTTCTGATAAGTAAATTATACTATTAAGACTATGAAATATAATCTTTAAAATATTTGCTAAATATCCGATGAAGGAATTTCTTCTAAAATATGCAAAGAACTCTAAGTTCAATTGTTAAAAAAAATAAGAAACTCAATTTAAATAAAGACCTAAAATCTGAATTACCACCTACCTCATCACAAAAGTTACACTAACAGGAAAAAAATAAATACAATGATGCTCATTGGTATGGGTTGTTATGGTATTTCAAATTGAGACAATTAGATAATTAGACAATTAGATATGAGTGGATAAATTCCTTCACTGGGAGTATGAGAGCTAACAGAAACTATCACTCCTTTCTGTCAAATTGTAGAATGGTAAACTTTGGAAGACTGTTCAACATTTTGTTGTGTGTGTCTCTGTGCGTACTGGTCCTGAGGCTTAAACTCAGGGCCTAGGCACTGTCCTTTCCCTTTTTTGCTCAGTGCTAGCACTCTGTCACTGAGCTACACCTCCACTTCTGGCTTTTACAATTTTTATTGTTATTCTTGATTGCTAGTTGGAGATGAGTCTCACAGATTTATCTTAAACCTGAACTGGATTTGAATCATGATCCTCAGATCTCAGCCTCCTGAATAACTAGGATTGCAGGCCTGAGCTACAGTTCCTGGCTAATTCAAATATTTGTTTTTATGAAAGCATTACCATAAGATCCACCAATATCAGGCACTATTGACTCAAACATATAATCCTAGCTACTCAAAGAAGCTGAGACCCAGAAGATCACACTGTTAACTCTACAAAGCAAAAGAAATATATTTAAATACTCCATCTCCAATTAACCAGCACAAAGCTGAGTTGGAGACTCAAACAGTAATGTTATTCAAGCACACAAACCATGAGTTACTGTGTTCATACCTTGGCACTGAAAATAATCTAATGCATACATACTTTACGAATCTGAAAACTTCCATTTATACAAATTGCATATATAAATATTGTTAGTAACTTAAAAATATAAATTGTCAAAACCTGCAAAACAAGAAAACTAAGGTATCCTATTCTAGTACAGAATATATAATTTATTACAAATAGTATAAATACAGGAAATAGTACATATACAGGCAATAAAAGATATTAGTGGTTAGTTACTTGGAGTTCAAGGAAAGGAAAGGCAGACTTAGAAACATGACTTAAAGCAGTAATTTCAGGATTGTGAAACTATTTTCTGTGAGGCTGTTATTGTGAATATATGAATCTCTCCCTTTGGCAAAACCTAGAAATATTCATAGCACAAAAAAATAAACCTTGGCATATATAAATTTAATAGATGTTCACTTCCATTGTCAGAAAATCTAGGATGGAATACAAAATTTGATTAACTGTATTACAAGTATATGCTACAATCTCACTTAAGGAATAAGAAATGAGTGTGTCTGCTCCAGTAAATAAGGACATTTCCAATGGGATCCATGTTAAGAGTACTACATATACTGAGGAAGTAACCTGAGGAAGTGAGTAGGAGCTTTTTTTCACTGTTGTGTTTATAGATATAGAAGGAGAGGAGGCTAAAGTGATTCATGTGGTAATAGACTAGCCCTGGGTCACCAGTATGAACTCATATTTAGATTCATGCAAGACACAGATGGTTACATATATCTATATATATATATATGTATATATATATATGGAGAGAGAGAAAGAGAGAGAGAGAGAGAGAGGTGGATAATCATTGTTTAGTATATATTCATGAATTTCCATGCTCTGCCAGCTAAGAATTATATTCCAGAATCAAAGGACACACACATATCATATTTTCTAATGCTATTATTCAACAAAAAGAAATCAAGTGTCTGGAGAAAATGGCTAATTCTAGAACAAAGAAAACAAAGCACTTAAAGGAAGTACTTGAAAACAAGCAAATGCCCCACAATCATGGGGATTGTGACAGAGAAAGAAATGGGGTCAAGTGAAGGAGTTCATGACAGCCACATCGGGACAGTGTGAGCAACAAACTAAATAGAGCAAGGTTAGTTTAAAAACTAAAATATTAAGAATTTGCAGTGACATGGTGACATAAATAAAGAAAAGAGAAAGTAAATCCCCCATGTGGGAGGATTCCAATTGATTATGTTTCATATTCTGGTTTCTCTTCCAATCCCAGAGGTCTTTCATACTTGTCCTTCCAGAAGTTGGAGTAAGTTTCTCTATTGCCAAGCAGGGGTGCACATCGTGAACCATTTCAGAAGTGTCTAGGATTGGGAAGAAAAGAACAGAGTAATGCTACTTCACATTGTTTCACGAACACCATCAATATCCACAGACGTGAGGGTAATGAAATGATACTTCACTTTTGTGGTCTTCCTCCTCCAAACTCACAGCCTTAATCATGAGAAAAACTCAAAGGACTTTCAATGGAAGGACATTTATGAAATACCTTAGCAATTCTCCTCAAAATTCACAAGCTCATCAATCCAAGTACAGGCAGTAAATGACTGATTAACCCTAACAAAGTGATGTTAATAACAGGGGAACTTCCCATGTATATATGGGAACTCCATACACTAGCTTTGTAATTAAATTCTGTATCAATTTGAAACAAAATAGTCTAAGTATTACAGTCCATTCTTAAAATATTAAGCATACTTGTTTTGTTTTAACAAAGTAGCATTCAACTGTATATGTTTTTACAGTGCTAGGAAGTGGAAGTATGTTAGAGTAGTTAGGATGCCTAAAAGAAAGATTTAAGGTATATGGAAGATCCCAAATATGAGATGAGAATGAATATTTAGCCACTTTAGAAATAATTCTGGTTTTAACCCCAGATTCTTCTAATGAGAAAAGATAGAAGAAGTTAATTGAGGGACAGAAGATTGAAGCACTGCCTGGGAAAGGGAAATTCTAACACCATTTCTCTCCTTTCATTCTTTTTCCCCCAACCATCTTTTAGAACTCTTTATACTACCTTTTTTATGGATTCTACAAGAGAAAAAATATCCCTTGTGTGAACTCACAGACTGCCAAGTTCTTTGCCTATGCACGCTACTAGAAGTATAAAATCAGATCTGAGCATCATCTGAACAAAGGAGCTCCATCTTAAAAGAAGGTTGGAAACACAGAGTGAATGTTGCCTTTTAAAGTAGAATCTTGGCTGCTTCTCAAAGTCTAGTCCCACCTTCTTCCTTTATGTAGAATCCTTGTTTTATTCAGGGTGGCCATGCACCTAGTCCAAACCTTCTCAACTTCCTTTGGCAGTTAATGGTCGTCTTACAAGTTAGTCACAGTCCTGTCCAATAGCATATGAACAATGTATATGTATTTTAATAAAGAAGTTCCACTGAGTTGGCCTGAACCACCACCCCCATACCAACTTTCCTTTGTCCTGAACTTGTTTATGGAGCTAATCAGAATGGAGTAAAAGAGCCAAAGCAGAGAAGATGGTGCCTGCCACAATGACACCATATCTACACGCTGCAGTGGCTCAGGGAATAAAAAGCAGAGACTCATGTCTTTAAGGACACCATGGAACCAGATGCCAGTCCAGAGCAGCTAACTCTAACTGCATATGGCTGCATAAGACAAAATTCTAATTTGGTCCCTACTTAGTTCACATTTATTCATAGCTGAATACAGTTTCTGATAGACTGGGCAGTGTCTTTTATTTTTCCTCTTCTAGAATAAAAACTTCATGATGTCTGGAGAAGACAGATGTCTTTTGGTTGTTTTATTCTGCATGTGATCAAACCACATTTTCTGGGGGCTCTCAGTAAAACCTCAAGGGCATGGTCACAAGATAGAGCTACATTTGAGGGTGGATGGTTCACTTTCTCTGAATCCATCTTCACAATTATCTTTCTGAATCATCCTTACATGATATTATATTTTAAAAATATAATAAAGCTTTTTTCTTAATACCATCTCTAAGTTCCATTAGTTTTTCTCCAGTCATTATAATTTCATTTCTATTCTATAGTTTTATTTATTTATTTAAAATTTTACTAAAGTAAGAGGTTTTGTGATTTTACATGAATTTACAGATTTATACTATGTGTATTATTCTTGCTAATTTGTTAATTCGTGCTAATTTTAGCAGTTGTTCACTTTGCTATTTTCATATATGTTTTATGTACTTTTATGATACACATATGTACACACCCACAAACACATGCACGCATGCACGCACATACATCATTCATTACCCTTTCCATTTCGTTCTTTCACATCTTTATTTCTTCAATCCCTATCAGTCTCTTTCTAGACTCTATGTATAGATGAAAACATGGATATTTGTGTTTTAGAGTTTGGCTTACCTAATTTAACATGATATATTCTCTATTTTTGTAACATGACAAGAAAATTACCACTAACCAAATGTTTACTGTAAAAGCATCATAAAGACACACACAAAGGCCTTAAAGGCTATACAAGAGAACTAATAACATCTACCCATTTAGAATGAAAAGATTTGTATTTGCTTATTCCTTTTCCTTCTAAAAACAGCAGTAGTGGGTTTTTTAAAAATAATCTCAGTAGATCTTGGGTAGCTTAAATAATGACAAAGTGAACGAAGGCCTTGAGCCTTGGTTTTCCATCTCTTTTAGGTCTTCCTCATTGTCTGATTTTAGGTAACCAAATATCTTACAAGGAGCAAAATATTGGTCACACTAGGGGAGAGCAACAAAGGCAGTTAAGGATCACAAGGAGGAATAGGAATTAACCTCCTTTGAGACTAGCTCATTTATATACTCCCTAAAGTATTAGGAAACTAATCTTCAGCTCATTTATCATACAGCAAGACATACATCTTAACTGTAAATCTAAAGTCTGACATAATCCAGTAAGCTATAAACCCATCTGATAGTGACTCCACTCTGCTTTCTTTGAGGAAATATAGCATCTCTTTCTTAATGCTGGACCAATTTATAGTTTTAGAGTTATATATTATACAGCTCAGAACATTTACAAAAGGATAATTTGAACCACAGTGTTACAAATCTGAGATATTACAGGTTTTCTGAATATGAATCCTAATCTTTTGAATTTGCTTGTAGTAACTCTTTTCAAAGCTGTAAAAGTGTTTCAAATCCATTATTCTCTTTTCTCAAGTGTCCATAAGAGTTGACTATTTTACTTTTCTTTTTAATCAACGGAATTAAAGGACAACTGGAAAATCTAGGTGGCAAGCTGGAGGCTGTCACATTATAAATAGGCATCTCATTTTCCTGTGACCCTGCTCAGTGATGAATCTCGTAAACCGCCCTTTGCCTTTAACTTATTTTTAACTTTCATCATGAAGTCTATTGACTGTTCTTGGCACTTAGGATGGCTCTGGCTGTATTTTTGGTGGAGACTTTAGAATCTAAACGTTCTGTCATCACCTCACATTTAGGTTACAAGCCAATAGTTCCATCATCTCATTAGCCATTTTTTAGAGTTCATCTGTCACCTTAAAATCAATATGTAAAAGATTGAGTCCACTAAACTGGCTTTTCTTTACATCACCTGAGGTCTTCCAATGACACCACAATTTTCTTAGTCACTCAGGCTTGAAAACTCGAAGTCACCTTTGAAATAGAGAAAGTATACTTATCCTATTCCCTTCCAAATGTGTATCCATAAATCGCAAAGCAGGTTTGTCTTTTGGGGGGATTGCTTTTTTGGTTAACTCTCTTACTATTACTTTCCTATTAATAGCTTTCCTCCAAAACACTACTGGTAGCAACTTATGCTAAAGCAGAAGTCGAGACATTGTCTTAAAAGTCCACGGTGAGCCACGAGCCAGTGGTTCACACCTGTAATCTTAACTACTCAGGAAGTTGAGATCTGAGATTTGAAGCCAGCCTGATCAAGAAAGTCCATGAGACTCTTACGTCCTATTAAACAAAAATCCAAAAGTGGAGCTGTGATTCAAATGCTAGAGAGCCAGCTTGGAATGAGAAAACTAATGGACAAGTATGCTGGCCCTGAATTCAAGTCCCAATATAGACACCAAAAATAAAAGTTCATTGTGAATATTTTCACCTTTGTGAGCTATTTAGCCTCTGTTGCAATACTCAGCTCTATATTGTAGAATGAAAACAACCAGAAAACTGACATGCGTAGGTCCAATAAAACTTCATTTATAAGACAGGCGGCTTGCAGAATTTCTCCCTTAGGCCAATAGCTGCACTATTCCTGCTACCATGAAATTTTATCACATCTTCTCACTTCTCTACCAGAATGTTCTTCCTCATACATATCTGTCTGTAAAGAGATATTGCTAGATCTGTATTCCTGAAGAATTGTATTAATTATATCATTCTTTTACTAAAATTTTTCAAATGTCCAAGTAGAGATTGGCATAAACCAGAGATTTAAGAGAGGAGGATGGGCAAAAGTAAGCACTCTGTAAAACATAATCCAAATTCCTGGAGAGACCCTTTCAATCAGGAATTTAGGGGATGCTAATATGTATTAAGGAAACAACAAATATCAATGAGGAAGTTGAGGAAACATGACCTACAACTTCAATACGGAATGGAAAACATGGTGGATTTAGAGCTTACCATATTCTTCCAGTGTGTATTCTGGAACAGCTTCCCTTGGACACAAGGTTTACTTCATAGAAACAGATGGAAGGATTGCTGTCAACTGAATCTGGTTTATCAGGTCTTCCATTTCTTGTGTTCAATCTTCCCAACTAGTACTCCTCACTAATACTCTTATTAATTTCTCTTACACTGGGAAGAATTATATTTCTTTTTAATTCTGTGAGCATATCTTTTTTACTTCCTCATGTTTATCTCTTTTTGGAATGTTTCCTCTTCTTTTCCAGTTCTACACACACACACACATTTTGTTTCACAATTAAATGCTCATTTCTACCCTGACTACAAATTCATACATTTATTTATTTATTTATTTATTTTCATCCTGGGGCTTGAACTCTGGGCCTGAGCACTGTCCCTGAGCTTTTCTGCTTAAGAATAATGCTCTACCACAGGTCTGCCACCACCACTTCTGTTGATTAATTAGAGAAAAAATTCCATTGCCTACTTGGTTTACTGGTGGTAAATTGGAGATAAGGGTCTCATAGTCTTTCCTGCCCAGGCTGGCCTTGAAAGCAGTCCTCAGATCTCAGCCTCCTTAGTTGCTAGGTTTACAAGTGTGAGCCACTGGTGTCTGACCCATTTATACATTCATTATTTTAACACACATTGGCTGATCATTATTTTTTAAGTGCAACACTGTGATTACAAAGAGAACAGAAACAAAAAAAAAGGTTGCTTTATTTGTTGCCCAAATAGAAACACCACTTTGGTGAGAAATCAAGTTAGACTTAAAGTCTGCATCTTTTTGCTCATTCCAATTATCTTTAAGTTGTAATACATGATCTGATTTTCTTCCCTAAATCTTTTTGCCTTATGTTCAATATTCTAGAATATCACACTCAAATTCACACTTTAAAATGTCATAAACATTGGGTTTTCCAATCTGTTGTCCTATGCATTCATGAATGTGTATACGAATGCTTGTGTTTACACTCATTTGGGGTATAATAGTTTTCCCCCCAAGTAGGCCCAGTATCACTTCTAGAGGAAAAACAACAACAACAAGCCATGTTCTTTCCTCAGAAAACTAACTCCATCCAAAGCTACAATGCTTAACTTTCAGGGCTTAAAATTGATGTCACCTGTGTCAGCATGTCTTTTTTTTTTTTTAATCTCTTCTAACGCATTTTGCATTCTAGGCTAAAAGGTTAAAAAAAAACTATACTGTTTGTAGAAATTCCTATAGACCAAGGTGTCCAGGTAAACATTTCACACATCTAGATAGACTATATAGATAGTTCACCTGGACAAATAACTAGGTTACTCCGCAATCTTTTATCACTTTCTATTTCTAAATCCTTGCCTCTCTGTATTTCCCCAACATTAAAACATATTGATACAATATTTGTCCAATGCTATTCTTTGCCATAAAAATTTGACCTTAAATTAGTGAGCCTAGACCCACTGCTTGATATATTGCTTCTCTGATATTTCTTGTAAAGTATTTTAAAGCTATATTTTAGTATTTGCTTTGTTATTATTTCATTTATAATGTTCTCTGAACCTAGCTTTTCAACTCTGGCTAGAGTCTGGATAATTCTCTCTTAAGCACCCAGTGAAGTCCATATCCTATATTTCTTTTTTGGGGGGGGAGGGCTGCTGTAAATATTATTGTATTTTTTGTGTGAAAATACCATACAGAGGGGTTACAATTACATGAGCAAGGTAATGAGTACATTTCTTACCAAGCATTGCCTCCTTTGTTTCCCCTTCCCATCCCTTCCCATCCTCCCCTCTCCCCTTTCCCCAGCCCGAAAGTTGTAAAGTTCGTTTTTCTTCTTTTTTTTTTAATTGTGAAAATACAGTACAGAGGGGTTACAATTACATGGGCATGGTAATGAGTACATTTCTTATCAAGCATTGTTGCCTCCTCCTTTGTGTCCCCTTCCCATCCTTTCCCATCCCCCCCTCCCGCTAGGTCCCCCCCTCCACCAAAGTTTTAAAGTTCGTTTTTCTACATAACGTGGTGTACATCTCATTGTTGCAATGGGTCCACCTATATCCCTATTTAAACGATGTGTTTTTTTTCCTTTCCCTTCCCCCCCAAATTATACCAACATCAAATACAGTGAAAATAAGGGTTACACCATGGGGGAGGGACATACAAAGCAACAAAGAAATCATCTTATAAATATGTTAGAAACAATAGCAAGAAAAAAAACATTTGAGTCCTTATCTTGGGGTTCATTTCGCCTACCGTTTCTTCTTTTCTCAGACATATACTAGTTACTGCAAATAAGGGAAACCATAGGACCTATGTTTCTTTGGGGCTGGCTTACTTCACTTAATATAATTTTTTCCAGGTCTTTCCATTTCCTAACAAATGGATATCCCATATTTCTTATTGGACGCTCACACTCCTCGCAGTATTCTACTTGCCCAAATCACTTCTTATCCAGGTAACATACAATTAACTCCCTCCTGCCCTGGAGCTCAGGAAAAACAAACAAACGTTCAACCTATTTAATCCACAGGAAGTCTACAAAACCTAGTTGGTCTCCTGTCTCTTTCCATACCAAAAGTGCACATCATACCACCTTATGTACAGACCTGACTTACTGTTGTGTGTGTGTGTTTTCCTATCATCTAAGTGTTTTCACAAGGCATCCTATTATCAAAAGAAACATTCAATCTGATAAAACATCCCAAAAGTACTATTACAATCGTGTCCAGGAAATTACCTTGCTTGTTCCTATGAGATTAGTGAATTTAAGTTTGCTAGTTAACCAACTATTCTAATGTGATTTTGAAGTATTAAGGGCCAATATTTCTGCTTCCAGATCACATTGCCTAAAACTGGAAGCTTTGTTAATTCATAGATGATAGATTGCATTTTTCTTTCAATTTAGTTATTCTTTTATTCTAAAAATGTATACATCTTCTTCACAGTAAAGGCATATTCCTGAATTTTCCCCTAGCCTTGTACCCTAATTTAATTTACCATAGGATGTAGACTATTCATTACAAACCTAGCACTTAGAAGACTGGATATTTAGTAAAAGATTTATACAATCTAAGAGAAACCAGAGTGTGGAGATTGGATATTTAGAAAATATTTAAGCTACTGTTAAAAATGTTACACAAGTTTAAAAAAATTAAATGAATACAAAATACCCCAAAATACATTTATTTCCCAAAGTTGTAGGTGGAATGAAGAGGGAATATCTTCCCTTGGACCTAGGCTCTGAGAGTGATGTTTTCATGTTCTCTTTTTAATGCAAATTTAAATTTTATTGTCAAGGAGATGTACATAGGGGTTAAAGTTGCATAAGTGAGGTAGTGAGTACATTTCTGTCAAACTTATTACCCCCTCCCTCATTTTTCTCCCACTTTCACTCCCCCCAATGTCCCTGCAAGTTGTACAGATCATTTCCAACATATTTTTTGTGAATATCACTTTTGCATTGGTTCCCCTTTGTCCTTTGTCTCACCATTTTTTGTTCCTCTTTCCAAATTCAGATAAACATGTATATAATAACCAGAGTACCAAAATAAAATACAATGACATCAGGGATAAATCATAAGGGGAAACACATACACACACACACACACACACACACACACACACACACACACACACAGAAATCACTTAGTATATTAAAAACAACAACACAAAGAAAACCTTGTGTCCATGTCTTGGAAACCATGGGAATGATGTGTCTTTGGGTCTTGCTTACTTCACTTAATATGATTGTTTTTATTGTGAAAATACCATACAGAGGGGTTACCATTACAAGGGCAAGGTAATGAGTACATTTCTTATCAAGCATTGTTGCCTCCTCCTTTGTTTCCCCTTCCCATCTCCTGCCATTTCCCCCCCTCCCTCGCCCCACCCCGCAGCCAAAGTTGTAAAGTTTTTCCACACAAAGTATTATACATCTCATTGTTGCAATGGATCCCTGTTTTCACTGTATTTAATATAATTTTTTCCAAGTTCTTCTATTTCCTTACAAATGGAGTGCTGTCATTCTTTCTGATGGAAGCAAAGAATTTTTATACATATACATATATGTGTGTATGTACATATATGCATATATATATATATATATAATTCCATTGTGTGTGCTTTCATGTTCTTTATTGTTTCAATCCTCCATGTAACCTGGGAACCAGTGTCATAATACCTGATCTAACAGGTAAACAACACAACTCTCAGAGAACAGTTGTGGCTTCTTCCTTTTACAGGAAAAGCTTTTTCCTTCTCTTGTTAACATTCTAAACCCTTTCTCGCATGCCTGCTCTGCCTAAGCACCTTGAGCAAGACTTCATACCACATAGGTGCACAGCACCTATTACTACTTCTCTGACAATGGAGGAAACAAGTTTCCAGGTAGGTAAAGTGTGGGGACTTGAGAGTATTCTAATGGACTCAAAAGCCTGTCCTTGGTAGGCACCTCCTTTCACACTCAAAATAACACATAAAAGCATCTTCTTGCAACCTCATGCTGCCAGAGGGAAAGCAAAACACCCCACACTGTGTTCCCATTCTCTGTCCAAGTGCTTCCCCATCAGCCATTTCTCAAGCTCAGTTCAAGAGTTTTGTTTTGTTTGCAACTCTTTCCTTTAAAGAGCTACATCTATTTCCTTTTCCTAAGACTTAATTTTAAATGCTGCTTCTATTTATACCAAAATGGGGAGCAACAATGAAGCATAACCTTAAAGAAGTAATACATGGAGAATGAGAATAACACAGCTGGCTTTCTTGGAGTAACAACAATTAAAAAAAATTTTTTTAAAGATACCAACAGAAAACAAAGGCCATCGGTGGCTTTGTTGCTTTTAGTTACTGGCCATCTGAAATTCACCTTCATCTGTGATCATAATATATGAAGAACATTGAATTGGTGGTACCATACGTAATTGAAATTCACCCATGTGTGATGATAATGCCTTCAGAAGATTTGGGAGTTCTTGTACAAACATTGAATGTGTCCCCATTAAAATGTGACTAATACTTACAAAGGAATGAGGTCATTTTTCAATACTGAGCAAGAAATGCTGTTCAGTCAAAGGGGCACATTTCCACACTTAAAGAAGCATAAATACAAGGATGTAAATCAATAAAACACACTGACACCTTCACATTAAAGAAAGGATAACATCGGCAGAAACTTTCACGTGAAAGAGAGTCTTCTCACGTTTAAACACAGCATTGAGAGTAAGTGACCTCTGTTGGCTTTATCACCATCCCATAATGCAAACTTTAAAAGTCTATTCAACAGAAGCTGGAGATCATTTGATAGAACTTAATTGAACTTTACAGGACAATTGAGACCATAGTGAGCTGTCTCTTCTTTAAATATACAGTATTAACATTCCCGTAAGTTATTTGGTCATCTACTATACATTGGAGCATTTAGTGAATCATTATCTTGAAGATCTTTTTAAAGTGTTCAAGGTATTTATCCTTTCATCTGCTAACATGAATTCTTTGCTATCCTTGAAGGTAACTTTGAGACAGAGAAAAAGTAGCTTTTTGCCTCTTAGTGTGTGTGTGTGTGTGTGTGTGTGTGTGTGTGTGTGTGTGTGTGTCCTGGGGCTTCAATTCAGGGATAGAGCCAAAGCTCCACTTCTGGCTTTTTGTTGCTTAATTAGAGAAAAGAGGCTTACAGATTTTCTTGCATGGGCTGTCTTTGAACAGTGGTCCTCAGATCATTGTAGATGTGGACCACTGGTGCCCAGGTTCTTACAAATTTTAAAGACAGAGTATTACTTTAATCTTTGAAAGTACAGTTTCAAAATCTTACTTCTTTCATAAATCTACTAAATTTTGGAAATAAGTTTTTAGAAGGCTAAATATTTCTTTAATTACTTAAATGTATAAATGTAATCAACATTTTAGCCACGTCTATTGTCTAATACATAAAATATCCTAATGCTGTTGTGTGTGTGTGTGTGTCTGTGTGTCTGCATCTGTGTGTGTGTGTGTCTGTGTGTGTGTGTGTGCCATTCCTGGAGCTTGAACTAAGAGTCTAGGCAATGTCCCTGAGCTTTTTTGCTCAAGGTTAGTGATATACAACCCAAGGCGCAGTTCTGCTTCCCGCATTTTACTGGTTCATTGGAGATAAAGGTCTCCTGAGCTTTCTTGCCCAGTCTGGCTTTGAACCACAATCCTTAGATCTCAGCTTCCTGGGCAGCTAGGATTACAGGCATGAGCCACTAGTGCCCAGTTAGTAATGATTATTAATCTCACCAATTTTAAGTATAATAACCTAATTTATCTTAGACTTCAAAATTACTTGCATTAGCAAAAATAGTGCTTTCAAGTTTTCATTTTAGTGTACGTCAACTAGTCAAGGATATATTTTAGGTGAGTACCTAAAAGTTAATCTTGTAAATTGTCTGTAACATATCACAACTATCTTAAAAATTATATTTTAAGTTCCAGATCATATAGGTATCATTTTTAAAGTTAAAAGAAAAATATTAATACTGACATTCTTTCTATTGCCTTTACTCTTTATGTCCTTAATTATAGTGATTTTAAAGTTAAAAAGGATTTACCCTACCAATTCATCATATGCAGGAATTTGGGGTGACCATCTTAGTGTTCAAAGCCACAGACACAAAGCTAATTTTCTGAGCCCCAAAAGGTACACATTTCAGCCTATAAAACTTCCGTATTGACCTCATTTAGTCCTTTTAGGTTATTTAATAAAGAACCTAAGAAGTTCCCCAAGCTTGAAAACTCCACGAATACTATATCTAACCTATTTGAGTACATTATTTCACTGGGATTTTGTTTTCCTAATATATTGTGTCCCTTCTGCTGGTCTTATACTCATTGTAATGAAATTCAAAGTAGAATGCTTTATGCCATTACATAATTGTTTTGTAACATCCTTGAACTTGATGCAATTCAACATTTTTTACACTTTTTTCTTGTCTGGAAAACATAATTATTATAACCACGCAAAGGAAATCCAATTGTCTTCTGTTTGTCTCTCCAGACCTTGTCCAATCTTGGCAATTCTGAGGAGTCTTAGATGCTTCCTGAAGTACCAGCTCATATTTTCTTTCTTTGCTTCTCCAAATATTTTCTCTCTAGGTCATCCTCAAAAGAGTTTTGCTCATTAAACTAATGATTCTATTATAAAATAATGTTGTTGAAGAGTATATAATCTTGCGAGTATTGTCAAACATTATTCCAGGGGAAGTTATTAAGTACTTGATAGTGAACCAAAAACAAAATGGTGGATGGATGATCAGATCTAAATAGTAAGGGGTGAGGCTGGGAACAACCTCCTTCCCCCTCCAGCTGTGACATTGCAGAGCTTTAAAAATTAAACTGTTTTTATTTAGAAACATTTTTAAATAGTCACCTTAAGAGAAATGCTTATGTTAATGAAACCTGGATGATAACATATTTTTGAAGCATTTCAGAATTTTGTTTTCTTACTAATAACCAAAAGATTCCTTTTATTTGTTCAATCATTTATTATGACATAATATGTAGAATGATCTATTTGACTTGAAGATCAAAAATTTTCCTTGACTTTGTTGTCAAATTTGTCACAAATGAATATTCTATTCCATTCATTTGCAGATTGAAAACTCCTGGACACCTTGGGCTAATTTTATAATTTATTAAATGCATCTTAAAGCAATTCTGTTCCATAAATTATTTTTCCTAATGAAAATAAACTTATTTTATCCTTATATAATTAGATGTTTAAGTCTCAGAGTAAATCCAAAACATCTCTTTCTCCAAATTCTTCATTTCCATTTATTCCATATAAAAAGGGTCCTTATTGTAATTCACTTGGCAACAATTTCTCTTTGGGGCTATCTTCCACTCAGAATATTAAAATTGTTTCAGAACTTCCAAAAGCAAAACACTTCAACTTAATCCATTTTATGTCCCATATTTCCAAAGATTCCAGGACATCCACAGGATATGTAAGCACATTACAACAGCTTTCCCAAGTCAACAAAAGTGAAACTAAAAATATAAACAGTTTCAACTTTGACTGAAATTGATGCAAAAAGTTTATAGTCATGTCTAACTCTAGGAATGAATCCTGGCCTTTTTTCCTCTACCAGTTTCTAATTGCTTCATAGAAAATATTTTCAAATACACGTATTAGTCGGGTGCCAGTGGGTCCTAGCTACTCAGGAGGTTGAGATCTGAGGATAGCAGTTCAAAGCCAGCCAGAGCAGGAAAATCCGTGAGCCTCTTATCTCCAATAAACCACTAGAAAACTAGAAGTGGCACTGTGGCTCAAGCGGTAGAGTGCTCACCTTGAGCTGAAGAGCTGAGGGAAAGCACTCAGGCCCAGAGTTCAAACCCCACAACCGACCAAAAAAAAAAATACACTTATTATCTCATATGCAGGTGATACTCTAGGTAAATTTGTCCTAGATCTAAATTCCTACTAATAACATATTTCATTCTAGCTATAACCATGGATGAGGAGTTTTTTTGGATTGAGGCACATAAGCCAGGTATTCCTGAGATAAAATTGCTGGGTGAGATAGCTCTGACTATAGAAAGGAAACTTACCTTTGATGACTACTGGATCCTCCTAATGCTGCACAAGATTTAATTCGCAGTCAGTTCTTTGTTTCACTTGTAGTATAAATATAAAGCTGTTACTTAAGGTATCTGAATCCCTTTTTCTTTTTTTCTTTTTTTTTCTTTTTGTCGGTCATGGGGCTTGAACTCTGGGCTTGAGTGCTATCCCTCAGCTTGAGTCACAGCGCCACTTCCAGTTTTCTAATGGCTTATAGGAGATAAGAGTCTCATGGACTTTCCTGCCCTGGCTGGCTTTGAACCGTGATCCTCAGATCTTAGCCTCCCGAGTTGCTAGGATTACAGGCATGAGCCACCAGCACCTGGCTCTGAATTCCTTTCTTAATCCCTAGAAGTTATATATGCCATCTAAGTTAGATCCTTTGGTCAGACATGTGTGTGTGAGTGTTTGTGTGTGTGTGTGTGTGTGTGTGTGTGTGTGTGTGT
>NW_012267408.1:1752908-1850940 GCF_000151885.1 Dipodomys ordii
TGTGTGTGTGTGTGTGTGTGTGTGTGTGTGTGTGTGTATAAACTGAGGGCTGGAATTCAATTCTGTAGAATGGAATCAAACTTCATTCATCCAAACCTCATTCTATTACCCTTGTCCCCTTCAAGGTCCTCAAGTTCATTCTCAGGAATTAAGTTCAAGAGGGCAGGACTAGAGAAATAAGTGTTCCATTACTTCT
Organism: Dipodomys ordii; assembly: GCF_000151885.1. Lineage (NCBI taxonomy): Eukaryota > Metazoa > Chordata > Mammalia > Rodentia > Heteromyidae > Dipodomys > Dipodomys ordii. The sequence continues at coordinate 1,753,105 of NW_012267408.1, forward strand.
CCAAATGCTATGTAATTGAAATAGAATAGTCAAATATTCCTGTTAGTCTGGAATGGCTTCTATCTTGATGAATTAATGAATGTGTACCTCATAAGTGCACAGAAGTTTCTAGGTTTTGTTTTTTGTCTTTTGGTTTTATTTATGTGTTTGGTACCTATAGCTTTTCCTGACTTTTTTCCACTCACGGATGGTGCACTATCACTTGAACTATGCCTCTGATTCCAGCTTTTTGCTAGTAAGTTGGAACTAAGAGTCTTTAGGATTTGTCTTGCCTGGTTGCCTTTGAACATGATGCTCAGACCTCAGTCTCCTGAGTAACTAAAATTACAGGAGTAAGTCACCAGCACCCACCTAAGTTTCTAGTTTTGGGGGATCTATTACATGATTCCTCTATTATTTGTAGGTTCCATTGGTTAATGTTGAGATTCAATGTCTAATTTGCCTGGGCAAAACAATCTATGTTAAATCTTGTTCCTTGGCAACTTTCTCGCCAGGCCACACCCAAATCATTGTAGAAGTAAGCAAGGCTGAGCCTAAGAAAAAATAATCCCCCTGTAGTAAGGATGGCATAGGAAATACAGAAGACTCTTAAAGTTGTTCTAGCATAAAAGAACAGCTAATATCATTAATATGTAGTTATAGCCACCTTACTTAGTATAGCATGAAATGGATCAATCATATTTGGCAAAAATCATTGGAAAAAAGGAGAGATTAACAATTATTCGTTTACACATTCTTCTTCTAAACATCTTCCTAATCTATGATATTATTTTTCTGAAAACAAAAGTGTTGTGCTGAAGATGTATTGATATCCTATAAGGCGCATTCCTTGTACACACACTGTAGGACAACGTCATACATTTTTTATAACTAATATGTTGCTTTCTCATTGAGAATACTTTACCCTTGCCCTTTTTTGGCAAGTGAACTGCACGCATAATGGGTAAATGGCTGGCCCCACACTGAGAACTCCGCAGCCATTTTTCTTTTGACAACAAGTGGAATTGTATCCAAAGCTTTGTAACTGAAAATGCTTATAAATCAGAACTAAATTCCAGACCAATTCTTCAGTAATACCAAAGCACAGGTGCCAACACTCAATTACCTGAAAAAATAAGCAGTCAACCCCCAACATTTAACAAATCATTTGGATTTTTTCTGCACTAAATCCTCAATGTGATTATTATATTTTACCTTGATTTAAGATGATAACATTTGCATTCTCTAAACATTAATTATGGCTGAATTTTCCTCTTCTCTGTGATAGCAAATAGGTAATTAGATGATCAATTCCAACATCCTGCCACTTATCTCATTGGAGGCATTTAAAACAATTAGCTAATCTATTTGCTCCCTTTAAAGAATACCAAGCATGGCTCCCTGTGTCTGTTTGGAGAAATTATCACTGAAAGTGCCAAACGTGGGAAATAAAGTGCAGTGTAGCGCATAATGGGGTACAATTCACAGCCAACAAAATGTTAGATCTGAGGGAATCCCCAAATGACTACAACACCTCTGTCCAAAATCTCCTTTACACAAGCGGGGGATTTGGTGACCTAAAAAGATACAAGATGAGAAAAAAATCATTTTTTTCTCTAACAATAATTTAGAATTGATATATTGTTTACCAGTTAAGGTTATAAATTTATTCTACAGAATCTTGGTGCAGTAATGCAACATGAAAACCAATGTAGTAAAATGAAGTAATTCTATAGTAGAAACAAAGAAAGGAAAACTGAAATCTTTTAGATTTATAGAAAAATTCTGCTTGCTACAAATGAGGGGAACCCATGAAGCAAGTCTTCCCATTTCTTTATAAATGGGGCCATATCTCTCTTTCTGATGAAAGCATAGAATTCAAGTGTGTGTGTGTGTGTGTGTGTGTGTGTGTATGTGTGTGTATTACTATTTCTTGATCTATTCATCCACTGAGGGACATCTGGGTTGATTCCATATCTTGGCTATCTTGGTAAACAATGCTGCTTTTCTAAATACCAGAATCTGCCTCTGCTCTACTCACAATAAATAAATTATTTAATTTAATAATAATCCAGCCAGCCCGAATGAAGAACGTACTGACTAAAAGCATAACTATCCAAGAGACAGGTTTCAAATATTTTGAAATATTGATTGTTGTTACATCTATATATAAACTGGACTTTTTGGCAGAATCTTTAAAGCACGGAGTTTCACAAGACATAGATGGAGAGCAAGCAACAACCATTTTAAAATTGGTTTTCTTTGACCATTCTTTAATTGCTAAGGGACCGACATAGAAATTGTCTTCCTTGAAAACCCTTGTGTTTTCCTGGTTTCATTGATGTAGAAGTTAAAAGCTTCTACCTCTTCCCCCAGGTCAGTACATCAACTGAAAATACCTTTAAAGAGGACGTAGGCTCACAGCAATTCATTTTTTAAAGTTATAGGGCGGATGTGCTCAGGGAAAAAAACAGACATTGACAAAGTTTGATCGAGTTTTTAAGGGTGGCAAAAAAAAGATGCCTCTCGAACAGCCTCAGAACTGAGTAAATGTTGGATTTGCCCAATGGTGGTCTCCATGGTATGATGCAAGTTGTTCTGGAGAGACTCCTCTGTCTCCAATTATTTCTCTCCAGATGCCAGGACTTTTACCCTTTAGACTTTTAGATGCTTTCCTACTTCATAAATCTTGTAAAATAAAACATATTGAGCTCTTAACAATACCACATCCAAACTGTTGGTTATGTTGCAGCTCAATGCCTACAGGAAAGAGCGAGTCCTTTGGGTAACTGAGACAAAGGACTGAAATGAAGAAATGAAACCCTAAGAACAAAGCAAGGATGGGCCTAAGATGAATCTGGGAGACATAATCATCTCACCTTAGGCTTCCTCACAGACGAGACTGTTTAAACTGGTGAAGATAGGAATTTAGATTGCTTCCTATTTTCCCTATGTATTAGTCTTTCTAATGGACCAAAATCAGAAGGTGGACACTTTCCTATATTTTCATTCCTTTATATATCATCGCGATGGCAAGAGGACAAGGTGAGGTAAGAACAACCACCATATTAAGCCATGTTTCCGTTTCTTTGAACGTCTGTGTGACTCAAAAAGGTCATTTAATTCTTCTAATGTTTAATTATTCAATTCATAAGTGATTATGAGATTTGATGACTGTATGCGAAGTACTTATCACACCAAATTAATCAGAAAGTCATCATTAATGTTCAAGAGTAGCAGAGATGAGTTGGTGCAGTAGAAATGACTTTAGAAATGTATCTCTGAAAATATCTGAGAATAGAGCTGTGTATCTATTATTCTTAAAGGTCATCGTTACTGGTAACAGCCTCAATCCCAGAGTTCTACTGAAGCAAGAAATAGCTGGACAAATTCCTTGAATAAAAGATTAATGTTGTGGGTAAGGACAGGGGCGGAAAATGGGTAAGAACAAAGGAAGAGTGTCACTGCCGAGAAGTATTGTACTCACAAACTGACATTGGGACTTGTAACCCTTTTATACAATTACTTAATAGCAACAGCTTAAAAAAAAGAAATACAGTTTAAAAAAAGAAAATACAGAGCTGGGAAGGTGGCTCAGTAATAGAGTGCTTGCCTTGCATGCATGAGGCCCTGGGTTCTATTCCTCAGCACCACATAAGCAGAAAAAGCCAGAAGTGGCACTGTGGTTCAAGTGGTAGAGCACTAGCCTTGAGCTGAAGAACTGAGGGACAGCACCCAGGCCCAGAGGTCAGGCCCCATGACTAACAAAAAAAAAATAAGAAAAGAAAAAGAAAATACAGTTAATAAGACATAATAGTTTTAAAAAAGATGAATCTATGGATTCATGTTTCCCATAATTTTAATTTAGGACTCTCAGTTAAATGGAAAATGTACTTTGGAGTAAACATCAAAGGAATAGAATAATTGAAGAATTAGTTGTATTCTTCTACTAAATTTAAAGTGTCCTTTATAATCATGTTATTTAGTCTGGCCAATATGTTAATTTCAATTTTGAGAGTTTATTAGCCTATGCTAGATTGAAGTGTTTACTCATAATTCATTGTTCTTTGATTTTCCCATTCCTCTTTTCTCATTGCAGAGTTCCCACTGTTCTATGCTTTCACTCTTTTAAAAGAACATCACTGGAGAAAATTTCACGTAATTTTGCTATTTTTCAACACCTAATCTACTCTTTTCTGGAAAGAAGATTATTCTCCCCCTTGTTAGAAATATTTTTCCAGTAAGGACTGTTGTTTGCCTTCATCAACATCATCTCTCACTTACCTTCCCAACATCCTGAGTAGGAGAGTTTTTAATTTTATGACCATCCTTCATATTTCACAGTTTACAAATTGATGACATTGTTTATCCTAGATCAGCATGGAGAAAATCCAGAATTTCTTCCTATGTTCCTGAGCCTGCTTTCTCTTTCAATAAGATCTTCTGGTAAATACCACTGATGTAATCATATATATATATATATATATATATATACTTATATTTTTAATTTTATATTTTTAATTTCCAGTCTTGAGCTTGAACTCAGAGCTTCTTTGTGTTCAAGGCTAGTGTTCTACCACCTGAGCCACAGCAAGGCATCTGACTCTTTTCTGAGTAGATTTTTGAGGATAAGAGTCTCCAGGACTTTTCTGCCCAGAATTATTTTGAACAGCTATCCTCAGATCTCAGCATCCTTCAGTAATCCTAGGATTACAGGCATGAGCCACTGGTGCCCAGCACAACTCTTATTCTAAACACCAATGCTTATTGTTTTAAGTACTGCATCATTCCACAAACAACTTAGTTTCTGGTATTTCTTACATTGGTCTCTCCATTCTCCCTTCTTAATATTCATTAAGTATTATTTATTATTAGTATTGATACTTAAGTTTTACTAATACTTAAGTAGATTGATTATGAGAACTACTATATATTTTGGTATTTTGCTTATCATCTTTGATGTTGCTTAATTTATGTGGTTATTTCAGTTTTCCAGTAATCAAATAAATCCTTATAGTGTAGTTGCCTTGAAATTCTTTAGAACTATTGATTATATTTTGGAAGACTATCTAAAGAAATGTTCCCCCAAATGTTCAGACAACCACTGATTTGCAACTTAGATTCTCTAAGAAACCCTTCATGTTAGTTTCTAATGTTTTATCCTGCCTGTATATGCCTTTCATTCTGGATTAAATGATATATTTAGGTACTCTTGGAATTAAGTACAGAGAATCATCACTGGTATTTTACAAACAGCAATGTAAAATTAGTCATTTGAAGACAAAATTTGATTTTGGCAAGGGAAAGCAGAAGTGAGTTGGATAGAACTGAGTCATTAATCAGAGCTAAGGCTTAAGGACCACACAGGGTCTTCAGCCATGACTCAGCCCAAAATGTTACTGGAAGGAGAGAGGTTTCCTTAATTACACTGCAGAGAGACTCTCCAACTTAATGACTTCCATTTTCCTGTCATCTTACTAAATAGTAAGTTTGTAAAACATCTTTAAAAGACATACTACAGTGTCAAACTACTTACAGTTTCATCTTCAGTGGGGCTTCTTCAAATAACTAATTTTTTCAAATAACTAATTCTAAAATTTATTCTTACGATAGAATCACCAGATAGAACCAGATTTTATTTAGCTCTATTGCTTTAATAGAGGATATAGAGTCTCATTAAGCAAAAGTGTTTCTTATAAGGTAAAAAAAAATCTAGATTTTCTTATAAGGTAAAAAAAAATCTAGATTTAAGAGAGGAAGCCATGCTTATTGATGAGTATTTACTTCACTCACAAATCAAGACCAAATTACTGCCTTCTTGTCTTGTGTTTATATTGCTAAGACATCTTTTAGATTTCTGCCACCATCTAAACTTCTAGTTATATCAAAAGAATCTTTCCAAAGTTATAAATTTCTGTCCTTATACACATTTTCACCTCAATTATGACAATTAACATCTGTAAATTACCTATTTTGTCTATGCATAATCCAAATAAATGACTTAGGACTGGATTCTGATAGGGGATGATAGGATATTTTACCCTACAATATTGTGCGTGTGTGTGTGTGTGTGTGTGTGTGTGTGTGTATTGCCACTGATTTCCAACTAGTGATTGGAACATCTTGTTCAGAAAATAATCTTATTATTTTTTATCTGGACAATTGCAACTCACTTTCATTTTGCTTGTCATCATCATATTCATAATGAGACACCACTTACACTAGTTTCAACGTAACATACTGATGCCAGTCAAGACAGCCCAGTAAAGCTGCTGGGAAGCAAGTTGGGCCACGCTCCACCATGCACTATTAACAGCACATCTTTTCTCTAAGCTCAAGTACGTTTATAGACATAAAAAAAAAGGTTTCAATAAGAATGAAATAGTTCAACAAGTGCCTGTCCACCAACTCCCAACTCAGAGATTAACATCTTCCATTTCACCAACTTATTTTTAGAACTATGCTTTTCCAACATTTCATTGGCCACAAGACTAGGAACAGCAGGGTTAACATAGCACATAGTAGAGTTAGCCCATCTGTTCAGGTTTCCATCCAACCATGTCATTTTATGAGCTCTCTCTAGGAGATTTTTGGTTATCCAATTTGTTGTACTCTCTAATATAAACAGCCTGGTATCACTGGAGAAGCTCAGTGAGCCAAGCCAAATATATGAAATTGCTAACAGCAAGTAGATTTAAATTAGAAATACTGTAAAAATAAATGCATAAACTATTAGAAATACTTTAAAATATGTGCCTTAAGTAGAATTTTGTTCCTTCCTTTTGTCTTTGGGATGTAGATAACCAGTAGATTTGATAGAAAAATGGAATTAAAAACAAAATTAAGAAAAATATGAAAATCATGCAAAAGTTCACCTCCCATGAAAAGTACTGTTAACATGCTGATATGTATTCTGCAAAATTTATCAATTTCTATGTAAAAATATATGTATGTATGTATATATATATATATATGTGGTGTATATATATATGAAAATTTTAAATAAGTTTGTTTTCAAGTCACAATACAAATTATTTTCTCTCATAAATACATTTCTACATAAAGGTTTTATATGTATGTCTTCTGTTTATATCCAGATGATATTTTAAGTGTTAAATAAATTGAAATTACTATGTTCTTTTGTTAGCACAGGTTACTATCAATTATTTCCTCATAAAAAATTTCCTAAAGAAATTTAGATGTGAAAAGCATTTCATAACTTAAATGAAAATAGGTCCTAGGTAGTATCTAACACTGAAGACTAATGTAGCTCCTGCTTTGTGATTCCACTTGAATTAAAAGCTGAATACAGAGGTTGATAGTAGGCAAGAGATACTACACCTTTCTTGACTTTAAGTTTCTCTTTGGCACAATAAGGGGTTCTAGCTTGTCTAATAAAGGAAGAGCAGTCTTCAAGTGTAGAAAACCTAGCCACAAGTCTATGTTTGATAAAAAATGGGCTGTGTGAAAGAACTGGAGAACAATAAGTCATGTGGGACTATATGTACACCAGACAGCCCTTTCCTTTAAAGTTTATTAAAGGTCTCTACTTACAGTCATAGCTCCTTACTAAAAGTACAACCAGACCCTCCAGAACCATAGTTCCAGTTTCAGCTCCAGCAAACCTCTAATGTCCAGACTGCACAGTCATGAAATTAGTTCTATACAAGTATTAAAAGCTTTTCCTTCAGACAAAGAACATTTAATTAGAGCAGTACGGATATAATGCCTCCAGCAATACTAGCTGTACTCTCCAGTTGTCCATTTGAGATGAGAAAAAGAAAGTGCTGATTTCATAGTGACTTTCTTGAAAAAGTTGACATATTTCATGGTCATTTCATGGATAGAAAAATGCACACAGCTGTGATTGCATTATTATTTTATAATAAAATTCTCACTTTCCAAAAAGCTATAGCTGTGTGTCAAAAAATGGTGGTAGTCTTTTCTGTAACATCACTGTAAATCCTCTTTCCAATAAAGAGTTTATTGTTTTGTTTGTTTTGTCTGTCGGTTGTGGGGCTTGAACTCTGGGCTTGGACGCTGTCCCTGAGCAGTTCAGCTCAAGGCGAGAGCTCTGTTGCTTGGGCCACCACAGCGCTACTTGCCGCTTTTTAGTGGTATATTGTAGATAAGAGTCTCATGCACTTTCCTGCCTAGGCTGGCTTTGAATGGTGATCCTCAGATCTTAGCTTCCTGAGTTGCTAGGATTACTGTAGTGAGTCACCAGCACTAGGCTACAGATTGACTTTTATTTTCTGAGTCCTGAAACGAGGCCCAAATTCATTCATCCTCCATATTTTAGAGAATCTTGCCACACAGTGGGCAAACAGGGTGGAATTGGAGAATGACATTATATGCTATGCTATACTCTGCTTTTTTTTTTTGAAAAAGATATATGGTGTTTCACCAAAAAGAAAAGGGAAAAGAGAAGGAAGGAAGGAAGGAAGGAAGGAGAGAGAGAGAGAGAGAGAGAGAGAAAGAAAGAAAGAAAGAAAGAAAGAAAGAAAGAAAGAAAGAAAGAAAGAAAGACAGAAAGAAAGACAGAAAGAAAGAAAGTTATTTGTACTCTAACCAATGATCTCTGTAATAGCTGATTTCACCAATGGTGGTGACTCAAGTAAGTAATTCTAGCTATGCATGCTGAGATGCTGAGATCTGAGGATCAAAGCAGCCAGGCCAGAAAAATCTGTGAGACTCTTTATTACAATTAACCAGAAATAGTCAGAAGTGAAGGTGAACTCAAGTGGTAGTGTACCAGACTTAATCCAAAAGCCAAAACTGTTAGGCCCCCTGTACTGGTACATTAAAAATGAATAATAATACAAAATAAAAAATTAATGATGATTTAAAAGACAGACAGTGGAAAAGCATCCACTTGGCCAGAAGTAGTTATTCTAGGTCAAGAGTATTTATGAAAAAAAGAGTATTTATGATAACTTCCCATGCTGGGAGTTCAAAAGCAGAAACAGAAAAGTCTGCAAGCCCCAGGAATATCCCTCATCTAGTTTTCTCCAACTTATTTTCCTAAATCACTGGACTAAAGTATATTGTGCTGAAATAAGGCATATTTCTTTAATGAATGAGGATACTTTCTTACACTGTATCGTGTAAGAAATTGGCTATAAAGTAAAAGCCAGACCAAATCTACACCTGGAAAATTTCATCTAACAAAAATAGACATGTACACAGGAGTTTCTCATGCTAGTATTTGTCATTGCTTGGTTTCCTTGTTTTAAAACTTGATCTGCTGAGTTTAGTCTTTTTCTAGTTCCTTGCATTGTAACATTAAGTTATTTAATAGTGACCTTCCTTCTTTTAAATATAGGGATTTATCATTACAAAATAACCTTTTAGATATAGGAATTTATCATTATAAAATAACCTGTTAAGACTGATTTGTTTTCTTCTCTCTGAAGGTATTATTCATTGTGTTTTTATATCTGATATGAACTCCTTGGGTGTTTAAGAACATGCTATTTAATTTTCACACACTTGTATATATCCTAAGATTTCTCATGTTTTGTTCCAAGATTTCTCTGCTTTAATTTTGGTTTCATGTCATTTTTATTTTAACAGATATTTGGTATTATTTTAAACCTCTTAAATTGCTATGATTTGATGTATGAGCTACAATGTGATCTACTTCCAAAATGTTCTATATACACATGAGAAGAATATCCATTCCTCTGAAGATGGACAGAATATTGTTCAGGTCTATGAGGGCTATTCAGCCACAGTGAAATTCAGTCATGTTTCTTTATTCAGTTTCTGTCTAGATGATTGGCCAATTATTGAAAATATGGAATTAAGGCTCCTTTCTGATTATTTAAAAATTTTACATACTTTTATGTAATTTTGATGTATTTATCCCTGTTACCATATATTGTTCTCTTTCAATTTCAATTTTCATGAAATGGCCTTACATACACAATATTATATATATGTATGTATATAACATATGTATTACATATGTATATAAATATAAATATAATTAATATTATATAATATAAAAATCATGTATATGTATATGTATGTTGCATATATTATACATATTTGTATATACAAATTATATACATTATATGTATATGTGTATGCATATGTACATATTTCTATATTATGCACATATGTGTATATAATACATATTATACATATATATGCATATGTATATAATATAGACATGACACATAACATATTTATATGTATACCATATATTTATATATTTAATATACAGTTATGCACACCATAAGAACTACAAAAACTGAAAAAGGGAGAAGTGAAACCAGTGAAGAGATTGAACTTGATCAATGCATATTGTACATATTTATGAAATTGTCACAATAAAATCCCCCTAGTATAATCAATCTATGCCAATTTAATTTTTCTAATTAATGAAACTAAAAACTTAGTTTTAGGAAAGTGAACAAAAGCAACAACAATTAGCTCAACTAACTCAGAGAGCAAAAGAGAAATGAGTAAAGTAAATAAAACCAGAAATAAAACAGAAAATAATAACAATTAAAACAATAAAATACAAAGGTCCACAAGACTCCTTGAACTAATTAAATGCCAATAAAATTAAATTACCTATAAATTTCTAAAAATGTAAAATGTTCTAAGGCAAAACCATATGGAAATAGAAAATTTTAATAATCAATAATGAGTAATGACTTAGCAGTAAATAGTAATAATGAGAATGATTTCATAAAAAGAATATCCCTAAGAAATTATGTTTAATAATAATAAAATGGAATATAAATTTTCAAAAAAGAACATAAAAAAGGCTTTTCAACATATCAGAAAAAAAGTTTTCACAAAGGATACTTCAGAATTTGACAGTTGCATTGCTGTATTCTAACGAACATTTAAAGAACAAATACCAATTTTTCTCAGTCTTCCAAACACTTGATGGATAGGAATACTTACAAACTCATATTAAGAGGCTGCTTTTACGCTGGTTAAAATAAGAGAAAAATGAATAAACAGACTAAGGCAACACAAGAAAAGAGAATCATAAACTACTACCTTTGGAACATTCATACAAAAATCCTCAATAAGATTTAAGAAAACTGAATTCAAGAACATAAAAAAAATCATTCCTCATGATCACGTGAGATTATACACAAAGTACAAAAATCAAAGTACACAAATCAATACATCAGATTAATAAAATGATGGGCAAAATTATATGATCTTCTCAATGAAAAGAATGCATCCCAGTTTGTAATAACAGATCTCAGTGGACTAGTGATAGAGAGACTATGACAAACATATTAAACTAATATTTTTCTCAGTGGTTCAAAGTTGAAAGTGACTTTCTTAAGATTAAAGATAATAAAAAATAAAATGACTGGCAAATCATAATTGCATACAATTAGTTAACTGTAATATTTTGAATTATGATACAGACAGCCAACCTTATTCAAAGATGTATTACACATGGTCTTGATTGAGCATGGTCAAGTAAATATTAAATTAAAAAATTTAAAAAAAATTCAAAAACAAAAATTTTAAATAAAATACAGTATACTCTGTTCAGATGCCAATTGTTCATGTTTGTGATCCTAAATAAATACTCAGGAGGCTGAAATCTGAAGATCTCTGGTTCCTTATCAGCTTGGACAGAGAAGTCCATAGATTCTTATCTCTAGTAAATCACAAAAAAAAGCTGAAGTAGAGCTGAGGCTCAAGTGGTAATGCTCTAACCTTGAGTATAGAGCTCAGTCAGGGCCAGTTCCCAAGTCCTGAGTTCAAGCCTCAGAAACAGCAGAAAAATATGTAATATAGTATAACATATTATAATGTAATATATTATTTAAACCAAGTCATCATAAAACTAAATATGCAGATGAAATGGTGCTGTATGAGTTAACAAAAAGTGTGGAAACTAATTTAAACAAAAAAACAGATTTACTTTAAAAAATTTCTTCAAGATGAAAATAAGTAGAAAATTCTAAAAACACAGAAATCAAAAAGGAGAAGGCTATTTTCAAAAAAAGATAGTAAATCCAACTCACAAATAAATGCACTAGAAGAAATAGTATGCTAAGAAATATATGCTAAAGCTTCCTGGGACATGTAAGGAATGAAGGACAGCCTAAATCTAGAAAAGAAAAATTGTCCAAAATTCCAGAAAATTACATTAACTTATTACTTTTTTTTTTTGTCAGTCATGGGGCCTGAACTCTGGGCCTAGGTGCTGTCCCTCAACTCTTCAGCTCAAGGATAGCGCTCCACCACTTGAGCCATAGCTCCACTTCTGGCTTTTTCTGCTTATGCGGTGCTGAGGAATCGAACCCAAGGCCTCATACATGCAAGGCAAGCACTCTACCACTGAGTCACCTTCCCAGCCCCTAACTTATTATTTTTAAGCAATCTCTAACCCATGATTTTATAGCACATAGTCCAAAAACATAGAAACATGTAGATACAGACTCAAAGTTGAGGAATCTTAATAGAAAAAGTTCTTATGGGTACCAATTTTTGTATTTTCTGATAAAGGCATAGATAGATTCAGCATAACCTCAGAATTCTCTCTGTAATACTTACTAGATGCTTGACAAATTAGAGAAATGTAAAAAAAAACTGAAATTAAAGACTGAGTATATAATATTCAAATGGATAGTAGTTTTAAAATAACTATTCCCCATAAAAGTATACAAAACTTATGACAGAAACATGAAACAAACAAAAGAACTGGGACTTTGTCTGGCCATTAATGGAAATGACATATGGCCATCTCAAAGGTATTAAAAATTAACATTAATTTATTGTATGAGTAAAAGACACATAAAATGACTCAGAAAGGTTAAAAGAATGAGAGCAAAGACATGAACCAGAGAAGAATATATGAATATATGAATACATCAAAACACAGTAAAAGGACAGATACACGACAGGGTGGATAACACCATGGTAAGTCTCAGGTAACCACTGCATCTCCAGTGATGTTGCCCAGAGCCGATCTCTCCTATATGCTTCCAAAGATGCTCACTGTAACATGGTTGCTAAAGAGAAGGTTTGTAAACAGCCTACATGCCCATTATGAGACTAACACATATATTAAATTTTAAAAACTCATACAGAGTACACACTATATCCAATAAGTCAAATGACAATGTTATGAATATGAGAGTGGATGGATATAAAAGCACCATGGCTAAATAAGAAAAGAAAAACCTATGCAATATACAACACTTGGCTCACTTTGAATTCCAAAACCAATAATACATATGTTGCTTATGTAAGATTACATGAATTTAAAAGATAGAAACAAATGGTTAAAACATATACACCAACACCTTAGTGCAGTGATTTTTCTTTTAAAAAATCATTTTATTTGTTGTAAAGAGGAGTCGCAGTTACATAAGGTAATGAGTACAGTTCTTATGGAACGTCATTACCCACTCCATCATTTTTCTACCACTCTCCCTCTCTCCATTCCATTCCCCCAAGTTGTAAAGTTCATTTCCAACCTAGTGTCTTGTGAGCATCACTGCTGCATTGAGGGTTGGCAAATGAGTAGAGAGAGGAAGGGTGGGAAAATGCAATCATAATATTCAATGTATATATGTAAAAGTGGAGACAGGTAAATTGAAGGATAGGTGGGATTGGAAGAGATAGAACAGAATGATAAAATGAGTGACATTTGTCAAAATACATTGTGTTTATAAACTGACATATTGAATTGAGATTGCCTTGTACAATGGCTTAAAGAAAAACATAAATAAGTATGACTGTATGCAGGGGATGCATTTATAAATAAAGTAACTCAAGTACAAAAACACAATAATAAGTATGGTTATTCTTTCTCCTAAATTCCACATCTTTAATTAAACAAATCCTTGACCTGCAGAAATTTCAGGATCATATCAAGTACATATCTAATCTGGGGAAAAAAGATTCTGTGATGGTTGAAAGTGAATATTCTATTATTCTTATGATGATTTATAAGAAAATATATCTCAAAAAATTTCAGCCTAAAGTGTTTATTACATGTAAGAATGTTTGGAGAGAAACAGTAACTGGCAAACAGATTACATGGAAAATAGAAGCAATATTTGTCTTTACTTTGCTTAAGTTATTTAGATGCACATAAAGCATTAAAAAAAGCAAAGCAGCAAGACAATTTTCCATATTCTTATTATTTATTTCTCTTCTCAGTCTCAAACAAAATCTTGTTTTGTGAAACATAATATTTTACTGTGCTGTTAAACAACCCCAAAATATTACTGACTTCCTATATCTTTCTTTGTTAAAAAATAATAAGTTTTTTTAATTGTGAAAACACCATACAGAGGGGTTACAATTACATGAGCAAGGTAATGAGTACATTTCTTATCAAGCATTATTGCCTCCTCCTTTGTTTCCCCTTCTCATCCCTTCCCATTCCCCCAATCCCCCACCAAAGTTGTAAAGTTCATTTTTCGACATAACGACTTATAAATTTCACTGTTGCAATGGGTCCACCTGTATCCCTATTTAGACAAATTATACCAACAAATTATACCAACATCAACTACAGTGAAAACAGGGGTTATACCGTGGGAGAAGGACATACAAAGCAACAAGGAAATCATCTTTTAACTATGTTAGCAACAATAGCAAGAAAATGTGGTATATACACACAATGAAATTCTATGCCTCCATCAGAAAGAATGACATTGGAAAGACTTGGAAAAAAATATATTAAGTGAAGTAAGCCAGGCCCAAAGAAACATAGGTCCCATGGTTTCCCTTATTTGCAATAACTAGTATATGTCTGAGTAAGTTGATGTTAGGCAAAATGAACCCCAAGATAAGGACTCATGGGGTCTTTCTTTCTTGCTATTGACTTCCTAAATTTTTCTAAGCAATGAAATTGTCACACACACACACACACACACACACACACACACAGAGAGAGAGAGAGAGAGAGAGAGAGAAATTAGTGTCTAAAAGTAAAACATTTTCTGAATCAACTAGATTAAGATGGAGTTTTGGTTGGACATGGAAGATTTCACAATGGTGCCCATTTGTTTATGAAGATGCCCCCCCCGCTTCAAGGCCATAATAGTATAAATAAAGTCTAAAGGTGTAAAGACAAAGATGCATATGTAAAAGTAAGTGACTTTCTCTGTAGGAAGAAGAAAACAGAAACCTAACTTTGTAAAGGGCTGGGAGGAGTAAACCAAATGCTATTCCCTTGAGAAAAAAGACACTGGATTCACCTCCAAGAGGGATTTGGCAAAGGGCTGAAGATAAGACCATTTGGAAACTAATATTAACATGTGTTATGCTTTCGATTCCATGCACCCCATAGCTCAGTGGCAGTTTCTTGCCAGCTAAATGCCACCTAAGGTGGTGAGGGGTGGGCATGACACACTGAAAGCAATCACATACAGAATGGAAGCACATAGGAAGGTGTATCACTCAACACTCACTCGACACAAATTCCAGTGGGCTTTCTAGTTGCTTCAATCTTCTATGTGAATGGATAGCAATCAACACTAACCATTTATGAAATCTCCTCAGAAAGACAGTATCAAAAACAGTATAAAAGAGAAGCTCAGAGCCAACAGGGATAATGTCTGAACAGGAAGAAAAATCTATGATTGAATGTTCATGTTTATATACTTGTAGTATTTATAATTAATAGGCTCAAAGAGATGATACAGAATAATTAAATAAGAGCAAGTTTTTTTTTCAAAACATGAAAGCAGAATGATAGAAAACTAAGAAAGGTTATGAAAGCATCGAAAGATAAAGAAACCATCTCACAAAAAGTAGGAAAATCAAAGTGAATGTTGTAAAATTACAACATAAGAACAACTGTCCAGGACATTGGGTAGCAAAATCATAAGATTTATAACATGTAGGTCCAGAAAAATTATTGAGAAAAATATATAAATTATACTGTTTTCCACAGTTAAAAATTAGAAATATCCAAATTGAAATAGCCCACATAATGCCCCCTAAAAGCTAATTTTTTTAAAGTGTTCATCATTTAGCAAGTTGAGAACTCAAGGACTAAAAATAGGCACTGATGGTCAGGTATGGTGACTCACACCTGTAATCACAGCTTTTTAAGAGGCACAGGAGGAGAATCTGTACAAGGCCAGTTCACACAAAAATGTACTGAGATATATCATTTCAACAAACAAGGTGGGTATTGTGGCATGTATCTGTTAACCCAAGTAGAACAGGAAGAATATCACCTAGAGCTGATCAGACATAAAGCATCAAAGTCTATCTGAAAAAATAATTTAAAACACAAAGTCCCAGGTGTGGTTTAAGTGATAGAGTACTTGTATCACAAGACTTCCCAAGTTTAGCAAATGATGCTAAAGAACAATGGAAACAATGTGAAAATAGAACCAGGTAAATTGAGGTGATGAGTGGGGTTGGGAAAATTGCAAAGCAATGGAATAAGTGACATTGATCAAGATGTATTAAACTTAGAAACTGATTTGTTGAAACCCAATTGTACAAGTGGCTAAAAGTAACAATAATATTATTGTACTATGTAATAACATATTATATTATTATTATTATTATTATTGAGAAATTACTTCAAAAACACTGAGTAAAAGTTACTTCATCTGGTCAGGCACCAGTGGTACAAGATTGTAATCGTAGCTACTCAGGAGGTTAAGATTTGAGGTTCAAAAGCCAGCCAGGGCAGGAAAAGTCCCTGAGACTCTTATCCCCAATAAACCACTCAGAAAACTGGAAGTGGCTCTGTGGCTGAAGTGGTAGAGCACTTACCTTGAGTTGAAGAGCCCAGGCCCAGAGTGCAAGCCCCATGACCAACCAAAAAAAAAAAAAAAACAGAAACAAGTTACTTTATCTGAAAATTACATGTCAAGTCAAAGTATCCTTCAATGACAATGATATAATAAAATCATGTTCCAGAAAGCAACTTCCCCAAGTCTACTTTCTAGGCATCCATCCATTTTCAGGAATCTACTACAGGGTGTTTTTCAACACATTAGAAGAAGAAAACAAAAATGACATTCTTGAAAGGAAGATTAAAAGAAGGATTTAGGGAAAACTATAAAAAATACAGAAAGAATGGCAGTAAATGGAAATCTTGGGAATAGCTCAAGACTCCAACAAAAAAAAAGTAATATAGTTCAAAAGGAATTTGTTTCTTCAGATGAAAAGTTACAAAGGTTATCAGACAAATGACCATTCAAAGATTTTTCTCATATATATGTGAATTCGTGGATCTCTACCGTGCCTGAAGATTCAAGGAATGAACTGATATCCCTATTAATTGGAAAAAATTAAAAGGAAATACAAGATAGTAAATATGCTCATTATACTATTTAGATCAATTGTAATAATATTTACCTATCCAGAATAAATTACATATTGAATATAGATTTAACTTCAACTTACAACACAATTTATGGGGGGGGGAGAGTGAAAAATGGAATTGAGATGGTTATAAGGAAAGAAGAGGTTGAGAGATATAAAATAATATCTGCTTTTCCAAGTGAGAAATAATAGAGCATTTGTAAGACAAAAATTAAGTTAGAACAGAATCAAGATAAAAATACGTAATTATAAGAAGAAAAAGTTGATGAGTTGAAAAGAGTTATGTGATAACTGCAGTGCAAAGTGGCGCTAAGTAGGCAAATTCTGTTCATGGTCGTAAGATTCACCCTTTTTTATTTTTATAATGTGATTCTTTAGTATCATAAAAAATACGAATTCCTAATCAAGATATGTGATTTTTAAAGCATCAGCTTAAGTTCTTCCTTTGATTTTAGTAGCGTCAGCTTTGATGTGAAGAGTCAAAAACTGTGACAAAACTGAGCTCATTCAGCAAGAAAGAAGCTCAATGAAATAAACTGACTCCCGTCCGTTAATTAGGTCTGATCCTGAGGCAGCAACTATAGATCCCTTAAGTCAACTAGCACCACTACTGAGACAAAGAGACAAGAGCGCCCATCATGCTTAGCTCTTGTGTTTAACTCACATTCTCTTTCTCATGCATTTCACCTTCTATTTGGTATGACCTAGTCTGCCACCTTCATGCCACTCCAACTTTCTCTTATAGGAACCTTACCCTTAGGTTTAAACTCAAGGCCTCATACTTCTTAGATAGGACTATACCATTGAAATAATGCATCCAACCCATTTTTGCATAGGTTATTTTTCAGGTGGTTTCTTGGGTTACTGCCAAGGGCCAGTCTGAGATCATAATCCTCCTTCCTACTGCCTCTCCCATAGCTTAGAACACAGGCATGCAAATTTATTGATTGAGATAGGCTGCAACTATTTGCCTTCTGCAGACTGGACAAACCATTAACCTTCTCATCTCTAAGAGGCATGAACCATTGCTGCTGAGACAACATTATTCTTTTTTTGTTTTCATATTTCTTTATTTTTTTTCATGTTTGCCAGTCTGGGGCCTTTAACTCAAGGCCTGGGTTGTTACTGGGCCTCTCTGTGGTCAAGGCTAGCACTCTACTACTTGCGCCACAGTGCCACTTACAGCTTTTTTGAGAAGTTTATTGGAAAGGAGTCTTAAGGACTTTCCTACCCATGTTGGCTTTGAGCAGTGATCCACAGAGCTAGGATTACAGATGTGAGCAACCAGCACCTGGCAACATCTATTGCTCTTAACTCACTTTCATTGATAATTCTTTTTGTTTTGCAATTTTTTATTGTGATTAAGTGATTATATAAATTTGACAAATTTCACAGGATTGTGGGAGAATGATAATTAAAGTCACAAATGCATTCTAACCTTCATGGGGGCAAATTGTCTTTGTGGTGGTCTATAACGTTTATGAGTTCCATGAGCTTTAACAATACAGTTATTTCTTCCCTATTGGGTGATATGTACATTACATTGATAATTCTTATTGGAACCTCTATATTCTTGATTTTCTCATACTTTATGAGTTGCTTTAAAATATCATTTTCCTTTTCTATAGTTCACATCTCAAAAGCTCCCTTCCATTATTAAACATTTTTTACCTTTTCATATTCCTTTTCTTTAGCAGCTTACATCTTCAGAAAATGCTCCTCCTTATTCAGGAATTTGTGACACATGTTTTTGACCACGTATAGTCAGAAAAAAATAACAAAAAGAGAAAAATCAAGACAAATAAAAAAGATCTGAAAGACCACTGAGCACATGTTCAGATGACATATCTTACCTGATAGACAAATTCTGTCAGCCTATATATTATTTGCCTGTTTTGTTTAAATCACCAAAAAATCCTTGCCCTTTATTTTATGGAAGTATATCTCCAAAAAGTAAATGTATTCACAAGTCACAATAAAAGTTCATGTAGTAATTTAAGTAAAAATATTATTTGCTGACAGCATGTCTGGCAAAATTGGACAGACACCACAGTGAGAAAAACATAAATCAAACATCTACAGTAGTTGAAACAAAGAATGAGAGAAGGCCTAGTTTCTTATTAGTATTAATCTATGCAATAGTATTTTTGTAACAATAACACAGCCTACTCTATAACATTACAATGCCTCCTACCTACCTCACCTACAATATAAACAAATTTGAGTGATATTAGAGTACTGAACTCTGCATCCTGAATATTCAAGAGTTTTTCTTAGTGGTGATTCCCCTGAAACCATGTGTCCATTAATACCAAGGAGTCTACCTGCTAATAGCACATTCCAGAATTGTACTTTTCCTCCTATGAAAGAGCAGCACTGAGATCGGGTTGAAAGCCACTACTTTTACTGATGTTTTATGCTCAGGATAAAATACATAATTACTATTTCAGGTTGAAGAAAAAGTAAGCTTAAACCATTCATTGAGTAGTTCTGGATGACCATAAACTGGTGAGTAGAAAACAACATTGTGAAATAATTGTCACCATATCATTTAGCATCCATATATGTAAGTTAGTATTATAGGTGCTTAAGACTTCTGAGCATTTTTATAAGTCTAAAAAACTACGTAATAGCAAGTAATATATCAGCAGAAATGACTAATATGAGATAATCACTACTGACCCCTTAATTAGAAAATACTGTTATCTTGCTTTGCTTTTGGGGGGGGGTGTCTGGTTGTGGGGCCTGAACTCTGGGCCTGGGTGCTGTCCCTCAGCTCTTCAGCTCAAGGCTAGCACTCTACCACTTGAGCCACAGCTCCATTTCCAGCTTTTTTTTGCTTATGTGATACTGGGGAATTGAACCCAGGCATTCATGCATGCAAGGCAAGCACTCTACCACTGAGCCACCTTCCCAGCCCCTTGCTTTGCTTTTTCATTGAACAAATATCACTGACCTAACAATACTCATAATATAAATATCATCCTTTCATCTTTCTATAAATGTCTCAATGCTAATTGTCACATTGAGTTAACAAAACTGAAGACTTCCTCACCTACAGACAACTTTATAAAGTCTTCTTTCAGAAGGTAGAATCTGGGTAATTCTACCGTCACAATGAGGTCATTCCACAGTAAAGTTTCTCCGCTTTGGCTATCCAGTACATCAGAACATGTTAAGCGACCACCCCTAAGCCTCTGCCCACCAGATCCCAGGGATACTGCCTAAACATCAGCACCAAAATGGTGTTCATTGGTGCTAGTGGTCTTTAAACTGCCAATTATATTGTATCATCCTGCTTGTGACATTTATACTAACTTTTCTTATTTGGTCATTTTCTATATTATTCTATTTTGGGGACCATGAAGTATGATAATAAGTAAACAGAAATGTACTAAATAAAACCACTCAATCATATAAGACAAAATTATAGTAGGTGCTAGGAAATAGTATCTTCAAAGGACAATAACAGAGCACTCAATATGATGTAGGAACACAGAAAACTTAAAATGGTATTTGGGGAGGTAGATATATATACATACACACACACACATATATGTATATATATATATATACATATATATATATACATATATATATATATGTATATGAAGAGTGAACAATGAGACAGCAAGAAGACAAGGAAAGAATGGTGTGGTAACCAAAGAAACTTACCTACAGGGGAAAATATCCTAAAAAAAGTTAATACAATTGCATTTGAGCACAACCAAAAGTTCTGTATGATGGAAATGCTGAAAACCAAAATGGTAGACAAAGAGCATGATGAAGCCATAGAAGAAAACTGTCACTAAACTCCCTACAGACTTAAAGGCAATATTGAAAACTTTAAGAGCAATGAATTCTTGTTGAAGGATTTTAGACAAACAGATGGTTGACCCAATCTGATTTACACTGATAAAATATCACTCTAGCTTCAGGACTAAAGACTTGAGATGAAAAATACATTTAGAGTACTCTATTAGAACCCCTGCAGTGGTACAGTTGAGAATGTGGTAGCCTAAATGGGAGAGGTAGGGAAGGGAGGAATTTAAGAAATGTTTAGGTAGTAAAACTGACAAATTGTTACTAATGAGACCTAATGCCTTGTGTTGCTGAGCTATGCACATTCAGTTCCAGTGTGATGTGTTCTGTAAACTATGCCCAGCACTCTATATTCTATGGACAATACATCTACAGGAGACCCACAGTTGGCTCAAGTTTATGTGGAGAGTGCCACTGATAGATATTTTTTAGGATTTTATAGGAGCTAACAACAGTAAAAATTATGATAATCGAATTTATGTCAGAGGGTTGTTATGGCTTGTCATAATACTCTCTGAGATACAGACTCTAGCTGGTCTCCTCACAGTGTATACAAAAATGTTACAAGGAGCATTATTGATGAGTCAGAAAATTGGTACCCACTTGCTAGGGGGCAAATGGACCAGCAAAAACATAAAATTTTAATGCATTTGACTTATTAAAATGCCTTCAAGGCACTTAATTTAAAGTAGACATGCACACAAACAAGGTCAGCAACATATTCTTTAGATGACAAATGACAGCAAAGTTATGGGGCACACAATTGGAGTCAATGGTGGTCCTAGGCTGTAGCAACCATCCAGTAGTCCTACAAAAAGGTCCCTTGAACCAGAAGTAAATTGAAGCTATTCTCTTTGGAATATCAGTCTATCAGTTTAATTTTATGTCAGTAATTTTAAGATGCTCCTGGGGATTGGCATAAACAAAACTATAAATTCACAAATAAGTTAAGTTAGATGTGGAAGCTTTTTTTTCTGAAGTCTCCTACACTATTATTTATTTTTTAATTTTTTTGTCCAATTTCTCACTCCATTGGCAATCATTTCAGTCTTGGGCAAATATGCACAGCTTTACAAATTTCTACCCCTGCTCCCAGAAGCATGCAACCACTGTTGCTTAGAAAAAATAAAATAAAAAGAACGGTAGACAGTATTTTGGTTTCCAGTATTTTTATTTCTTAATATTTTTCCTTCTCCATGCAAATGTTCCATGAACAGTCTTTTTTACCATATCACCAAAAATCAGAAAATATTGGACATATTTTTATTCACATTATAATGTTTCACCTTCCCAAAGAATGTGTGTATTTAAAAGGATCAAAGTCATAAGTGTAAGTGCTTAAAATAAAAATTTAATGTCAGTAGACGTATAGTTAAGGAAAGTGCCTACCTATTAGAAAGAGTAACCCATTTCCTTCTAATGAATATTTCAGAGAGCCTTATGTATCAATTCATTTTTCTCAATGGATTTCCTCTGCTCAAAAATAAAATTTAAGATTAGTTTGGGGAGAAATTAACATTTTATAGGGGATATTGCGATATTCAGAATGAGAATCATAACAGTTCAGAGTGAAACAGCCTATAGAAGCATATTCCTGTTTACTTCCCACAGAAATGATCTACTGCCCACGTGTAGCCAAAGTACTCCTAGAGTTCTTCATAAAGATCCCTCTTATTCTCACGTAAATCAGCTTCACAGAGATGGAGTACAAAGGGTAATTTTAGATGTATTATATCAGATAGCATATAAAATATGCTGTGTCTATATAATCTTGATCTATATAGATGATAGACAAATAGGCAGATAGATAGATAGATAGATAGATAGAGATAGATAGATAGATAGATCTAGACAGGTGGATATATCCTTACCTTAGTTCTTAGAAATTAATCTGAATAAAAGCAGTATAAAAAGTTAATTAGAAATGTTGTTTCTTTAGATCAGTAGATACCAGTGGTAATGGCTCATAACTGATCTAATATGTTTGAATATTGGTGGATATTTATATGAATAGCTGATATTTAAAATTCCAAAAAGGGTCTGGATATATAAATTTAAATTATGGCAAGAATAAATGTTATAGCAATATAGATCTTATAAGCAGATTCCTAAAAAATGGATAAGTTTTGTGGGCTTTTTTTGTTTTGTTTTGTTTTGGGGGTTGTTTTTTTTTTTTTTTTGCCAGTCATGAGGCTTGAACTCTGGGCCTGGATGCTGTCCCTCAGCTCTTCAGCTCAAGGCAAGCATTCTACCACTTGAGCTACAGTGCCACTTCCAGCTTTTTCTGCTTATGTAGTGCTGAGGAATAGAACCCAGGGCCTCATGCATGTAAGGCAAGCAAGCGCTCTACCACTGAGCCACCACCTTCCCAGCCCCCACATGAAGTTTTTTAAGAAGATAAATGCGATCAATTCCCTTGCATTTATCCTGTTTATACCTGCTAGAAATATTTTGATATTCAGTGTAGTGGAAAATGTAATTCACAGTTGGCTCAATAGAGGCAATGACCAATTCATAAATCTTTGACATTTGGTTTCTGACTATATTTTCTTATAGTTTTTGAGAATCTGTGACATTTGGCCATAATTTGTCAAAGTTTCATATTTACAGATTCTTCCCACAATGTTTGATAAAAAGAGCTTCACTTCCCCTTGATGTTCTCTTTAAGAGGAAGTAGATTTCTTTTCCACTAACTTTCAATCTTCTCCTTGAACATTGTAACTCCCAAATAAATCAGAATTATGAGTAACAAAGATTGATTTTTTAAGCAAATAAATTTTAGAAAAGGGCTAAAGATCAATGTCTTCCATAGTAACTGTGAAGCCTTTAAAGCATGACAGTTGATTATGCTATAACAATGGATCATTTAAATTCTATCACACACACACTCTATTTTAGAGAAGACAATATTATGTAGCAATAATAGTTAAGCTCTAATTCAATAGTTTTAGAAATACCCATTCCCAAAAGTGACTCCAAATATCTTAAAATTTAAAGAGAAAGATGTGAATGTTCCAAAATTTGTATACATATAGATCATACAGAACATTTCAACTTCCAGTCATGGAATACATAATATGACAGAGAAAACTGAGTAGACACAAATGTTATGTGCATCCCCTAAAAACAATTGCCATAGGTAGCTCAAATTATGCTGCTAGTTTTAATCACATTAACAAAATACATAATTAAGAAAAATCACAATTGAGATTAAGATAGAGGTTTTTTCTTTAAGTTAAAGCCAGACCAGAGGGCAAAGAAACACGTAAGTTCAAAAATATCTCATTTTGTGGGAAAAAATGAAAAGCAGAGCATTAAAAGTCAAGAAAGTTTGGAGTGTAGCAGAGAGAGTCTGCTCCAGGCTAAGAGAAAACGTTGATGTATTGCTATTGTTTCAGCTTTGCCTTCTTTTGTATTTTTTATTGTGAAAATACTGTACAGAGGGGTTACAATTACATGGGCAAGGTAAGTACACTGTTGCCTCCTCCTTTGTCCCCCTGACCAATAGTTCATTTTTTGACATAATGTCTTGTACATCTCATTGTTGCAATGGGTCCACCTGTATCCTTTTTTAAACAATTTGTTTTTTCCCTTCCCCTCCCCAAATTATACCAACATCAAATACAGTGAAAACAGGCGTTATACCATGGAGAAGGGACATACAACACAACAAAGAAATTGTCTTATAAATATGTTAGAAACAATCCCAAGAAAGAAAAAAAAACATTTGAATCCTTATCTTGGGATTCATTTCACCTAACATCAACTTATCTGACTGTTTCTGCTTGTCTCAGACATATACTAGTTATTGAAAATAAGGGAAACCATGGACCTATGTTTCTTTGGGCCTGGCTTATTTCACTCAATATAATTTTTTTCCAAGTCTTTCCATTTCCTAACAAATGAGGCAATGTATTTCCCCAAAACCAGCACAAATGATGAGACAGACTAAAGAAAAGAATTAAACCAACCTAAATTAATTATTTATAGAAAAGGGACATTTATGCATCCAAATTGAAGACAAATAGCAGGTTTTCCTGATAGAGATAAATACCAACTCAGGGAACCCTGAAATATACACTACTATTTTTTATTGAAGATAAAATTACATGGCTCCCACTCACGTAGTCTTACTATATGTATGGAACTGTGCTAAATGATCTCAAATTCACTACATCATTTTAAAGCCTCACATTATTCTCATCGGTACTGATAATAAATCTCATGCACTGAGAAGTTTAATAATTTGGCCAGTGTTGCAAAACTGGCAAACAATAAAAGGAGAATGACAGACAAAATCTACCTTATCCAAAGCTTGCTGTCATGTAAGTGTTCACACATACAGAAGCATTGGCCAGAAGAAATCTTATTTCTTAGTATTGTCTATAAAAGCCAAAGTAAATCTTCTTTTTTTCTTTTTCTTTATAAACTATGTATTGTTATTGTAAAGATACTGTGCAGAGGCGTTACAGTTACATGAGCAAGGTAGTGAGCCCATTTCCTATCCAGCATGTTACACCTTCCTTTATATTTCCCCTACCATCCCTTACCTCCGCACCCCCTAACTCCTCCCTCCCCTCTCCCACCTTCCCTCTGCAAAGTTGTAAAGTTCATTTTTCAACATACTGTCTTGTACATCTCTTTGTTACAATGGGTCATCCTGTATCCTTATTTCAGTATTTTGATATTTCCCTTCCCTCCCCAAATTAGAAAAATGTATACACGAGATGCAGGGCACCAGAATCAAATACAGTGACAACAGGGGCTGGGGAAAGAATATACAAAAGAAACAAAAAATCACCTAGTACATTATAAGTACATTAAGAAGAACAGCAACAAAGATAAAACCTCTTGTGTCCCTATCTTGGGGTTCAAGAATGACACCGCCACATTTGTTAGGAAATGGAAAGATTTAGAAAAAATTATATTAAGTGAAGTGAGCCAGACTCGAAGAAACATAGGTCCCATGGTTTCCCTTATCTGCGTTAACTAATACATGTCTAGAACAAGCAGAAGAGGTCAAAAGCTATGTACATAAGATCATATAACCTGATGCTTAGCAAAGTAAATCTTCTAAACATGGGATAATTTCAAGAATTATCAGAAGTACCCTTAAAGTCTCAATCTACGAGAAGATTGAGTTGTGATGGCAAAGAACTACTATGGGGACCATGAGAGGAATTCTAAAATATATCTAGATTTGGGAAAGAATTCATCACTGAACAAAGAACCCAAAGGAAAATCCTAAAGAATACAATATCTCCTATGCAGAGAGCTCTAGAGTCTCAGGATGAAGGTTTTTGAGTTAGTCTTTTAGCCAACCTATGCATGAATGTAATCTAATTATACTACTTCGTTACAGAGCCTATGCATTAAAGATTTAGCTAATTCTTACATGGTTCTATCATAGGTAGTTTAGACTGCTAAAATAAAATAATATATAGTGGACAGCTCAAATAATAGAAAACTGTCTCTCATAGTGCTGAGGAATCTGAAGTTTTCCCCAAGATCAAAGTGCCAGCAGAGTTGGTTTCATTCTTAGGACTCTTCTCCTAGGAGGTCTGAGGAACTTCTGATTACATGAGACATAAGACTACATAAGACTGCAAGATATATTCTTTGTGCATAAGAAGACAGATGATAGCTCTTTCTTTTTTTTTTGGTCCGTCATGGGGCTTGAACTCTGGGCTTGGGCGCTGTCTCTGTGCTCTTAAGCTCAAGGCGAACACTACCACATGAGCCACAGCACCACTTCTGGTTTTCTAGAGATTTATTCAAGATAAGAGTCTCACAGAGGGAGCTGGGAAGGTGGCTCAGTGGTAGAGTGCTTGCCTTGCATGCATGAGAGCCTGGGTTCGATTCCCCGGCACCACATAAGCAAAAAGAAAAAAGCCGGAAGTGGCGCTGTGGCTCAAGTGGTAGAGTGCTAGCCTTGAGCTGAAGAGCTGAGGGACAGTGCCCAGGCCCAGAGTTCAGGCCCCACAACCAGATCCCCCCCCAAAAAAAAAGGAGTCTCACAGTTTCCTGCCTGGACTGGCTTTGAACCGTGATCCTCAGATCTCAGCTTCCTGAGTAGCTAGGATAACAGACGTGAGCCACTGGTGCCCTGCTGATAGCTGTTTCTTCTTATAAAGTCCCTAACCTTATCAAATTAGAGCCTCACTCTATGACCTCATTGTATTATTGCCTAAAGACTCCTCCTACAAATGTAGTCCCATTAAACCACAGAATTTCCAAATATTAATTTTAAGGAGACACAGTTCAGTTTGTAGCAGTTGTAAAGTTAATGTATACAAGTAATCTTGTTTCTGTTAATAGGGCTCTATGAGTGAAGGAAGTGCCATTTAGGAAAGACAACCTTCTAAAAGTCTGACAGAAAATGAGGAGGAAAGGAAAAGGAAAAACTAGGAGCATTTCCTTCCTCAAAACACAGAAGAATTCTATCTATCATAAACAGAGACAAAATCAGGGAAACACATGAGGAAGATCCTCAATTTCAATTGAAAAATAAAATGCGTTGAGGGAAATATTTAGAGGAGACATTGGCAAATGTCATTACTACCTTCCACTCTAGGGAAAAACGAAGAATGGGGCTAAATGAGATCAGAGCAGTGTAACACATAGAATTCTGTCTTGACTGTGTAACAACAGTGTTCAAAATGTGCACAGAAGTGTGGGCCTATTATTTTTTGATAAGTTGGCAATATGACCTTTCACCCAACTGAAGAAGGATTCTTCTTTCAAGTAACAAGAATCAACACCAATGAGTCTGGACATAGCAACTAATCTGGACTAAAGGGCAAGGCAAAAATAAAGAAGAATCACTATAAATTATACACTGTATTAGTTGCTTATTGCTGCTGCAATAAATTTCCTCAAATTCAGTGGTGTAAAACAATGGAAATTTACTGCTTTCTAGTTCTGTTGGTTAAAGGTCTGACACTAGTTTCACTGTACTAAACCACTGTATTCCTTTGTAGAGGTTCAAGGGAAAATCTGCTTCCCCTGTTTCTTAAAGACAATTGCATTTCTGAGCTCTTGGTCACTTCCTTTTTCTTCAAAACCAGTAAGAACCCACCAAGACATTCTTACATAGAATTGGTTTAATCTCATCTTTTGCTTCTTCTAGGATAATCTCTATTTTTAGGTTAGATGATTAGCAAACCTTAATTCCACTAGCTGCATTAATTCCTCTTTACCAATCACTAACTTAGCCATATGTTCCAAAGGTTAGGGGATAAATGTCTTTGGGAAAAGAAGCCATCATTTCATCTACCATAAGGGTGAAATTCAAATAAAGATTTTATTTTTATTCATTTTAGGTAAAAATGAATACTTTAAGGAAAATTGCACACATTATAGTGGACATAATTCAGGCCCCAGCAGAAATTAATCATATAAATATGAAGGCTCTGAACATATTATGAAAAAAATAATGAGGTTATTAATATAATACATAATAGGAAAAGAAGAAACTAGAAAAAGTGGAAGATATATGACAGAAAAAGTTAAAACAAAATCCACCTTTGATTTTGCTATCAATAGAATCTAAAAGATTAACTAAGCTGTGACAGATGAAACAAGAAAAGGAAACAAGCCAAGATAAAAGGGAACGTCCTGTGATGTAGAAAGAAATAAAATGTAATACAGTGGAAATAGTAAATGTTTAAAATAAAAAGCACCAATGTAACATTATAAAAAAGCACTAGCACAGTATTGAACATTGTCCTACTATTTGGAAGAAGAATTAGGACTTTTGTCATAATGAAGATGAATAGTAAAAGATATCTACCTGATAATCTGATGTAAACTTCCCAGGAACGATCATAGTATCTACAATTCCTTATAAAACTTCAAAGTTCATAGACTTCCCCACTCCCTCCCTGCACCTGAAATACACGCACTAATCAGTCTTGGAGGAAGAATCTCTGCCCTAGTGAAGGGCAAAGGAGCCATAATTCCTGCCTGGAATTAAATAGTATTTTCTTATGTTATAAATAGTTCCTTCACAAACAGAAGGAATACCTAGAACTAGCATCTCTACACATAACTTTTGAACTTTGTTGTGAAAGAGGAATTTCAATAAACATCCAGGAAAAGGTGGAGGAGTAATTCCCAGAAGAAGAAAGTGAGCCTGGCCAGTGATAACTTCTTTGCAGGGTTGGAACAGTAATGGGTGTTGGACCGTATCAACTTAATACACAGGCCCCGACTATCAAGAAGCCCTTCAGCTCTTCTTTCTGATGGTCATACTGCCCAATCAGTTAACTTTGGTCAAAGGCCAAAACTGGAGAAACTATCTTATGAAATGAGGGGAAACCTATTACTCTCTAACTGACCCACCACACCAGAAGAAAAACTATTTTCTCTGCTTTTACCTGTCCTAACTTCTTTTTTATATGTTTTTATTGTAAGAATACTGTGCAGAGGAGTTATAGTTACATGAGCAAGGTGATGAGTACATTTCTTATCAAGCATTGTTACCTCCTCTATTTTTCCCCTACCATCCCTTCCTTCCTCCCTCAAAAACTGTACTCCTCCCCACCCCCCACCCAAATCTTAAAGTTAGTTTTTCAACATACTGTCTTGTGGATCTCGTTGTTAAAATGGGTCAACCTGTATCCCTATTTAAGCATTCTGTTTTTTTCCCTTCTCCTCCCCAAATTAGAAAAGTGTATAAACAAGATGTAGGGCATCAACATCAAATACAGTGAAAACAGGGGTTAAAGGGTTGTACTGTCGGGGGAGGGACATACAAAGAAACAAAAAATCACATGGTACATTATAAATACATTAGAAACAATAGCAAGGAAGAAAAAAACACTTGTGTCCCTATCTTAGGGTTCATTTCACTTAACATCATCTTATCTGACATTTTCTGCTTGTGCTAGACATATATTAAAAATTGAAAATATGGGAAACCATGGAACCTATACTTCTTTGGGCCTGGATTACTTCACTTAAATAATTTTTTCCAAGTCTTTCCATTTCCTAACAAATGGGGAAATGTCATTCTTTCTGATGGAAGCATAGAATTCCATTGTGTATATAGACCACATTTGCTTGATCCATTCATCTACTGAGGGGCATCTGGGTTGATTCCTTATCTTAGCTATGGTAAATAATGCTTCAATAAACATAGTTGTGCTGGTGGCTTTAGTATGGTCTGGTTTGTGATCATTTGGGTAAATGCCCAAAAGTGGGATTGCTGGGTCATAGGGGAGCTCTATGTGGAGTCTTTTGAGGAACCTCCATACTGTTTTTCCAAAGTGGTTGAACAAGTTTACACCAACAATGCAGTAGGGTTCCCTTCTGGCCACATCCCCTCCAGCATCTGTTGTTATTAGAGTTCTTGATTCTAGCCATTCTAACTGAGGTGAGGTGGTATCTCAATGTTGTTTTGATTTGCATTTCTTTTATTGGCTAGAGAGGTTGAGAATTTCTTCATATGTCTATTGGCCATTCTTATTTCCTCTTCAGAGAAGTTTCTCTTTAAGTATTTAGCCCACTTCTTTATCGGGCAGTTGTTTCTTTGAGGATTTGTTTCTGAGGGATCTAATTTTTTTGAGTTCCAAGTGAACTTTAGATATGAAACCCTTATCTGTTGTATGGCTAGTGAAGATCTTCTCCCAATCCATGGGCTTTCTATTGATATTGCTAGCTATGACCTTTGCCATGCAGAAGCTCTGCAGCTCCATGCAATCCCATTTGTCCAACTTTTTTTTAATTTGTTGTGTTTCTAGGTCTCTATTCAGAAAATTTCAGCCAGTGCCAAGGAGACCTAGGTTTTCTCCTATTCCTTCCTGTAATGTTTTCAGGGTGTCTGCTTTGACTTTGAGGTATTTGATCTATTTGGAGTTGATTCTTGTGCAGGGTGATATATAAGGATCTAGCTTTAGTTTTCTCCAGATGATTAACCAATTTTGCCAACACCATTTACTGAAGAGACTGTCTTTCCTCCATTCTATTTGTTTAGCTCCCTTATGGAAGATTAGATGGTTACAGGTTCATTTCTGGATTTTCAATTCTATTTCATTGGTCCTGAGGTCTTTTCTTGTGCCAGTACCAAGCTGTTTTGATTACTATGGCTTTGTAGTAGAGTTTGAAATTTGGTATTGATACTCCTTCAGCAGTATTCTATTTAGGATCATTTTTGCTATTTGGGGGTCTTTTATTGTTGCGTATGAATTTTTGGATTGTTTTTTCTATTTCCTTGAATAATGAGGTTGGAATATTGGTAGGTATTGCATTAAATTTGTACATAGCCTTTGGAAGTATTGTCATTTTCATGATGTTGAACCTTCCAATCCAGGAGCATGGGAGGTTTTTCCACTTTCTAAGTTCTGTTTAGATTTCCTTTTTCAGGTTTTTAAAGTTTTCATCATAGAGGTCCTTCACTTCTTTATTTAAGTTAATTTCTGGGTATTTTATTTTTTGTGGGGGTATTGCAAAAGGAGTTGCTGTCCTGATTTCAGCCATGCTCTTCTCATTGTTGGCATACAGAAAAGTCATTGATTTTTGAGGGTTAATTTTATACCCTGTTACTTTGTCAAAGTTTTGAATCAGCTTGAGTAATTTTGGAGTGGAGTCATGGGATTCTTTAAATACAAGATCATATCATCTACAAAGAGGGTGAGTTTTACTTCAGCTTTTCCTATTTGGATCCCCTTTAACCTGTCCTAACTTTAATCAACCAGTCCTCCAGAACCTGTCTTACTTGCGCCTTTTTCTTCCTTTTTTATGACCAGTTGGAATCTCCATTTTAAAATCTGTGGGTTATTGGTTGAATTATGTCCCTTCAAATTACATATGCTCTTCTTTTCTTGAATGACCTTTTTCCACAACAAAGATATAGTCTAGCTACTCGAAGGAGAAACAGAGTTAACAGTAGGAGCCCTTTCAGTGCCCTGAGAGCTCCATTCCAGCCCTGAGCCTGAACTTGGGCTGAGACCAGGGACTATGCTTCTGGGTTTATTTAGAGCAATCCTAGTTAGCAACTGTTTTTCAGTGTGACTATTAATGGTGCCCCTTTCTCTCTCAAAATGGCTCAATTTACATGATAAAATATTCAGCCATCTGTTATACATTGAATTATCTCCCCTTTCATCCAAAATATGCTGGAATCCTAAGATCCAGTATCCAGAATGGGTGCTTACTTACAGACAGAGTCTTTATATAGGTAATCAATGTGGAATGAGGCTTTCAGGGTAGGCCTTAATTTAGTATGACTTGCATTCTAACTTCTGCTGACACCTTGGTATCTAACTTCCAGTCTAACAAACTGTCAGACAATACATCTCTGTTGTTTAAACTGCTAAGTTTGTAGAACTTTGTTATAACAATTCTAAGAAAGTAACGAATTTCCTGCCCAGAAAACTTCTAGAAAGACAAAAACTGCAAAGCTATAGTAGCAATCAGAAATTAGGGAGTTTATGCAGTGCTCAGAGATGTCTATGTTTGTTTGCTTGAAAGGCTCTGTTAAGTGTCTACTTTTTTATTAGTATTTTGGTTAATTAAAAGTAATAATTATATATGGTTTAATTGATTAATACATAATCACATATATTTATGGGGTACAATATGATGTTTTGACAATATATTTATTGTGAGATAAATAACTTTAGCTAATTAACAATCCATCATATCATTTACTACCATTTTTATGATGAGACATTTGAAGTTTACTCTCCTTGTTACTTTGAAGTAGACATTATTATTGAATATAGTCACCCCTTTGTGCAAAAGATACAACAATGTATTCATCCTGACTGTCTCAAATCTTGTTCACTTTGATCAATAGCTCCCTGTTCCCTCTCTCCTCCCCACATCTTCATCTCTTCTGCCTTGTAACTACAATAATCTTTACTTTAATAATCCACTTTACTAGATTCTACAAATAAGTAACATGTGTTGTTTGTCTTTCTGTGCCTGGCTGATTTCACTTAGTATAATGTCCTGCAGTATTATCAATATTATCTCAAATGACAAAATTTTCTCTCTTTTTAAGTCTGACCAGTATTTCATTGTAAAGCTATACTTAATTTTCTTTATCCATTCATCCTTTGACAGACAATTATATTTCTTTTATATCATAAACATTCCTATGAATGTGTCTTTATCTTTTTATTCCTCTGTGGTTTAGAATTCTTTTCTGGTAGATTCTAGCTCTGGAGAAAATGGCAAGGTTGCAAACACCAGGGTGTATTACCTCTTGATAGTCCACAGCTTCTGAATGAACAAGAATCTCATTCTAGCAGAACAATAGGTGAATCTTTACATAATAGGAAACAATGAATTTTGTTCAGCCAACAAAATTTATTTTCTTTTGGATTATTGCTCCCCTCTTTTGTCATATTGTTTCTAGAATAATTATCAATGGTCATGTCTGTCTCTCTAGCTTCAAGGCCTGGTCATAAATGAAGATAGGGACTAAATCCTCAAAACATTCTTCCTCAAGAAAGAAACAAGACACAAAAGGTCACTTGTTATATGATTCCATTACATTGAATATCCAGAATAGATAAATCCATAAAAACACAAAGTAGACTGGTAAGATCTGTCTGAGTTGGGAGAGAAACAATATATGATTATTTAAGGATGTTCTACTGTAGGGTGAATAAAAAATTTCAAGACTTGAACATTGTACAATATGGTGAATGCAGTAAATATTTTGAATTGTTTAGGTTAGGTAAATTTTATCAAAATTAAAATTTTTCAATCCTAATATGCTGAGATTCACCTAAGAACAAATTTAGTTACTAAGTGATCCAGGATAGTAGAATATCAGTGCCTCATGTCTGTAATCCTAGCTACTCAGAAGGCTGAGATCTGAGGATTGTGGCCTGCCAACCCAGTCAGGAAAGTCCATGAGACTCTATCTGCAATAACTACCAAAAAGCCAAAGTGGAGATATGGCTCAAATAATAGAGCCATAAACTTGGGCAAAATTGTTCAATGACATTGCCTAGGGACTGATATAAAAGGTCCAAGACTGTAAGCATAGAAAAGCAAGGTAGCAAGGTAGCAAGGAAGCAAAGAAGCAAAGAAGCAAGGAAGCAAGGAAGGAAGGAAGCAGAGAAGAAGGAAGGAAGGAAGCAGAGAAGAAGGAAGGAAGGAAGCAGAGAAGAAGGAAGGAAGGAAGAAAGAAAGAAAGAAAGAAAGAAAGAAAGAAAGAGAGGGAGGAAGGGAGAGAAAAAGAGAGAGAGAGAGAAAGAACTTGGCTTTCCTGGCTTCCTTTACATTCTACCATAGAAGCTTAATAACTACTTTTAGACTTGATCTGGAGAAAATTTGATGGATCTAATGTTTCTTTAACAAACAAGAGACATTTTATATTTGATTGTTTATATGACCTTACTTTCCTGCTTACATTTTGTTAAACTTTTGGGGCATTCAAGGTCTTGACCAAGAAAATATTTTTAAAAAATAAAATACAGCTCATATTCCACAATTACAGAGAGGGAAAACAAATAACTTATCCAAAGACAATGACATTTGGCCAAGCTTTCTTCTTCCTGGATTTCTGTGAACATATGGTTCACACCACAGATTTCTGTACTGTATTCTAGTTATTTCATGCAGATAATCATCTTGCCAGAAAGGTATGGAGTCTTTCCTAGTTTCAAGATTCACTTGCTATGTGTACAACTACCAATCATTGAGTGTGGTTAAAAAATAAAATACTGAATGGAAAATTGCAGAACTAAGTCATTTAATATTAACAATATATAATTTCAGTCTTAAATTGCCCACTACGATTTTGAGTAACATGATGAAATATTGCACAGTGCTCATCCATCTCACTCTGGGTCACCTAGGATGCAAATTATTCCTTTTCTCCAGTTTGTCCATGCTGTTCTACTTTACCTGCTAGATAATCACTTAGAAATCAGATCAGATCCATTGTCAAAGGACTGCAAAATTTGGGTTCATTGAATCTGTAAGTCACTAAATAATGGCCCCAAATCACAATAGAGATGTTAGCAAACCTTATTCATTAGAGAAACAGTCTGATGCTTTCTTCAAGAGAAAATAAAAAAGTTTTGACTTATCAAAGGAAAAAAGTATGCTAAGATTGCTAAGATATATAATATATTAAGATACTTTGAGATACTAGAGTTATATAACTTTTATCACAGTACAGTGCTGTAATTGTTGATATTATTGTTGTTGATCTTATTATTTGTTTTTTTGTTTGTTTTTTTATTGTGAAAATACAGTATAGAGGGGTTACAATTACATAGGCAAGATAATGAGTACATTTCTTATCAAGCATTGTTGTCTCCTCCTTTGTTTCTCCTTCCCATCCTTATTATTTGTTTTTGATCTCTTATTGTATTTAATATATAAAGTAAATATAATCATAACTATGTATTCATAAGAAAATATACTATACTTAGGGATTTTTACCATCTTCAGCTTTGGGCAACCACTGTGGAGCATGAAACATATTCACTAGTGTTAAGTGGGTAATAATGTAGTGGCATTATTTAGAATATGGATTCTGGCCTATACTTCCTTACAAACATTAAACTTGATTGTACAATATATCTACTTTATGAAATTTAACTACCTGGCTAACAAGTAACTAACAATCTTCTATTGTTTAATTTCTGCCCTTACCATTTTTGCAAGTAAATATTATTTGAACTGATTTGTTTGTACCATATAAAGCAATTTACCCTGGCACTTGAGCTTATTTGTGGGATTTTTCCAGTTCCCATTAACTCAAAAAGAAATGGAAAATGAAAAAAAAATGTGATTAACAATACAAAAGGTTTATGCTCATCTTAGAATTAAAAAGTCATTTTTTTCTACTTCTTTTCTCATAGCCCTGTTAATCACAAGTCACCAACAGTGTTTCCCAATTCTTTGCATTCTCTCAGCTGCTGACTGGATAATTTTAGGCGAGGTTATGGCATACCCACTTCTTGCTTCTTTCCCATGTGCCCTTTCTTTCAACCCTCCTTCCCTTCAGATCTAAGCAAAAACTGGGTGAGTTCTGAGTGAAATCCCTGTTCTTTGAGTTATTAAAAGTTGCAAGCTATGTCCTCAAAGGAATGTCTTCCTTTACTACTATACCATGGCTTTTTTTTTTACCCCCAACCAGTTCAATTCAGCAAATATATATTATAGACTTAAATACATAAACCTAGATTTTTAGAGTCTCTTTACTCAAAGCCCAGGCAGTCAAAGAGTGGATGTGATGGCAAAGACAATTCTAACACACTCAGGGAAGGACTAAAATAAAGGTACATCGGAGTTAACCTAAAGATAGCAATAATCAATTGTGTTCAAGACAGGGGTATGGTAAAAAGTCATTTTTCCCAATTAAATGCATTTTCAACAAACACATAAAACCTAAAATGTGTGAATATGAATGGTGTACCATGTGATATATATAGAGAGGGGGAGGGGAGAGAGAGGAGGGAGAGAAAGGAGGGAGGGAGGGGGGAGACAGGGGGGGACACAGCGGGGGAACAGGGGGGAGACAGGGGGGGAGAGAGAGAGTCTGTACCAGGTAATATATATTAATAAATTTGTAATATCTTTTTTTCTATTGTGAAAATAATGTACAGAGGGGTTACAATTACATGGGCAAGACAATGAGTACATTTCTTATCAAGTATTGTAGCCTCCTCCTTTGTTTCCCCTTCCCATCCCTCCCCCCCTCCACTCAATCCTTCCCGCTTCCCCCCCCCCCCCCCCCCCCCCCCCACCCCCCCCCCCCCCCCCCCCCCCCCCGGAACACAGGCAGCAAAGATGGCACTGAGAGGGAGTAGAGTGGGCTGAGCCCAATTTACCTTACACATTCAGTACTTAACCAGCCCGTGAAAGCTTAGGAGCATGATAGGGTGTGACCTTGACAGTGATTGGTTCCTCTTCCTCCCCTGTCATGCCATCTGCCCTTGTTGGCTTTAAAAAGGGCTGCTCTAGGTTAATAAAGGAATTTTCTACCTGCTTGATTTGGCTCCCCTCTGTGTCTGATTGTCTCCCGGGCTGAGGGAGGCTGGGGAATGAGCAAGCTCTGCCCTTACCTTCCCTTGGACCCTGTCAGTCTTTCGTGGCACAAAGACCCAACACCACCTCCCCCTCTGCTGCCCCGCACCAAAGTTGTAAAGCTCCTTTTCGATACAAAGACTTGTACATCTCATTGTTGTAATGGGTCCACCTGTATCCCAATTTAAACAACTTGTTTTTCCCCTTCCCCTCCACAAATTATACCGACATCAAATACAGTGAAAGCAGGGATTGCATGAAATTGTAATTTCTTTTTTTCAAATTTCCTTTTTTAAGCTTTAAATATAATGACTGTAGCTGACATCAGGTGGATCACAACTCAGGAAGCTGAAATCTGTGGATCATGGTTCAAAGACAGCCCAGCCAGGAAAGTCCATGAGACTCTTCTGTAATGAACCACCAAAAAGCTGGAAGTGGGGGTTATGGATCAAATGGTAGGGAGCTACCCTTGAGGAAAAGAAAAAAAAAGCTCAAAAGCTCAGAGACAATTGCCAGGCTCTGAATTCAAGCTCCAGGATTGGCACACACACACACACACACACATACTTTAAAACACTGTACATAATTGTCATCCATATCCATAATCACCCACTATCAATAGTACACTAGATTTGTGGGTTTTGTATGTTTTTTATTGTAAAAATACTGTACAGAGGGTTATAGTTCCATGAGTAAGGTAATGAATACATTTCCTATCAAGCATTGTTGCCTCCTCCTTTGTTTTTCCCTTACCAACCTTTCCCTCCTCCCTCCCACCTCCACAACTACACCCCTCATTGCCCCTCCCCCTCGCCAAAGTTATAAGTTTCCAACATAGTGTCTTATAACTAGATTTGTTTTTGCCCATGTAATATAACCTAGTACCCACTGATCAATCTTTCCTCCTTCTACTCTCCCAGGCTCTGGTTTACTCCATTGTACTTTGAACTTCTATGAGATTAACTTCTTTAGATTCTAGATATAAGTGATATTATACAGTACTTGTCTTTGTGTGGCTGGCTAATTTCATGTGTAGAGATACCCAATTTGATCCATCTTGGTGCAATGACAGGATGTCATTACTTTTAAATAGCTGAATAGTGTTACATTATGCACATGAACACTTTTTTCATTTCCAGTACTTCTTACACTTTGTTGTTTTGATAATAGGCATGCTTACTGAGATGGATGATAGTTCACAGTGGATTGTTCTTCATTTCTCTGATGATTAGTGATGCTGGGCAATTTTTACATAGCAGTTAACCCTTTGTACATCTTCTTCTTCCTCCTTTTCTTCCTCTTCTTCCTTCTTCTTCCTCTTCTTCTTTGCCAGTCCTAGGGACTGAACTCAGGGCCTGGACACTGTCCCTGAGCTTCTTTTGCTCAAGGTTAGTACTCTACCACTTGAACCACAGCGCCACTTATGGCTTTTTCTGTTTATGTGGTACTGAGGAATTGAACCCAGGGCTTTATGCATGCTAGGCAAGCACTCTAACACTAAGCCACACACCTAGCCCTGTATATCTTCTTTTGAGAAATGTTTCCTGAGAACAATTGTATATTTTAGGTTATTTATTAATTTTCCATTTAGTTTTTGTTTTTTATATGATCTAGTAATTAACCCTTTGTCAGATATACAATTTGAAAATGTCTTTTTTCATTCTGCATGTTTGCTCTTTCCATCATCAATCACTTCCTTTGTTTTAAGCAGCTATTTAATCTGGATAATCCATATTCTTATTTTTCTTTGGTTTCCTATGTTTTTTAGGATATTGCCTAAAGAAAAAGAAAATCTTTCCAATTTCACTGTCCGACAGTGCTTCCTCTATGTTTTCTTCTAGTAATTTCAGGCCTTATACTTAAATCTTTAATTAACTTTGAGTTGATTTTTATGACTGGTAATGGTAAGGTTAGAGTTTCATTCCTGTATCTGTGGATATCTAATTTCCTTAATATTGCTAATTGAAAAGATTGTCTTGTTTCCAGTGTCTACTCTTAGTACCTTTCAAGAATTCAGTTGTCTCTAAATACATAAGTCAATTCCCAACTTCTCTATTCACTGTTCTCTGGATCTGGTTTTATGCCAGTACCTTGTTCTTTCAATTACTACCATTCTGCATTTGGTTTAAGTGTAATGCTTCTGGCTTTTTGTCATTATATTCAAGATGGCTTTGGCTATTATGACTGTGTGTGTGTGTGTGTGCACTGCGCTGTGCTTTTGTAGTTTCCATATAAACTATAAACTTTAGGAGTACTTTTCTTGTCCCATGTTCCTGCCTTCTTTAGTGTTGAACCAGACATTATAATATCTCACCTGGTTCCTTTAGATCTCAGGAAGATACTTTTATTTAGGAATGTAGGGAGAAAATTGCTGAAGGGTTCTACTGAATCACCACTTTTTGAGTATCTGAACTATGTTTGAGAAAATAAGAAGATTGGGGCAGGATGTAGGTGGCTGATACTTGTAATTCTGGCTACTCAAGAAGCAGAGATTGCGAAGGTCACAATTCAAGGTCAGCTGAGGCACAGTGGTGCACACTTGATATCCAACTACCTGGAAAGTGTAAATAGGGGATCCTAGTCCAAAGCCAGCCTGAACATTCTTGTAAGATTCTAATAAAAGACTAAGGAATGCAAAAAAGTCCGGGCTATACAGTGCCCACCTAACAAGTACAAGGTTCTGAGTTCAACTCCTATTACTACAAAAAAAGAATCCAAAAAAGAGAAGAAAGAAAGAAAAAGGAAAGAAAGAAACCAGAAGGGAAAGACAACTAGAGGAGAAAAGAAGAAGGTTGGGAATATCTCCAAGGCCTGTGACCTCAGATTAAATAGCAAATTCAGAATGAGACACTATAGAAGTAGGGCAAATAAGTGTGAACAGGGAGGTAAAATGGCAAAGTAGAAGATGACAGAGTTTTCATTCCTAAATGATATCTGTCTTATAGTGTGATTGTATCATTGTAGAAATATTGTCTTCTCAATGTTTATCACTTGTTATGCAATCAATAAATGATAGGTAGCTGTCAGCATAGCTATGAAACTTTGCTATCTGTTCTACACACCCTTACAATTTGAATGAATCATACATTGGCTTTGCTTCACTGTATTTGGCTACTTCTATTCAAAATTGCTCTTCTTTTAAAAACAGAATAATATGCTTAGAAACAAGAGCTAATATTAGCTTATGTATACATGGTTCTTAAGCAATAGTTAGCAATTGGTTTCTCAGATTTTAAATTATATACATTCAGGTTGTATATAATGTAATATTACAATGTACAATATAATTCTGTTACATGAAATATGCACACAAATCTGTGTAATGTAATACATATAAGTATACATAACATAATATATTTGATATTTAATATATTATATAATTATATTTAACACGTAATATATATCACAGCTATTGTAGTAGGATGATAGGTAGATAGATCATAGATCCTACTTATGCAATCTGAGTTTTTAAAAACCAAACTCTGTGTGACTTTAGATTTTATCCTTATTGATATACGTAATATGAACCATTTATATTTACTGCTACCTAGTATTCCAGTATATTGAATACACCCCAGGGAGCTTGAATTGCGTTGCTAATGTCTTATTGCTTTACTTCTCAAGCTTAGGTGTGTATAAAAGGGGTTAACTGTGTTCTTCATTATATCTTTTTGCAAGCAGTATATATTTCCTAATAAAGCTGAAGGAAAGTGAAGTGGGTTGTCTTATGGATAATTTATTCATCTTCCATGCAGACAGAAGTTTATACTGTCAACCTTGTGGGACACCTCTGGCCTCTCTGGTTTATCTTGGGATATATTCTTTTAACTTGACTGGATTGTAGTACTCATTTTCCGCAGCATAAACATCTACCAACTTGTCACATTAAAGATATGTGAGGCAGAGCAGGAGAGTCAAGTAAACAACAAGGAAAACACAATACAGCATATAAAATGGAAGCAGATGCATGACTCATTTGCAGCACTGAACTTGTTCTTAAATAGCCAACATTCTAGTTTTACTTCTTCCTCAACTTAAATGAAAATTTCTCTATCCAAAAGTATTTGTATTTCTTATGTTAATATTTATTTGTGATTTCTTAGGAAATGTATTAAGAAAAAATCAGAAATATCCTAACACTGAAGTTTACAGAATGGTCATACAATTTTAATATCCACTTTTTTAGAAAAGGTTGTGATAAGATTAAGTTCACTGGATTCAGTAAATGTATTGATGATCTTTCAAGCAAAATAATTCAATAACAGAAGAAAGACAACAAAAGTAGGACAGAGAGATGAAGAGATCTCCTAGACATGTCTGGCCAGTGAATGTAAGTGCATATCTTTTATAAGGATGTGTCACAATATATAAATATAACTTCAGTCTTTTTTTCTGATTATTGTTTTGCTTTGCAAAAAAATCATGCATTTATTATCTTGATTTAATTTACATGGTATCCTGTATCTTTCAGAGTGATTTCTGATTCTTACATTTTCTTTTACCTATATTCACAATGACTATGTTAAGAATCTCCACCCACTAAGTGAGTGAGCTTACTCTAGTACCTGGATTTCAAGCCAAAAATTAACTTCAAAAAAGAGAAGAGAGATAATATTTCTCCTTGGATTTCATCTTTATAGAATTTCATATCACACATATATCTTAATATAATAAAAAAATTTCCATGTTTTTAAAGTGCTTATCTAGGAATGTTTTATGGGTGTTGAACTGCACCTACAAATTTAATAACTCTGTAGGTGTGTATGTGTGTCTGTCTGTCTGTACATGCAACATGTATAAGAGAAAAAAATCATAGAGTCAGAGAGAAAGCTGAATGCTTATGTCTATACTTCCAAAATGTTTCAAAATATCCTAGAATGAATTAACAACTATGCAAAATTTATTTTAGAAATTGTATCCAACATTCTCTTCTTTGATTGCAGTGGTGATTGAGTATACTCTATGAAGAACAAAGAATTCCCCAGCTTATCTGTAGCCTTGTTTAAGCTAATGTACAAAGCAATTTAGTGTCTCTTTCCTTTGTAGGTTAATCATTTACTCTTTGTGGTTAATCAAAATGTCCACTACTCAATGGGATTTCATCACAAACTATGTTTTCTTTATCCCATTAATTTAGACAAAAATTTTTTTCAGATGGGAGAAAATAGATGTGGTAGAGACAATTTGAGAAACACCTTTCATGGAACTTTGCTCAAAATTACAAGTCAAGAAATGATAAACATAAAGACAGGAAGTCTGAGTTTTGACAATAACAATTCGATGGTTATAAAATGATGCATGTTCTGTCATCTAGTGACTCTGATCCTGGAAACATATTCTGAGGCTACAGAAATACAGCTATGAAGCTGATCTTCACAAACCTCATCACTTGCAGGAAGAGTTTCAACAACTACAATGGGAGACTTAGTTAAATGATAGAGTCCATGTGACTGCATAATGTACAGCTGAACTTCTGTGTCTAAAAATATTTCATGGCAAATGGAAATGATTCGGGTGCTTCAAATTGTCCATATCCATGATCCTTTGTCCTCTAGAATAAGACCTGATTTCATTTGAGATAGCAAAAAGGCCAGCTAGAAGTTAAGACACCTAACATTCCAATAAACAGTGTTTGATAATCTTCCAAGAAAATGTGATTATTTTTATTTTGCTTTACATAGTAATGAAGAACAAACACAGAGTCTTGACTATGTTAGGTAGGGGCCATATGACTGAGCTATTTATCCAAGAGAACTATTTTCTGGTGCTATTCGTGGGGCTTGGACTCAGGGTCTGGATGCTGTCCCTGAGCATTGCTGTTCAAAGCTAGTGCTCCACTTCCAAATTTTGTGATTAACTGGAGATTAATCATTCAAGGCCGAGCTGGTCTTGAAATACAATCCTCAGGTCTCTGCCTCCTAAGTAGCTAGGATTACAGGCATAAATCACTGGTTTCCAGCTCAAGAGAACTTTGTAAACAATGTATATAGTTTCCTTCTGATGCTCCTTTGATCCACCTTCCTCTTCCAGGCTGGAAAACAGACACATTGTTGCTCGAGTTACAACAGCTCTTTTCTGACCTATCCAAAAGCACATATAAGCTATGATAAAGTAAAAACAGAATTTGCACCAGGTAGGCAGTGGATTGCATAACAACCTATGCCACTACTATCTTGTGCCATAAGTCTTCTGGATGGGTGGGGTGCAATAGAATGAGGGTTCCCAACTGGATTAGAAACAGTGTTGTAGTTAGCATGAGGGGCTAACTGACTTCAAAAGAATTCCACAGAGCTGTGTTTGAATCACCAATGTAATAATATTAAGAAGTGAGGCTTCTAGGTATTAAGGAGTCCTCCTGTACGAATGGAATTAAAACCATGATAAAACAGGCTTCACACAGCTTTCAGCCCTTTTTTCCTTCCATCCTCTACCAAGTAAGGATTCAGTAGCAAGCTTCGATCTTGATAGCAGGGGAGCAGAGACCAAATCCTTCTCATAATCACATGTCCCAGGCCTTTGATCTATTACAGTTCCACCTTCAGAAAAGTGAAATCAAAACTGCTTATTGTATAAAAAATGCCTAATACTTGTCATTTTTGTAGCATCCTGTATAGACTAAGCATGTCAAAAATGAATCTTGGCACTGCAAACGAAAAACATGAACAAATATTTTGATTGACTCTGTGTTTAAGGCCATCTCCCTCTCAGACCTTCTCACATATACCCTGAATGTTAAATGTCTGTGAGAAACCTTTACAAATTTTTATTTTCTTGGCATGAATAATTTTAACAAAGGCATATTTTGACACATAATATAATTTCATGTCAATTAAATGTTTAAATAAACTGCAATAATCAACTTTAAAAATAGTATTTGCCACAGAAGATGAGAAAGCCATGTTTTACATGAAAACAAAAGCAGAAATGATGAATAGAAAAGTTAATATATTTCTGCATGAGAACTGCATAAATGATAGGAATATACATCCAAGTACAACTCAAACACAA
This sequence comes from Dipodomys ordii, assembly GCF_000151885.1. Lineage (NCBI taxonomy): Eukaryota > Metazoa > Chordata > Mammalia > Rodentia > Heteromyidae > Dipodomys > Dipodomys ordii. Next base: position 1,797,211 of record NW_012267408.1, read on the forward strand.
ATAAATGGGGGAACTTGCAACCCATTTCAAAGCAATGTGCATATCTCATTTTTTTCCACTTTTATCACTTAATCTGGTATATGAGAGCTCATAGTATAATCTCCCAAATTGGCATTAATGAATTTTCACTGAAAGTTATTGTGATTAGTGCCCTTCAATTTTGATGGATGTCATCTTTTATTACTGGTAATTAACACAGCAAACAATCAAAAGTTATGTTTCCAAGCTGCTTCTGTAATATCCAGAAATATATGGATACATTTTCCTTTGAAAAATTTTGCCTAGCTTTTTCTGGTCCTTAGGTATAAATCAGTGCCTTTCTCAAGTGCAACCCAAAGGAAAAGAGAGCACCTTGATGGATGCTCCCTTACCTGTTACAGATGGGATTTTAGGCTCTGTCTTTGCATCATTTCATTGCAAACCAGGTGCATATTTTCAATGTCCTATTACAGAGGAATATAAGTTGCTTTCACCTTCCATAACTTTGCTAGCATTTTAATTACCCATTGCCATCTGTCTACAAATTCAGAACTGGTTTAAGACTCAAAACGCAATATAAAAAAATGATCTAAGTATAATGCATTTCTCCCCAATATCCCACTTCTCACTTTTGACAAATCTATGATGTTGCATAGATATTGCAGTTTACTTACTTTTGACTGATTTACACACATGAACCATACATTTTGTTTATCATTCTCTACAGAACTGATGCATTTGAAAAGATGGTTGAGCTGTGTACTTTCCCTTAAAGTTATGGAAAGCTGAGTAATCCAGGCTTATTTCAACAACTCAAAGGTAATGAATTCTTGTTTTATTCATCAATTCAAGTGATATGATAGAGTGTCTTAGCAGGGTGGAGTTTTTCTAACAATATCAAGCTATGTTCAACAAATGCTATGGAAAAACATACTGCAGACAGCTGAACACAGTTGCCGGGAGTTAGAGGCACGAATAGAAATTGACAGAGAAAAAAAAAAGATCAGTAATGTTAAATGAAATTTTCCAAATGCAGATTTCAGATCTATGGCTTTGGTTCTCATATCTTCCTTGTTCCCCTTCCTCCAAATAATGCATAATAAGGTCATCTAACCCATAAATCTCTCATACATAGTCTGGGAAATTTTTAACTGCTCTTGAATACTGCCACATTAGAGCTGTGTGCAACAATGGTGGCTCCCTTCATAAACTCTGGAGAAAAGGAATGGGAGAATTGGAGGATGTGTTTATCTTTCTCTGATCTAAGCCAGTTCTACCTATCACAGAAACGTATCTGGTAGCTTTAGTATGGTCTGGTTTGTGATCATTTGGGTAAATGCCCAAAAGTGGGATTGCTGGGTCATAGGGGAGCTCTATGTGAAGTCTTTTGAGGAACCTCCATACTGCTTTCCAAAGTGGTTGAACAAGTTTACACTCCCACCAACAATGCAGTAGGGATCCCTTTTGGCCACATCCCCTTCAGCATCTGTTGTAATTAGAGTTCTTGATTCTAGCCATTCTAACTGGGGTGAGGTGGAATCTCAATGTTGTTTTGATTTACATTTCTTTTGTGGCTAGAGAAGTGGAGCATTTAAGAGGTTTTATCTTTCTTACTGTTGTTTTTAATGTATTTATAATGTACTATGTGATTTTTTTGTTTCTTTTCTTTCTTCCTTCATGGTATAAGCCCTGTTTTCACTGTATTTTATTCTTGAGCCCTGCATCTTGTTTATACATTTTTCTAATTTGGGGAGGAGACGGGAAATAACAAAATGTTAAAATAATGATACAGGTTGACCCATTGTAACAATGAGATGTACAAGACACTGTTGAAAAAATGGAGGAGTTGGGGGGGTAGGGAGGGAAGAGATGTTAGGGGAAAAACAAAGGAGGATGTAACAATGCTCCATAGGAAATGAATGTACTCATTACCTTACTCATGTAACTGTAACCCATCTGTATAGTATCTTTACAATAAAAATATATATAATAAAAAAATCTGCCTCAACACAAGCAAAAGAAAAGAAAGAAAGAAAGAAAAAGAAACACATCTGATGTGCTAAGCCCATAATATGATTTATTTAATCCTTAGGGATGCCTACATAAGTAGAAGATTCTCGTAGATATTGGCATCTCTAATTATTAAAATATTGAAAGGACCCCGATCGAGGTGAGTGATGACACAGGTCAGAGTTTGCATAACAATAGTCATCTTTGAAGAGACAATTTTGCCACAGTCTCCAATGGGCTTCCATCATCACCTCTGTATGTGTGTGGCCACATTTTGTAATCCCCACTAGAAGTCTCAGAGCCTCTCTTACAAATGGCTTTCTGAATGTATAATGATGTGGCTGGACCAGCTAGTTATCTGAGGAAGTGTTATTTGGTCAGTTTAAAAACAGAAACCATGCTATTTGGAACCATGAGAATATAGAAGGTATTGGGAAGCATATAGCCCAAAATTACTAAAAAAAATATTGTTGTAACTGTTGAAACCTCAGCAGAACTATCATGATATCATTAATGTTATTGTGATATAAAAGGATAAAATTCTGTAGAAAATCCACATTTTTAAACCAATATAACCAACAAGAGGAATGAAAAGTCAGGCTGATTTATTTGAGCTGAAATTATGACACCTTTTCATCTGTTTCTCACCAGCTGGTTATTTTCTTTGTCTACTGCAAAAAAAAAAAAAAGGAAAAGTTAAAGTTATTCTTTCTCATGTATAAACTCTAATGGCTTTGCCTTTACTAGATTTTGTGTAAGTCATTAAAATACTTTAAAATCAAAATAGGGAAATGTTTCCTAATTTACTCCAGTGAAGTTGACCTCTCTTTCTCCCCACTCCTCTCTCTCTCTGTCTCTCTATTTCTCTCTCACTTCCTCCCCACACACAAAAACATACCCACACACCTTTATTCTTGTTCTTACATGCATACAACTTAGAATTCCAAAAAAGAAAAAAAAAAAAGGCAAGGAACCAGTGGCTCACTCCTGTAATCCTAGCTAATGAGGAATCTGAGATCAGGAAGGTTAAGGTTTGAAACCATCAGAGAATAAAAAAGTCCAAGAGACTTTACTAGCAAAATAACCAGCAAAAGTCAGTGCAGGAGGAGGCATGAGTCAACTGGTAGAGCTCCAGCTAAGCAAATGTAATGCCCTAAATTCAAACCCCAGAATCACACACAGGCACACACACACACACACACACACACACACACACACACACACACACATTGAGACTAAAATACCTAAGGTCTAGAGAATCTCTAGAGAATTAAGTGAATCCCAACAGTAGATGACATGAAACAGGAAATGTTGCACAGCATATGTTGCCAGTTTTTACTAACCTCTAGGCCTTTTGAATCAGAATCTCCAAGTGCAGGGTTGAGCATCTAACTCTAGTGACTGACACTCGGGCCTATAGAGTAGCCCCCTCATTCCAACAGACACATTCCAATAGCCCTGTATTGGATACTGGAAATGGGCTAGTACCAATTACACATTTTTTTCTTTTCTTTCTTTCTTTTTTTTTTTTTTGTCTGTCGTGGGGCTTGAACTCTGAGCCTGGGCACTGTCCCTCAGCTCTTCAAAGCTAGTGCTTTACCACTTGAGCCACAGAGCCACTTCCAGTTTTCTAGTGGTTTCTTGGAGATAAGAGTCTCACAGACTTTCCTGCCCTGGCTGGCTTTCAACCTCGGTGCTCAGAAATTAAGCAGAGTAAGAGTTTGACAATAGCTAATCATTAATATATCATGATAATATACTGTAATAAAAATTATGTGAATATTGCCTTCCCCCCCCACACCAACAATCTATGACACTATTTTCATCCTTCTTATATAGATAATGTGAAATGATTCAAGGCCTGTGAATCAACTGATGAGATGTAAATGACATGTGCATTGATTGTGACACAACATGCACTATTACACGAGGATGAATGGATCCCACAGTGGATCTAATGCCTCAGTGCTCCTCAGGAGCTGATGGGTAGGTAGTATACTGAGCATGGAGTCCCTGGACGTGGCTCATCTGCACAGGGCAGGTAAGAATGGGATGGTAAGAGTTTCAGCAGACGCCTGAGAATACCAAACTAAAATGTATTACTTATTTACCATTAGGCGACTTCACTTAATCACAGATAGCTAAAAGAGTAAAAAGTAAAACCACAAATAAGTATCCATTTCTGTACTACCTAGAGACCAACAGGTAGGTAAGTACTATGAGATGTGTCTTGGGGAAAAAAATTACTTCATAGATCATGTCTATAGCTCCTCGACATGCTGACCTTTCTAATAATTTATCAGACTGAAAATTAATTTTTCAGTGCTCTGAATATAAAAAAATCCACAGAGGCCAAAAGTAGAAACTCCATGGAGAGTGAAAATTCATTAGTGACATCTGAGTAGGTCAGAGATACAGTTAATGAGTATCAAGTTTCTTTGGGGGGTGATAAAAAAAAATTTTAAACCAGATAGTGATGATGGCCATATAAGTGAATATACTGAAAACTACTGAATTGTACCTTTTAGGAGAGTGAATTTTGTAGGGTGTGAAATATATCTCAATAAATGTTATTTTAAAAGATTGAGTAATAGCTGAAAGGTCCCAAGGTACATCAGACACTGCCTTCATCACAGACACCCTGGAAAGCACCTATGTGTGAGTAGAGAGAACAAGGCACGTACTCACTCTTCCTCTGAAGACCCTACTTCAAAGAAATAATTCACTGAAGAGTAAGGAAGTTAAGAAGCAACTGGTACTGGAATATATATCCACCTGCACTGGAATATATATCCATCCTATACACATGAAAATTTTCGCACTAAAATTTTAGTTACTAAATTAGTAATGGAAACACAATCACTCACCTATTTCAATGTTTCTCGAACTTCACTAGATATCAAATCGCTCCCAGAACTTTGAAAAAGGACATGTACCAAGAGTCAGACCTCAGAGATTCTGGCCCCAGTAATGGACTATTTTGGAGTATCAGGGATTTTTGTTGTTGAGAGCCACAGAAATCATAACTGTTTCTATTCTTTCCAGGGTTATCTGCCCAAGTGGATTTCTGGTCATTGTTCTTCTGCTTCCCCAAGTTCGTATCTCCTAGTGGTTTCTCTAGCTCATACTGTCCAGCAGCACTCCTTGGTACAACATTATCAGCTTCCTCTGGATATTTTTAGAAATATACTGCTCGAGCCCCATCCCATGCTCTCTAAGTCAGAAACTATAGAGATGGGTCCTCATCATTGATGCATTTATAAGAATTTCAAGAAAGTTTCATGCGAGCTACAATTTTAGAGCCTCTATCTTTTCTTCTTATTTAGTTAATTCGTTGATTGTTCACCTTTTTTAAAAAAAAGTTTTTTTGAGAATTCTGTCTTCCCTTATCTGAATCTTAACAATTCAGGCACTTGTTTGTTTTGTATGTTATTTTTGATTTTTTATCAATTCTTTTCTTCTATTTTTTTAACTTTTGGAGTAGAGGGTATAGTGTTTTAATTACCACTCTTCAGTGATACATGAGCTTTTCTATGATCTGTTATTTAACAACTTCTGATATGGTATTACTACACTTCACTGCCATTATTTTCGAGATGAAACTACAGATTCATTTCAGACAGAGGTATTGGCCATTCAAATAGTTGATACTTGGATTCTCTTAATTTCATGTATACCATTCTGTTCAGAAAATATGCTCTTCATTATTTGTACTTTTGTGATGTATTTGAGCTTTCCTTGAAACTTAATAAAGCATCTAAAACTTTTGCTAATGTTTCCTAGTATTTTTAAAGTATAATCTATGTTTTAAGAATATATGCTTATATGCATATTTTATATATAGGCATTCTTATGTTGTACTTTATAAATTACCATGCTATATAGTTTGGTTCATTAAGATTCAGTACAGCTATGATTCTAAGTTTTGCTATTACAAACCTTTATCATAGTCAGGTGGTTGGCTCATGCCTGTAATCCTAGCGACTCAGGAAGCTGAGATCTGAGGGTTCTAGTTTAATGCAGAGAGGTCCATGAGACACTTATCTCCAATTAACCACAAAAATAAAAAGCCAGAAGTGGCACTGTGGCTCAAGTGGTAGAGTGCTAACCTTGAACAAAGTACTCAGGGACAGTGCCCAAGCCATCAGTTCAAGCTCCAGGAATCCATGCATGTGCACATGTGTGTACAAACACACAGACACACAAACACACATACACACAAACATTTTACCATGAAACATTTCTCTGTTTTTAACATTCTGATCCATTATTTTTGAATTTGCAGGTCTGTCTTTGTACATCTTAGTACATATGCAGGCACCTTGTTTTCCTTGCAGTTACCTGCCATTTCTTGTGTATTCTTTGTAATTCCATCTACCTTTATCTATCATATCTATCCCACCAACCACTCCAGCAATTATGACCTAATTCCACAATGACATATAACAGTGTCCTGAAATGGCAATACTATCATTCCTTGAATTGTGTCTTCTACTTCCTTCCCTAAGGTTTCTCAATGACACTGATACTCCTAACAACCCAGACAATTCAGTGATCATAATTCTATGACCTGAAAGAAAACTGCAAGACTATGACCATGTGAATCAGGAATTTATAAATGAAGTAATTCTTTCTTCCTGGAATAGATGGTTTGGGGATATATTTCATCATCAAGCAACCTGAAGAGTTTCATGAAGAACCCTCTATGGACTCTTTCATTTTCTGTTTCAGCCCTCCTTCTTCAACTTTGATTCCTGGATTTGTACTCTAAAGCAAGATACTCACACATAAGCAGACTCAAGTTTGTATTTTGTTAGAACCCAAGGCATATTAACCTTGCTAACACATCAATTTCTATTCCCATGAGTCTTCTCTTCTCCCAACATTCCACGTGCATTTCAGGTTATCTTTGCACTGGCACCTCTCCACTTCCTGCACTCATTGATCTTCCCGGTGCTGTCATCATTTGCTTGTGATTTCAAACTCCATTTTCTCAAAGACAACTTCCATTAAGCAATATGGCTCAAGCAGCCACCTCTCCTCCCAGACTCTCTCTGGCCTGCTCTGTTTTGCAGCTGCATGGGATCTCCATTTTGTTTCTCTTTACCAAGTAGAGCATAAAGCACAGTGAAGTGGAATGTTCTACCCAGTATAACACTTTATCCAAAGCTCTTGGAAATATTTAAACTAAAGAATTTGTTGACTGAATAAATAAATTTCCAATGAAATTTTATCTTTGATTTATTTCATTTTATTTTTATTGTGAAAATACCCCACAGAGGGGTTACAATTACATGAGCAAGGTAATGAGTACATTTCTTATCAAGCATTGTTGCCTCCTCCTTTGTTTCCCCTTACCATCCCTTCCTATCCCCCCGCTCCCTTTCCTCCCCCCCAAAGTTTTAAAGTCGTTTTTCAACAAAACGTCTTGTACATCTCATTGTTGCCATGGGTCCACCTGTATCCCTATTTAAACAATTTGTTTTTTCCCTTCCCCTCCAACATCAAATACAGTGAAAACAGGGGTTATACCATGGGGGAAGGACATACAAAGCAACAAAGAAATCATCTTATAAATATGTTAGAAACAATGGCAAGAAAGAAAAAAATATTTGAGTCCTTATCTTGGGGTTCATTTCTCCTAACATCAACTTATCTGACTGTTTCTGCTTATCTCAGACATATACTAGTTATTGCAAATAAGGGAAACCATGGGACCTATGTTTCTTTGGGCCTGGCTTACTTCACTTAATATAATTTTTCCAAGTCTTTCCATTTCCTAACAAATGGGCAATTTCATTCTTTATGATGGAGGCATAGAATTCCATTGTGTATATATACCACATTTTCTTAAATTTTATCTTTTAATTAAGTTTGTCACTTTCACAGATTCTGTTGCTGCATAAAAGAGAATACTAGTCTACCATGTTATACTTTGTTTTAAAGCTCACCTTTTTTTTTTTACTTTGTGTAGTTCAGATGTTGGCTTTATGCCATGCTGCACTCACCTGATGATCACTAACATTGTGTGTTTGTGTGTGTGTGTGTGTGTGTGTGTGTGTGTGTGTGTGTGCCAGCCCTGGGGCTTGAACTTGGGGCCTGGACACTGTCCCTAAGCTTTTTGCTTAAAGCTAGCATTCTAACACTTGAGCCACAGCTCCACTTCCAGTGGTTTTTGTTTTGTTTTGCTTTGTTTTGTTTTGGGTTGTTAACAGGAGATAAGAGTCTCAGACTTTCCAACTGTTACTGGCTTCAAACTATGATTGTCAGATCTTACCTAGCAAGTAGCATCTAGCACCTGACTGATTACTTTTGGTAATATATCTAACTTGTCATTTCTTAGTTTTCTTTTTATGCATTGCCTCTGGGCTTCTTACAAAAGAAGTATGGAAAAGGTAGGACACATACTTCCATTTCCCCCATTCCTCCTGACTCTACTCTTCTATTTTATGCCATTTATCCAGGCATTAATTGTAGGTATGAGAGAAGCTTTTCTATTATCTGGTTAACTTTTTGCTGGAGGAAAATAGATTTGTATAAATTTTCCATGTGGTCTGAAAAAGAGGTGCCATTCCTTTAATATACCAATTTTGAAATACAGTAAATTAATGAGCCTTTGCATTCTGTTATAGATATTTTCCAAATGTTCATCTCTGTATCTGACTTTTCAAATTGAAATTGAATGAGTTGCTTTTAAATGCCCTTATTATTCTTCTTTTCTATTTCTTCTTATTCTAACAGTCAAAACTATGAGAAAACTTTTTGTGTGATATAATTTTAAAAGTCTCTCCATGATTTCCAATAACTTTGTCCCTTGATTTTGTGTTTAAAATTTCAGTCCTTTTTCCTCCATTAGATTTATTTGCTGCTATCAGTATCTAGCTTTTTATTTTACCAAATGATTGGGTTGGGGTATTGATTATTATATTTGGAGAGCCCAAATATTTTTATTTTTACATTTGAATGTGTATGTGCATGCACACACACACACACACACACACACACACACACACACACACACACATTCTGGGACTTGAACCAGGGACTGGGCACTGTCCCTGAGCTTTTGGTTCAAAGCTAGCACTCCACCACTTGAGCCATAGCTCCACTTCCAACTTTGAATGGCTATTTAGAGATAAAAGTCTCAAGGACTTTGCTTCCTGGGCTGCCTTTTAACTGTGGTCCTCGGATCTCAGTCTCCTGAGAAGTTAGAATAATACGCATGACCCACTTGCACCTGACTTATTTTTACATTTTAATAGCTGTGCATTTTTTCTACTTATTATGCATTTTTTAATCAATTCTCTATATTGCTTCTGATCCATCCTACCTCACGAAGGCAAAAGAGGAATGCTACCAGGAATTGGCAAAGTGTAATTGAACCTTTATTTTTTTGTTTATATTGATAATATTTTCATTTTTATTTTTAAATATATTTATTGTAAAGGTGATAAGTGGGGAGTTGCAGGTAAATAAGTAAGGTATATTTCTTTGTAAACACTGTTATCCCCTCCCTCATTTTCTCCCATTTACCGTTCCTCCTCCCCTCCTTCCCAGCTGCAAAGTTTATTTCCAACATAGTGTCTAGTGAGTATCATTGTTGCATTAGTTCATCCTTTGTCTCTCTGTTTCTGTGATTCCCTTTCTTTTCCACCTTTATGAGGTGATTCTTGTTGGGATTCCTCTCTTCAGCCCTGTGAAGCTTAACCAAAGTGTGCTGTGTGAGAAAAGAACAATCACTCCTTTCCTTAATGTGTTCTACCTGAAGGTTATATTCCATTAAGTTATAAAGATACGGTTAAAAGAAACAATTAGTATAATGGGGAATTGCTCAGGATGGAGAAGTGGTGTGAATGTTTCTGGTTTAGAGCCCAGATTTATCTTCAACTTTGACAATATCTTTTTTCTCACTCTATTCCTCAGCTCAGCTCAGTAGAAAGTTACATTGGATTTGAAGCTAAGTCTTTCTTGAAGAGGGACTTTTCTTTTTGAAGCTCGTCCTGTAGACAGATCTGTCATGGTGGTAGGTAATAGACAAAGAATTTCTTGAATTGCCCTTTGCCATTTCTCCCTATGCCTTTAACAGCCTTAGCAAGTATTATAAGTTTGACTAGGCAAGACCAAATTTCCAAAGCTCTCTATTAATGGCTACTAAAACCCAGCCAAAAGGTACTCTAACCAACATTTGTGATGTTATGCCAAATGGAAGAATTATTCATTACACAGCTGCTCTTCAGGTTTCTTTTGTGATTGAGAATGGTGTGCTAGAGAAATGAGAGTAGGATTCTGCTTTAATCGATTTTAGCTACAATCATTTAACATTTATCCAAATAGATACAATTTGCAAATGATACAGCATTTTTAATTCAAATCTCTTATAATAAAAGAAATTTAATTTTATGAGAAGCTTTTTGAAGTTTAATGTATAATCTTATCTCTGATCTGGAAATGATGTGAGAAAGGAGAGAGGAAAATAATAGCATCTCTTTATGCTGTTCCCTTCTCCTTTCCTTGTAAGTGCCTTTTTGGGAAGAGGGACAGGAAAGAAGAAGGCAGGTCTGAAAGAAGTATTACTAATTTTACCATCAACTCTTTCAATACACATAAAATCAGAGATACAAAATGATTTCGACCTCTGATTTCAGAACCCCATTCCATGTCACAGCAAAGGTGGGCTCTGATACTCAAGTCAAACCCACACTGCTCAGTAACGATTACATTGACTGAAGGGAGGCGATCATGTGAATCTACTCTCTCAATAGATTCCATCTAGATTATAGGAATAAAATGTTTCAATATGGTATCTGGTTTCGATGATTTTTATATGTAATAGTTGCAGGTAGCTTATTTAAATTCTTAAGTCAGTATCAAGAGCAGATGAGATTATCCAGTGAGAATATCAGTTACACATGAGAAGGACAGGTCTGGAATCCAGAGGATAGGATCAAGGAAGGAAAGGTTTCAGAATATCTGCTAGGAGATGAATCCATGTGAAGGTTTAGAGTATCTTGGTTAAGATGTTGGCTTATAGAAGGAACTCATCTTAAAGTTCTCAATTGCTTTTAGGAAAAATGACTGCAGTGTCTCAAGATAGATTCCACCTAGGTGATAAGAATAAAGATTTCAATTACAGCATCCAGTTTCTGATTTTATAAGCAATAATTGCAGTTAGCCTATTATTTATTTATTTATTTATGTATTTTATTGTGAAAATACCGTACAGAGGGGTTACAATTACATGGGCAAGGTAATAAGTACATTTCTTATCAAGCATTGTTGCCTCCTCCTTTGTTTCCCCTTCCCATCTCTTCCCACTCCCCCACCCCCATCCAAAGTTGTAAAGTTTGCTTTTCCACATAATGTCTTGCACATCTCATTGTTGCAATGGGTCCAACTCTATCCCTATTTAAACAATTTGTTTTTTCCTTCCCCCCCCCACAATGTATACCAACATCAAATACAGTGAAAGCAGGGGTTATACTATGTGGGAGGGACATACAAAGCAACATTGAAATCATCTAATAAATATGTCAGAAACAATCACATGAAAGAAAAAACATTTGAATCCTCATGTTGGGGTTCATTTCACCTAACATCAACTTATCTGACTGTTTCTTCTTGTCTCAGACATATACTAGCTATTGCAAATAAGGGAAACCATGGGACCTATGTTTCTTTGGGCTTGGCTTACTTCACTTAATTTAATTTTTTTATCAGTGGAAATAGCAATTGCACATGAGATCGACAGAGGAAAATATAGGATCAGCCTAGCTGGAATGGTCTGAGGATCCAAAAGCAAAGACTGGACATGGGATCAAATGTTCAACCTTGGTAAAAGTGAAGTTCATTTTTGTGTCCCAAAGATCATTAGTGATCACCAGGGATTGGTGGTATGAAAGCTACATAGGAGAGACTTGAGAACAAAATTGAAGAAGAAAAAACTAAGAGAGTATAAACAACTTTATTCACAATTTTGGTTGTAAAGTTGATGAAATGTAGCAGTAGGATATTTGCTTTATGATAAATATATGAATTGTATTTAAAAATTTAGTATTTTACCCTAATGTATTGTTGGTGGGAGTGTAAACTTGTTCAACCACTTTGGGAAGCAGTATGGAGGTTCCTCAAAAGACTCCACATAGAGCTCCCATATGCCCACTTTTGGGCATTTACCCAAATGAAAACCAGGCCATACTAAAGCTACCAGCACAATTATGCTTATCGCAGCATTATTTACCATAGCTAAAATATGGAACCCAGATGCCCCTCAAGGATGAGTGGATCAAGGAAATGTGGTAGATAGATAGATAGATAGATAGATAGATAGATAGATAGATAGATAGATAGATAGATAGATACCACATTTTCAGTATGCTTCCATAATGAATTCTATGCTTCCATCAGAAAGAACAACACCATCCCATTTGTTAGGAAATGGAAAAAGTTGGAAAAAATCATATTAAGTGAAGGAAGCTGGTCCCAAAAAAAATTTAGGTCCCATGGTTTCTCTTATTTGCAATAATTAGTGTATATATATATATGATCATCTTCACAGATGAGCTGAAAAGCTCAAAAGGTATGTACATATATCCATATAAGATGATGGTAAGTGAAATCAACCCCAAAATATGGACACAAGAGGTGTATCTTTGTTGTTATTGTTTTAACTGTATTATGTGATTTTTGTTGTTGTTGTTTGCTTTGTATGTTCTTCCCGCTATGGTCTATCTCCTACTGTCACTGAACTTGATTTTGATTCCCTGAATTTTGTATATACATTTGTCTAATCTGGGGAGGGAAAGGGGAATAACAAAACACTGAAACAAAGCCACAGAATGACCCATTACAACAAGGATACCCACAGGACAGTATATTGGAAGTGAACTTTACAACTTCAGGCAGAGGAGAGGGTGTGGGGGAGTAGGAAGGAGTGTGAGAGGTGGTGGAGGGAAGGGATAATGAGTGGGACAACAACAAGGGAAGGGGTAACAATGATTGACAAGCAATGTGCTCATTGCCTTACTCAGGTAACTGTAACCCCTCTGGACAGCATCTTTACAATAAAATAAAAATTTAAAAAATTAGTAGATGTTTGGATTATAAAAAGATATACTTCTACTTGTCTCAGACATATATGAACTTTACAACTTTGTTGGTAGGGGTGGGGGGGGCAGGGAATGGGAAAGGATGAGAAGGGAAAACAAAGGAGGAGGCAACCATGCTTGATAAGAAATGTACTCATTACCTTGCCCATGTAATTGTAACCCCTCTGTACATACACACAAAAGAAATACTTCTAGAGCTTTATGAAACTCAAGAATTTCACTAGTAGTTTGGAGAGAACATTAAACTTTTAAACTAATTAGTTTTTTTAAAATATCTACACTTTATGTTAATTGAGAAATATTTGGAGAAGAAAGATACAGTTCCATAGTTTTTCTAGAGTATTTATATAAAACACTGGGTCTTTATATATTAAGAAAAATAAAAAAACTCTGTAGATTCTGTGATTTTGTCAAATGCCACCCAATGCTGGGATGACAGTTCTGCATGCTGTCTAGTTACATGTCATTGTTTTCAGGTGACAACAAAAGCACCAGGGCCCTAATATTATTATTCAAGTAAAACTTTATCTAATTTAATTTTTGATTGATGACATTAACTTATATTATTTATAAACAGAAGCTGACTGGCTTTGCCTTAGCAGATGTGCATAATACACACACTGAAGTTAACACCCCAGTGCACAAGAAACATGAGCCTTCCAACACACAGGCAAGGCCTCCACAGGCTGAATATATGAGAACATTCATAAAAGATTTATTCTCCCTGAAGAACTAGCAGAGGTGAACTCAACATGGTCATCTAGCTTACTCTCCACTACCTTCTCCTTAATCCAAATGTTCCATTTGCTCTTTGCTGGGCCACCTTTCTCTTGCCCTGTGTGTGTGTGTGTGTGTATGTGTGTGTGTATGCATGCACGTGCGCACACATGCACGTGCACATATGTGCTTTTATGCACTGACACATTAGGCCTTATCCATTCTTTCTTCAGTCCTCTGAAGGTTTATTCTGCGTAAATGAAGACCACTGTACTGTTCCAACAGCTTCCAGAAGCAGATATGCCCCTCTCTGTCTAGTAACAATCCACATTTTCAGCTAAATTAAATACTATTGCTCACAGGAAAGCCAATAGCTAAGCACTTACAGCAAATCTTAATAGAATGATGGAAAAAAGAATTTCACTGAACAGAGAATTGTATGCAATCTTTAAGTGAGAAGTGAAGGAAAGAGCCTGCTTTTAAGTTTGTATTTTTTAGAAATTATTGTACAAAGTAATAGTAATAGCTTTACAAAGTTACTATTAGTAATCTTCTAGGACATACTAATGTTACTATCTCTTCTAGGCTTTTATTTCTCCCTCTTTCCATTTTCTACTAAAACCTCCTTTGCCAGTGTGAAACATGAGTCAATGGATATAAAAAAAAATAAGTAGAATCTACCAGAATTAAAATATGTACCCTATATGTATTTTTCCATGATTTGCTCTCCTTGGAATTATGATGAATTAACTTAGCTTTTCATTCCTTTTAATGAGGAATTTTCTATAAAACTTTAAGTCATTTCAAGTTATTTTCTTCATATTGTAGAACAGGTATATTATTTAAATTGAAAGGTAGTAATAAATCTAAAAAGTGAAAATTCTATATTTTGTCTTTTAGGATTCTAATCCCACTCTATAGAATTTACTGATGTTAATGGATTCTTTTAAATATTCTATTTAAATAGATTGCTTCAATAAAAGAGAATATATTTTAGAAACCTTGGAGATATTTTTATTGCAGCATAGTGTTCTATAATATGAATAAGCTCTTACTTAATTATTCCGTCACTGGTAAGTTCACTAAAAGGTTACTTTTAGTTTTCACTATAAATAATTACCTCACAGGGGCTAAAGATATGGCTCAGTATTAGAATGTTTTCATAGCATGGGTAAGGCCATGGGATCAATCCTCGGCACTGCAAAATAAAATAAAATAAAACAACAAAGCCCCAAGCTGGTCACCAGTGGCTCATGCCTGTAATCCTAGCTACTCAGGATGTTGAGACCTGAGGATCATGGTTCAAAGCCAGCCTGAGCAGGAAAGTCTGTAAGACTCTTATCTCCAATAAACCACCTGAAAACTGGAAGTGGTGCTGTGGCATAAGTGGTAGCACACTAGCCTTGAGCTGAGGAGCTGAAGGACAGAGCCCAAGCCCAGAGTTCAAGCCTCAAGCCCTACAAAACAAAACAAAAACAACAACAACAAAAAACCATGTCATGATTAATATATCTAAACTTCTATTTTTCTTTTCATATATGAATGCTTTGTAGGAAGGAATTAAGCTAGGAAAAGGATACAGTAAAAAAGAATATTCAGGTTAAAAAATATCTGAACTTGGATGTAAGTACTAGTAGGATGGGGCAGGAGAACAGAGAAAGGTGTTGAGATGAATGGAGTCACAGTAAATTTGTGCGTGTGTGAAAATGGAGCAAGGAAGTTTGATGAGATCCATTTTGGAAGAGGTTGTTGGGCAAAGGGAAAATGATGGGCGCAATGACTCTGCTCAAGATGGGTTATATTCATAAGTAGACATATTAATGTGTTAATGTTGTATTGAGGCTCTCAAAAAATTGGAAATGTAAAATAGTAAGGTCAACAAATATACACTACATGTTGTGTAAGCTCTTCTCAAATCTGCCAGCATCCAGTCTGCCTTACCAGAGGTTTCATGGGTGTTTGAAAAGATTTCATGGTCTTATACAGATTTCTGTGTTCTGGAAAACTGAGGTATTAACTCATTATTTAACTCTTTCAAAACCTTGCTAGGGGCCAGTTTATATTCAAACTTCTTTTTTTTTTTGGGGGGGGGGTCCGGTCATGGGGCCTGAACTCTGGGCCTGAGCACTGTCCCTCAGCTCTTCAACTCAAGGCTAGCACTCTACCACTTGAGCCACAGCGCCACTTCCGGCTTTTTTTTTTGCTTATGTGGTGCTGAGGAATCAAACCTTGCATGCCTCAGGCATGCAAGGCAATTGCTCGACCACTGAGCCACCTTCCCAGCCCCTCAAACATCTTGAATATACATATCTGACTCTTTCACTACAACTGGGGACTTAAGTTTCTACCAATCTTCCTGCAATTTAATTCTTCGTTAAACAATGAACTCATTTGGTAAGATTTTTACATTTTAATCGAAGAATCTAACTGATTCATTCACCCTTATTGATTAGATTTGACTGGCTTTATTCTTCCAACTCATTATCCTGCAAAGCAAAATCCTGAGCCCTGTAATCCCAAGCATTCAAATACTAATGTAGTAGGAAGACACCTACTCAGGCAGGCAAGCCCACCTTGTCATCTGGATTGGTTTTTAAAGGCAAAATCCATGAGGTTGAGCCCGGTCATGCACAGGTGACCAATGGGATCATAACACACACAAAGTATTGTCCAGTCATATCGACCACACACAGATGGGCCAATGAGGTTACAGTTTGTAATGGCTGTTTAAACCAGCCTATCACCTTGGTTTAGTGGGTAAGGCAAGGTCTACCTTTTAGTGGGCAAAAGGCGGCGGAGTTTAACAGTAAGCATATGCAAAAGGCAAGTTTACCTTAAACAAGTGAGGTCGACAGTTTGAGCCAGATTACAACCTATCTGTTTTATGGGTCAGTCTCTAACTCTTCAATCAAGGGTGGGTTACATTGTTAACTGGAGAAGGAAGAGATGCATTTTTTTTTCATTCTGGGAACTAGGCCCATCAAGTCTAAAATCCCTAAAACAAAGGCAGAGCTCAAAATGGAATCATACCAGCTTGAGACCCATCTCAGGGTCCACTTCATCAAAAGATCTAAAATCTTTTAAAAATCACAATCTTTGAAGCCTAAAAATCCCTCAAATCACAATTCCAAATGATTATAATTCTAAATGAGGAAATCTCAAGAGGCAAAATTCTAATAATAGAAATTGCCACTCAATTTTTTTTAATAAGGCTATAAGAAAGCAAGATACTAAGTTCTGGCAAAGGCATTTATGCATTTGGAGTTGTCCCCAGACCACTTGTGTCATATTAGACAGAAGGAACTCCTAGAAACCTGAAAGATCATTACTGGTGTGTCTGTGAGGGTTTTTCCTGGGGAGACTAGTGTGTGAGTTATACAGGTAGGAAAGGAAAATCTGCCACACAGAAAATGAATGTAAGCAGGGTACCAATGACTCATGCCTGTGATCCTAGCTACCCAGGAGGCTAGGATCTGAACGATCACAGTTCAAAGACAGCCTGTGCAAGAAAATCTGTGAGACTCTTACCTCCAATTGTTGTAAGTGAATCATCCCAAAGGCACATTTTAAAATATAGAATATCGGAGTCTTTATTATACAGTTAACAGGCTGCAGGCCACCTGTTGTTACAAAGGCCTGAAGCCCCCAAATACACATAACACAGCTAGGAAACATGCTAAAGAGGAAAGGAAAAACAAAAACAATGCCAACAAACTAATTCAGCTTCAATCGAGAGCTGAATGGGGACTCCATGAGGAACAGAGACAAGCCAGGAGACAGGAGACAGGACATGATCACAGAGACACATGTGGTATGGACCTCCTGGGGGCTAGGTTGGTCTGGACCCAGATCCTCAGGAAATTCCCAGAACCAGGCACTGGACTGACAGATTCAGTAACCTATCAGCCAACTACCCACTCCTGCCTCCGGGGATCTGGGCATGCCCATTACCTGGGAGGCAGGTTATGGGGGGGAGGGCTTCCTTCCTCAGCATGAGGACAAGATGCCAGACCCTACAATCCACCTGTGGCCAATATGGTGTCTGCCATACCTGTCCTCCTTACTTCACAATTAGCTACCAAAAAGCTGGAAATTGAGCTGTTGCTTAAATAGTAGAGCTCTAGCCTTGAGCAAAACAGCTGAGAGACAGCACCCAGACCTTAAATTCAAGCCTTTGTACTGGCGCCCCCCCACACACACTCAAAGAAGGAAAGGAAAAGAAATTGAATATTATAATGGGAGGGGGGAGATATTAATAGAGAGTCCACGCAATCTGCAATTAAACTTAGAAGATTTTATTGAGCGATGGAGCACTGACACACCAGGACTGCATCTGAGGTCCGGTTCCCAGGAGCTGGCCCTGGCCGGCCGCTCACCTTGACCTTTTAAACACTACTGGGCAGGGCTGGGGGAAGGGAGAAGGGGAGGTACAATCAAGGGTCATAAAGCTGTCCTTCAGATTCCAACCAAGGGCCAGGCCAGTTTTAAGTATGAGCTTCCCACCTAAGGATATCATTCTCTACCCGCTGGAGCTAGGAACGCCTCAGAATCCCCAGGAAGCTCCAGAAATAGAACAAAGGATGTTAATGGCTCAGCCAGGTTAGGGAACATCTGGCTCAGGAAGAGGCAGAGGTAGGGTTACAAAACCTAATTAGTTCGGTACCAAGAAAGTCTCATCCATAAGAAGCTTAGTTACATTCATATTTTAAATCCATTCATCAATTACTTCACAGTTTAAGTCAAATATTAAGGCTCATTTTTAATTCCCCATCATATTATTAGATTCATTTATTGTCCCCTTATACAGTTTAAGTCAAATATTATAATTCATTTCTAATTCTCCATCATATCAATATAAATGTACAAATGCATTCTTCAAGAGTGATGGGCTAAAAGAAATGAAGTGTCTATTCATCATGATGTAAGTCTTCAAAATACTGTTAATAGTCATGAAATTTGTCCCAATATTATGGACTAACTCTTTACAATTGCACATAATATATCATGTAAAGAATTCTTTCCTAGTTAATTTATTTTCTATATTTTTACTAACCTTTTGATTCCAGGTACTTTGTTTTGGTTTCCTTTTCTTATTTTTTTCACTTTTCAATTATCACATTAGTTCTTATAATTTTTTTCTCTGTATGTTATACCTTCATTTTTAACAATGGAAGAATGAATTGTATTAAGGACTTTCAGGACATGTTAATTCATCTTCTGTATTTACTGCAAATTTTACTTCACAAAAGTAAATCATCACAATATTGATTTTGCATTTAAGCATTGCATGTGTTTACCAAAACCAACATTGAAACTTACTTATAAATAAATATTCATTCTATATATGTAAAAAAGAAAGAATCTGGAGATCATGCCTCTATGGGAGACTATATATGTTACAGTATGTCATCACAGTTTTTAACGTATCTTGTCAAAAGACTCGGGTTATCTGTCATGGTATTTCAGATGTCCAAGGTTATAAAGTGAGGTGCATCCAATTACCAACTGTAGTTATACATATTTAGACATCCTGGTTTTAACTTGGTTGTGAATATGTCCATGTGTTCATAGCTTTTAAGCCCTATCATTACTAAAGGTGTCTATGCTATTATAGCCCATTTCCTTCAGAAAAAAAGCCTATAACAGCTTTATATGTCTTATATGAGAACACTTTTTTTAAAAGAAAATACACATGAATCTCCTTTAAGTAATTTTAAAGTATGTTTCCAGAATTATATTCTTAAAATGTTAATATTTCAGGATCTTAGACCACAGATTTTTGTGTGGAATTTCAACATTTGAGATTACAGCTTTGTGACTGCAATTATTAGGATTATGACTCAAACCAATTTTATATCTTTTTTTTTTTTTTGGTTGGTCTTGGAACTCTGGGCCTGGGTGCTGTCCCTCAGCTCTTCAACTCAAGGCTAGAGCTCTACCACTTGAGCTACAGTGCCACTTCTGGTTTTCTGGCGGTTTATTAGAAATAACAGTTTCATGGACTTCCTGCCTAGACTGCTTTGAACCATGATCCTCAAATCTCAGCCTCCTGAGTAGCTATGATTATAGGCGTGAGCCATTGGCGCCTGGCTTTTATTTATATCTTATGGTTTGCTCATTCATTTTTGCCTTTTGTTTATCATCTCATACTTTTTATGAGTCTTTTGTTTTTGCCAGTCCAGAGACTTGATCTCAGGGTCTGGACATTGTCCCTGAGCTTCTTTTTGTACAAGGCTAGCACTCTACTACTTTAAGTCACAACCCCACTTCTGGATTTTTCTGTTTATATGTTATTGAGGAATCAAACCCAGGGAGGGCTTCATGCATGCTAGGCAAGCACTTTACCATTAAGCCACATTCCCAGCTCCTATCTGATACTTTTTGTTTCATTATTTCCTTTTCTTTGTTTAAAAATTGATGTATTTTATACTTGGTCTTTTGCAATTATCTTTTGTAAATCATCAATAAGGCCAATGTGGCCATTGACAAGAGATGAGGGAATAGCAACAGAAAATGATGTCAGCTAAAAAAAATCAGATGCCAGAATGGTTAATGCTTGCTATTTCAAAGATCTGGAATTTGAATATTAAAAAATGAGTCATTGGCCAGGTGCTGGTGGCTCACGCCAGTAACATTAGTTACTCAGGAAGCTGAGATCTGAGGATCATGGTTCAAAGCCAGCCCGGGTAGGAAAGTCTGTGAGACACTTATCATCTCCAATTAACCACCAGAAAACAGGAAGTGGCACTGTGGCTCAAGTGGTAAAGCTGAAGAGCTGAGGGACAGTGGCCAGAGTTCAAGCCCCATGACTGACAAGAAAAAAAGTCACTGTAGGACATTTCTCATTAGGTACATTAGTATCATTGTGTTGCATAATACACTGTTGTATTATAGGGTATCTGCCAAGCACATGCTTTGACTGACACACCACCCTACATATATAAATGCTGAACCTATTATTTACCAAGACATTTATCAATTTTGAGTGATTATCGGCGCACAAATATAAATGTTTACTTGAATATTTTAGGCAGACACTTGTGATACAATAATACCTAAGCAAAATGGAACTACCAGTTAAACAAATACTATTTACTTAAATTATAACAACTTACTTTTCTATATCAAAAAGTAAATAATGGTGCTATATATTGAAACACTAAAACAGCTCAACATTGTACTAGTGCAGAATCAAATGCAGGTATTACAACCAAACAAGTAGCAATAAGAAGAGACTAGAAGAAAAGCACATCACAGATTTCACAATGAATGGCAATTTCAACACAACATGACAAAATAAAAATGCAGTTTAAAAAACATTTAAGTATATTTAAAACAACTACAGAGTGTGAATCCCACTTTTCAACTATGGGTTTTATGTATGTATTATAAATGCATATCAATTCATTCTGATGAATGTTTAGTATTTCAATTGAGATGTGCCCTGGGTATAAAATGCATCAGATTTGAAAGACTTGGTACAAAAATACATAAAAATCTGCATTATGAATAATATCATATTGATTCCATGCAAAGGATAGTGTTGTGAGCATATTTGGTTATATAAAATTTGCTAGAATTAATTATACTTGTTTCTTTTTACTTTTTTCATGTAGCTAGAAAAAAATTTTTGCATATATTGCAGATGTGATATTTCTACTGGAGAATAGTGATGTGAATTATTTGGGGGAAAGATCCTGCTATGTTGTTTGGGACTACCCTGAATATAGCAAGGTATATACCAATTCTTCCTTCTGGTTATTAAATACCAGCATTTAATAACATGCCAGTCACTTCATAACCAGTCATTTCATTAACTGTCTCTTTACTTCCTCTTGAGAACCACTATTTAAACCAAAATGCATCAGAATTATCACAGCTGGAAATTACAAAAAGGGTATTCATTTAGCATGGAATGTTCTTAAGACTTTCTATCTAGAGAACAATACATACACTGTCAATCAGAGTGTTTCAGGAGAAGAACTGCTTTGAAATGACCTGGGTCCTTTCCCAATTATATGTCCTGGTTCCTTGTGAATATTAACTTCCAGCTTCAATTTTTCTAGGATTTTGTGGGTTAAATTTTTTCTTACTGCAATAGCTTTCTTCATATGTTGCATAAGTTATTTCTACAAAATTTGGTCTTCGATCCAATTCTTTTATTTTTCAGTAGCAGTTTGAACTCAGAATGTTCTGCTCACTCTGGCTTGCTTACGCTGTTGACACTGTACCATTTGATCTACTCCAGCCCTGTATTTGGCTGGTTATTTTGTAGAGAGAGACTCGGACTTTCCTTTCCCAGTCTAGCTTCAAATCACAAACCTCCAGGTCTCAGCCTCCTGAGCAGTTAGGATTATAGGCATAAACCACTGGATTCTGGCTTCTTCAATCTCATTCTCTCATTGTGGTAGTCAGTGGTAGAATCTTGCCTAGTGTGTATAAGGCCCTAGATTCAAACTTCAGCACTACAAACACAAAACTGTTCTGGAAAGAATTTGTCAAAATTCTGCCATTAAGTTGCATTATCTTTTAACATTGTTCTTGTGGTAGCTCCTTTGGAAGAGAGAAAGCTAGAGAGCGTGTTCAGTGTGAATCTTACCATATTTTCTAGCTGGAAATTCAGATCACATAATATCATTGTAAGATTTTTTTTACACATTGTCCACTAGCAGCTGCCTGGTGAACTTGTACTACATGTCTATGAGTAGATCACGTTGGAAAATTTCAAAATATAATCATTCTTACTACAAATAAAAATTAGCGTTTCCTTTTTCTAATAGTTAGATCATGCTTCCTTCACTTCATATTATTGTACTAGATGGAACTTTCAAAGCAGTATCTGATAACAATGAAGCTAATAGAAGATGACTTTCTCTTGGCTTTATGTAAGAAGTTGTTTCTAGTCAACCTGCTGAAGATCAAATTCAATGAAAAGTTTGTTTTACTAAACCTGTCCATGTTTTCTAATTTTAAATCTAGTCCTTTCTGAGGCTCTGTACTCTCTTGTTTATCACAGCACTCACTCTGACCTATTCTTCTTATTTATGTTGTCTGTCAGCAAATGAAGACTCGGCAGTTTTTTCTTAATTATTTTATTGACATTTGAGTTAACCATGAGGAATGATGTTGGCTTAAGATCCATCTTGTTTTCAAAGTAGTTTTGTTGAAATTTCTACTATAAAAGTGAAACATACAGAGATAAAGATTGCTTAAAAATACAAACAAGCAAAATCAAGAAAAGTGAAGCAGTAAACTCAGATTCCAGGTCACTACTTCTAGCATCATGGCAAATGTCTGAATCTTTCTTCTCTCTCTCTCTCTCTCTCTCTCTCTCTCTCTCTCTCTCTCTCTCTCTCTACATTCCATACTTCATTCTCTTCTCCTATTATATGAAAGAGAGAGTGTGTGAGAGAGGGAAGGAGGGAGGGAGGGGGGAGGGAGAAAGAAAAAGAAAAAAAGAAAGAAAGAGAGAAAAAGAAAAAGAGGAAGGAAGGAAGGAAGGAAGAAAAGAAGGAAGGAAGGAAGGAAGGAAGGAATAGCAGGATTCCTATAATTCTAGCTACTCAGGAGGCTGGATTGAAACTAGCCTGGGCAAGGAAGTCCATGAAACTCTTTATTTTTTTTATGGGTCGAGGGGCTTGAACTCTGGGCCTGGGCGTTGTACCTAAGCTCTTCAGCTCAAGGCTAGTGATCTACCACTTGAGCTACAGCACCACTTCTGATTTTCTGAGTGGTTTATTGGAGATAAGAGTCTCACAGACTTTTCCTGCCTGGGCTGGCTTTGAGCCGTGATCCCCATATCTCAGCTTCCTGAGTAGCTAGGATTACAGGTGTGAGCCACCAGTGCCCGGCTCCATGAGACTCTTAATTCAAATTAACTACCAGAAAACCAAAGTGGTGCTGTCACTCAAATTGCTAGAGCACTAGCCGTTTATAAAAAAAATCTCAGAGACATCATCCAAGAACTGAGTTGGATCCACAACCAAGATGAGGCTGGGAAGGGATGTGAAGGGTAAACAAAGGAGGAGGCTGCAATGCTTGGTAAGAAATGTACGCATTATCCTGCCCATGTAATTGTAACTCCTCTGTACAGCATGTTCACAAATAAAATAAAATTAAAATAAATAGATAAATAAATATAGTTAAACATCCAAAAAAAAGGAAGGAAGGAACAAAGGAGGATCAAAGGAGGAATGAAGGAAGGAGGAAGGAAGGAAGGAAAGAAAATTGGCAATAAGAAATAGGTAATGATGTTAGAATGTACTGGGGCATTTAATGAGTACACAAGGAAAAGTATACAGAATATTGAAAATTATAAAATGCTACCATACAGAGTACCTAATCTGAAACCTTAAGTGTAAAAGCAAGGAGATGGCAGTGTAAGAAAAGTATATACAAATCTTAACACATTTGTGCATATTTCCAAAATGCCTTCCAAAGAAGATCGCACCATTTGAATCTCCACAGAGAACATGTGGATGTTTAGCCACCCCACCAATAATATTGAATCATTCTTGTGCCAAATTAAAGATAAAAAATGGAATCTATCTAGCTTTAGTTTCAATTTCTTTCACTCCTGAGATTGAATTTATTTTAATTTCTCTGTTGATTACTACTTATCTCTCTCTCTCTCTCTCTCTCAAATTGTGAAGACTTAATCTAGTCTGAATGTGTTTTTCCTGTTATCCTGGCTTTTATTAAAGATATGAACTTATTAGCAGGCAGCTCCTTCAAGCAAACTTTTCTCCCTCCACCAGTTTTAAATATCACAGGCTTCTCAGCTAGTGTGTGGTTTCTTTTTGTGCTTTATAAACTTGCTCTCTGGCTCTTACTCCTATCTACCCAGACATTCCTTTGGTCCTGAGATTTGTTCCAATCACAATGAGTTCCTTACTTCTCTGATTCACCAACTATGTCATCATTTTCGCTACTTTGAATTCCTCTCTACATTATTCACTTTCTCACCAGGTCCTGTTATTGTATTTGGTAACTTGAATGGCTTCAGGACTGTCTAAATGATGTATCAATTTGTCAGGATTTATTCTCAATATCTTCCTTTCTTATTGCTTTCCTTTCTTTTCTTTTGCTTTTCTCTTCTCCTCACTTTGCTACAGTCATAGCCACTCCTGAGATTCCTTGTTTCTTGTAGATGGTCCTTCAAATAACTGAGTGGCTAAACAGCAATATATTGCTATTCAATAGAACTTCCCTTGAGCCATGCATGCAGGCATATAGCTGTAATCCAGCACTGATGAGACTGAGATAGGAGGATCTTGAGAACTGGAGGTAAGCCCTATAGTAAGACCTTGTCCTAACAACTCAACAACAACTAAACAAAAGTCTCCTTTTGTCTCCAGTATTCCCAAATCAAGCCATGAATTATCCAGTCCATGGTATAATGTTTTGTTTGCATTTGTTTTTGTCTTTGATTTTGTTTGTTCTGGTCTTGGAGCTTGAACTCAGGGCCTGGGTACTATCTCTGAGACTTCTTGCTCAATGCTAGCACTTTACCACTAGATCCACAGTTCCACTTATGATTTTTTTGGTGGTTAATTAGAAATAAGAATCTCATGAACTCTCCTGACCTGGCTAGCTTTGAACTGCAGCCCTTAAGTCTCAGCCTCCTGAGCAACAAGGATTACAGGCATGAGCCATCACAACCTGACTATAATGTTGTTTTAAGAACATATGAGGTTGATTTTCCATTTTCTTCTAATCAATCCACTCTCAAATTTACACACTCTCATTCCACATCCCAACATCAAGCCTATAGCTCATGATCAACCATTTATTGTCATGTGTACTTTGAGGAGGTAAAATTACATTAAGTATGTAAATGAAGACAATATATATACAATGTACTGAATAATTACATTAGGAATGGGATTGTCTGATCCATATACTTTAAGTACCACTGCACTCACATCTTGCCTTGATAATGGAGAAGTTAAAGTTGAAGACATTGTTTTGTTTGAAAGAAATAGATTTTCTGCTCAAAAACATTGTTTGGTCAGTTGTGGGGCTTGAACTCTGGTTTGGGTGCTGTCCCTCAGCTCCTCAGCTTAAGACTAGTGTGCTACCACTTGAACTACAGCTCCAGTTCTGGTTTTCTGGTGGTTAATTGGAGATAACAGTCTCACAGATATTCCTGTCCAGGATGGCTTTGAACTGCAATTCTCAGTGCTCAGCCTCCTGAGTAGTTAGGATTACAGGTGTAAGCCACTGGTGCCCAGCTCTGCTTAAATTTTTATATAGTATCTTTTCTTTATTTTTAAAGTATGTTTGTACGAAATATCTATGCCTGTTTCTTTTCATGGATTCTAAAATAGAATGAGCTTTCCAGTAAGGCATATACAAGTCTATGGATCATTAAATTTCTTTTTCATTTAAATTCATTGAATTATTTGTTTTGGTCTCATTTTCAAGTTTATCTATTATTTATAGGTTATACAATCATATCTACCTTTCTATCATTTTCCCTTTAAGTGCGTGTTTTGTTCCCACATCCCTCACTGGCTTTTTCCATTTTCTTCTTTATTGATGAAAGAAAGAAAAAAACAAGTTTTAATTCTGTCATTGGGTTGTTTGTGAAGCAATTCTTGTTTTATCCTTATACTTTCTTCTAGCCTTTTCATTTCTTGTTCTTTTTTCCTAGCATCTCTTCTTTTTTTAAAGAAAAAAATGTTTTCTTGTTCTTTGAAGATACTGTGAAATTGCCTAAAAATAACTTCTAGACTCTTTAATAGGTTGTTTACAAAAAGAATTTCTTCTCTTGAACAGGCTGGATGTGACACATTTCCCACTGCTGGGTGGTGGTTGCTCTCTTAGAATGCAGTCAAGCTCCATCCAGTAACTACCCTCCCTCACACAGACACAAACTTTACATGCACTTGAATGGTTTGATGTGTCTTTCCTGGGTCACGGATGGCTGAAAGTTTGAGGTGCTTTGCTTTAGCAAAGTTTGACCTTGCTTCAGGAATAACCATTCTCTATGGTTTTGACAATACAAAGTCATAGGTTATTTTTGTATAGCATGATCCTAGCATAAGCTATGAAGATGTCTTCTCTATCTCTGCTCCTTTCTGCTACACAGAAAACTTTGGGTTTGGGGATTAAAGAAGAAGGAAATAATCTAAAACAAAAGACATGCTTCTATAGTTTCCTCCTGTTGTCTGACCTATAGCTTAGCCATAAAACCCATCTCTAGGTAGACATTGGAAGCTGTAAACGAAAGATCATTCTAACTAGATCATTATAACTAGAATAAGAATCAGATATCTTTTAAAGATTCTTGCCTATTTCCACACATAATAGGGCCACAGAAATTGTTTAACCCTGAAGTTTAAAGGTCACCTAATCAATTATTTAAGATGAATTCTCTAAAATAGTTTTTGAAGCTATCAATTTTCTATCTAAAAAACAAGCTTTCTATCTTTTATTTAAAAGTAGTCTATGGGGTTGGAAGTCTAATTCAGCAATTTAACACAAGTCTAGGAAGTGTGAGGCCCTGAGTTAAAACCCCAGTATCTCCAAAACATAGTCCATAATATACATGAAAGGAGGGAAGATAATATGTTTCTAATTCAGAAACATTCCCTTAGGAAATCTAAAATAATATTAGAGACAACTTCTTTCCTATAACTTCTCAATAGACAAACTAAATATTTCAGAAAGGCAGTACCTAAGTCATATAGCCAATACATTAAAAAAAAAACAAAATGAGAATTAAAAAAAATCTTAGCTATCTGAAAAGCTGACATGAAAACCAATTCACCAAAATGCCATGCAGGCAACTTCCTGTGAAATCATGGTGCCTCTATCTGCCTAGCATTTCCCTTTCCCCTCACCTGGAAAAGACCTCTGAACATCTGCCTCCAAATAAAACTTCCTTCACAGGTAGCTGAAAAATGAAGTTGTGCAAGAGATTACTCTAAGAAAATGTTCACTCTTTTTCTTTATTTAATGCCCAACTCTACAACTCCTATCTGGTGAGATCAGGACAGAACGATTCTTTATTTGGGGTCAAAGATAAAATACACAAGCTAAAAATATTTGTGATTTGATGAGCATTTTATGTATATGTTCAATAAATTAAAATTTCTGAGTTTGAAAGGCAAGATGTAATTATTGACACTTAGCCATAACTGGGGAGGGGTGATACACAATGATTTAAACGTTTTAAGAAGAGAACTACTTCAGAGCTCCAAGGGCTAGCACAAAAATGTATGAGATGTCCAAAATATATGTATCTTTAAAGACTTTTATAAATCTCATCTTTCTCTGCCTTCTCCCCTTATCTCTCATAGAATGGTAAGAAGAAGGTCTATAGCAAATAAATATGAATTTTATTATATTCTCTCCTTTTTGTTTGCTCAACTTTGAATTTAGGGTCTTGTGCATGCCAGGAAACTACACTACCAAAATGCCCCAGCCCTTTTTTTATACTTTTGTCCCTAATTTCTTGTTATTTGTTTGCTTTATTTTGTTATTGTGGTATTTGGGTCTGAGTCCACAATGTCTCACTTGCTAGGCAGGTACTTGCTGTTCGGCTGAGCCATGCCTCTAGCCTTTTATTTTGTTTTCATGGTCTCCCCACAACATTTTCCCAGGTTGGCTTCAATGTCAAGATTTCCCTTTCTGCCTCTTAAATAGATGAGATTAGAGGCATGCACCACCACACCAACTATAGCTATAGCACTTTGAAAATATTACCTAAACTTCTAGAAGGGAGTAAATGCCTTCCCTCAGTGGTAGACACATGTTTTGTTCCAAACAACAGCTCATGTGCTGGAGACTCAATGATGGGCTGGAGAGATAGTTCAACTTTCCAGAGATGGGGCCTACTATGAGGTTCTTATATCATTGAGGTCTGGACCTTCAGAAACAACTTGGGGGAGTTCTTATACAACTTGGTTTATTTCTTCTGAGAAGGTAATTATAACAAAAAGAGTGATATAAAAAATTGCTCTGTGGTTTTCTATCTCACTACATGATTATCATGATTATCCTCACACACATACTCCTGCAAAGTGTGGAGGTCCTCAACAGAACTGAGCTAATACCAGCACTGATTCCCTCATACTTTGTTGAGCTAAATAACCCTCTTTTCTTGAAGCATATTCAGTCTCTTGACATTTCATTATGGTAACAGAAAAAAAGACTAATATAATTGCTTTACATATGAAATCAAAGCAGAAATTCTGCATAAGCCTCCTGGATTTATATCTAAGACCTGAGAATTTAACAAATGTTAGTTCTTCACTACTGTATACAAAAGAACTCGTCAAACCAGGACCAGGAAATAAATGTATAGTTATACTCTTATTAGGTCTTTGAATTGAATGTGTCTCTTTTAATCACTTTATGTTTTACATCATATGTGCTTCATTTAATTACTCAGCAAGTATTTTTAATACCCACTATGCTACAGGGTTTTTCTAGGAATGTATTATAGTCAGTGAACTAAACAAACAAAATGAAAATCCTTAGTCTTTGAAGATCACATTCTAGAAAAAAAAGTAACAATAAACATAAAAAGCATGCTTGCAGCAGGCAAAAGCTATTAAAAATATCTCAGCACATATAAGGATTAGGTAGATTGCATGACATGGAAGTCTTTACTTTAAATGCAGATATCAAGTCAGTCTGATATATAAAAGATAAGGTGAGAAACCTAGGCAATGTGCTTCAGACAGAAAGACCATCCATGGTGGAGTTGCCAGACCAAAAAAAGGCCAACGTGTTTGTATCAGAGCAAGCAAGAAGTAGAGAAGTAAGAGATGAAGAGAGCAATGGGAAGGGAATTGGCAATACCGGTGGTCAAATGAGATGTTATTTTCATTCTTTTCTCTGTTTCTTTGCACTTGAAAATGGCAGTGAGGTTAGATTGACATATCATGCAGGAGAATTAAGATATGGTTTAGCTTCTGGTTCTCTTGTCTCCTACTCATGAGAGTCAGGCCAAATCACGATTCTATATCTCATCTCCCATAAGAGTCTTAGACAAAAGGATCAACACATCTAAAATCATCCCAATCTTGAAAAATCCTGGAAAATGTAAAGCTCTAAAGAAGTGAATGATAAAATAAATGAATACTGTCAAGTTCGGTAGCTGAGAACACTAAGTTAAATTTTTCTCAAATTTCTGTTTTTTCTCTCTTTTCAATCTTGTCACCCAAAAGTGTGAAAAAGAAGTACCATGGGCTTTATTGATTTTAATTTAAAGGTCACATCTTTTTTAGAAAATGCAATGTAATTGGCATTTTTGGTGATTTCTTATATTTATCACAAGTTAAAGGCTCTAAAAATCTTAGAAAAGTGATGAGGGAAAGAAATATGATTTTAGTCCCAATCTTTAGAAACACATACACATGAAAAATGAAGAGAAAGAGAAAAATAATCTACTAACAACATGCCTTTTTCTTGACCTTTTAAAAAATATATTTTTATTACCTTTAGCTGTACATAGTAGTTACCATTCAACAAATTGGCTTACGAGTATGCTGTACCTTGAGCAATGTTTACTCCCCCTTCATCATGCTTATCCATTTGAAGAGTTCTAGACTCCCTAAGGAAGTTTGTCACCTCTGAAGAAAACAGCTCCCAAAAGCGACATGGCATTTGTCCTAGGAAGTACCCACTGAACAAGGGGTTTAAAGACATTACAAGTAAAGAGATAATTATTTTAAGCTTTATTTTCCTTTTGTTAATATAGTTTGACAATTCGGAGAAAAAGAAATTTATATCAATCATAGTAGTGTTGTGCTATATTAGCAAATCTTTTTTATTAGGTCTAAGAGCTAACAAACTTGGTACTTGGTCCTTTCTCACATGGACTAGTCCTCTACCAACTGAGCCATGCCTCCAGCCAAAAATGACCCCTTATCTTGATGGTTTAACAGAAGTTAACAGATGCTATATATTACAGACATTTGGAAGAAAATAAAAAAAATTTTGCTTTTCATTCATTCTAACCCAGATCAGCAGTGAGCTCATTTCATAAACGTCAGTACACCATTTTTAATGCTTCCAGAAGTAACAGTGATAAAGAAAATGTATTGGGTCTTCAACATCCATTTGGAAATACTACAAGCCATCTCCACTGGCAATTCTTTGTCCAAAACAATTTACACTGCTACACCTCATCTTTCATTCTAGAATGCTACAAGAACACTTATGACTACAAAAATACATTGCCCGTTACCTTTCTGGACTGATTGCCACTGGCATTCAGTCTAGCATTCCAGATTATTTAGTGTTCAGAATAAGGTCATATAAATCCTAGATTGAGGTAGAATAAAACCAAATGAAACAAAATATTAAGCCCCCTCAAAGACTAGCAATCTCTAAACAAAAAGCTATTGTCCAACTTAACCCAACAGCCTGAATCAATATAGATGAAAGAAAAAGTACCTAAAGCTTTTATACAACTTCCTTCACTTTAGTTCATTATTAGCATCCCCACTTACCCAAGCTGAATTTTTCATGTCTTCAAATTTTTTAAGGACTCTTCTGCCTATGGTCATTGGTCCCTAACATTCAGTTGTCTAGAACAATGGCACACAAAGTAAGCTCTCAAAATTAGGAGTAGAGAAGATTACACAAAACATGGAGATGAAATGTAATCATAGGAGAATCCATCATTCCTTTACCTAGAATCTATCTGTGATTTCCTTCTACCCAATTCTATTAAATGTTATCTGTGAATTCCTAGAGAACATGTCCATTGATTGGCTGTCTCCTTGTCATTTGAAACTCAATTCTTTAACAAGAGAAATGGAGGGTTCTTGGGGGAAAGCTCAGTTACAAATTCTTAGCAATGTGGTTTCAGTGAGATTCACCACTCCAGTCCCAAAGAGGACCCGAATCAAATTAAGCTAATCATGGTAATGTGCCTTCCTGGCCCCACTGACTATTTCAGGAGGACCTGAGTCACAATTTCTGACAGTAACTCAGTAGGAAGGAGCCATCGGGAACAAAGCTTCCCATGGCTCCTTGGGGAACCATGAAAAGAGATTACATCCTCCAGACAGTCTTTGGAGACTGCAGTTTCTCAGAAGTCTTCCCTGTCACTTCATGAGTCATCTTGAAGGCATCCAGGAGAGAAGGAAGGGACTAGGACCTGAAGATTCACAGAGAACATACCTGGGGATTACTACCTACAAGTCCCCAAATCAAATCGATTTCTAGATGTTTTCGTGGAAGGAATCAATGTGTTTTGTGTTTTGTTTGGGCCAATTTTATACCACTCTCTGACATTCGGTACCAAAATTTTCTTATCAGTAGACTTTTCATAAACAGAGAAGAGATAGAAAGGTAATAGTAGAAACAAAAATTGTCCACTTAGTCCATGAAGAACAAATGAGAAGCACATGAAGCTTACTTGAGAGGTTAGCTAGAAAAGACAAGAAAACTCAGAAGTATCTGGGGTACAGAAGACTTTGGTGAGAATGACATATTTTTTTCAGCGCTTCTTGTCAATGTGAGTTTACCTTTACAAGAATTCTAATCTATAAAGGAAATAATTTATATAATTCTTAAGTGATATACAGACTTTTTAATTCCATGATGCTATTAATAATATCAACAAATAAAATGACTCAGAAATACCACATAGGACAAGGGCAAATACTCCTTACAAAACTGTCTATTTGTCCACAGTGTAGGAATGAATAACTTTAATCATATTTTAAGTCACCAAGTAAAGTTCAAATATTCAATAGCCTCAGGTAATGACTGCAATATATTTGAGAAAGTCTTACACGTAAATGATTAAAATGAAAAATGAAGCCAACACTGTTTTAGACATTGTGTGAATTGTCATTATAGCATTGTAATCTTTCAACACAAGTGAAAATGTAAAGGGAAGTGGTAAAGTGAGCTTTATTATAGTTTAAACATGAAAAAGTAGTCAAGTCTCATTGATGGTCACCTGGAGTATGAAGTGGAATAGGAGAAAAGAATAGAGGGAAAATAGACTCCGTATAGGTCTTGGTTTCCTAAAGAGAACACATTTGCCACTATGATTACCGACAGATACCATTTTACTTTCAAAGTTTGTTTGATTGGAGGCTATATATAGTCACCCAAACAAAATGGGAACTTACTTTTGTCCATTGGATAATCATACTGAGAAAGTATTTTACAGTGAAAATAAATTCATGCATTATCTTCTAAAAAATAATAGAAACACTCTGGGAATTGTTTGCAACACATAAAATAGCTGTTGTTTTTCTTGAACATTTGTAGAATCAGGGAACTTGAGATTCAGACAGCTTCCTGAGAAGGATGATAGTAACACTGTTTTACCCAAAGGAAGAGGGAAACACAATGATTGATAGGCCCTGTCCACCTGCTAACCTTTCACACTAGGTGACAAGCCCTGGATAGATGCATCAGAGCCCATCTGGAAGATAGTGCTACTGAGTTTATTAAGTTAACAAAAGAAAATATAAGTACATGGATAATTACAGCCATTCTGAAGTTCTAGAGGTGTGACAGAAACGGAAGCTATTTCTTTATAAATAGCTTTGTGGTGTAAAGGCAAACTAAATATCACATTGTGACAGAGAAGAGATTTTTTTCTAAGGAATTGCTATTGACTCTTTTCTCTCAGTTTTTATTTTTCACAGTCACAATCGCTAGCATTCCATAAGCAAAGATATTCTTACTCAACCTAGCATAATTTTCATAAATGAAAAGAAGAAGATATCCCTGAATATGAGCATCACTATCTCCCCTTGGGGTGGTAGTTTCCAATGCAGGGGGCTGGTCCCACTCAAAGAGCTAGGGACCCTAAGATTTCCATTATTATTAAACTCAATAGGTAAGAAGAATATGCTGTAAGGTTTAGTCTACATGTAGATGCTTTCCTACCAGATCTGTGCACCCCATCTGCCAAGAAGACTATTTTCAAAAAGAATCACCTCATTAGACCTTACCACCAACAGGCATGGACTGAATAAATGGAGAATTGCTGCACTGCCTAGCAATAATACCATTCAATTTAAAGATGAATTGATATTCCTAAAAGAAATGACTCCTTTGTAACAGTCTAGAAATATTACCAGTCAAAGCATGTTTTCTAACACATAAAATCCTGTTCTGATACTTTTAACTTGATACCCAGGCATAAATACCAGACATGGCTGAAAAGAATTTTACACCATGTTTAAACACTGAGCCAGGTCATTTGCCATTTTAAGGTGTGTTATTAATCTACAGTTCCAAAAAGTCAGGCCTCCTCTACTATCTTACTACACTTTAAGTACAAACCTATTTATTATTATAAATACAAACCTATTTATTGACTGTCTTCCATAGGCTTGGAACCCCACAAAGAGGGAGGGTAGAAAGGATTCACACTCATCGGTTGCTTAGGTAGCATTGGGCTATAAAGCTCTAACCCCAAAATGGGGTTAAACATGATTTAAGAGAATATTTTATATGTTTAGAAGTTCATTATCA
Organism: Dipodomys ordii; assembly: GCF_000151885.1. Lineage (NCBI taxonomy): Eukaryota > Metazoa > Chordata > Mammalia > Rodentia > Heteromyidae > Dipodomys > Dipodomys ordii. Next base: position 1,831,488 of record NW_012267408.1, read on the forward strand.
GGAACATAAAATAACATTTGCAAAAAACAAGTCTCTGAAAGAAAATGCTAATTTTATGGGAAGTAAAACTCATCTAAATTAAAATTACATATCACTCAATAAAATATGCTGGAAAAAAACCTACCAAATTTAACTGCTTCTTGATGAATGTGGTCTGCCATCTATTTTACAAGATTTGGGGTACTGCCCAAATATTAAATAATGACTTTTGAAACTTTGGTAAAATAAATATTTAAAAGAACTAATACAAGTTACTATCAGATTTAGGTAATTAATACATGCAATTTTATTTTTGAACAAATATAACATATTGTAAATTGAATTTGGAAGCGAAAATGTTTATCTCAAAGGAACAAAATTAAATTAAATTAAACAAAAATAACAGTGTTGCCAGGGCCTGAAAGGAGTAGGGATAAAGAAGGGAAGCTGGATGAGTATAAGGGTTTCATGGATAGACTGTTCTTCAGCCTAATAGAAAATGGCTCATAACTGTTAAGTGAATCTTTCAAAATAGCTGGTAGTTTCTTGTGACACATAATTGTAATGCATCACAACACTGTGCTGGCTATGTGTAAGAATAAAAAGAGAGATAGGTAGATAAATAGATAGATAGATAGATAAGGCAAAAAGTGCTAAAGACATAACTCAATGGTAGAATACCTTCCTAGTAAGCATGAGACTTTGAGTTCAAGTGCCAGTGCTTCAAATAAAGTACAAAGAAAAAAAAAGAAAAAGAAAAATATCTGATAGAGAGGATTTTGAGTATTCCTATCAAAATAACTATATAAGATGTGTATGTGTGCATATTATGCATGTATAGAAATGTCCCAGTGTCCTTCATCATTGCATAAAATTCTTATGTTGCAGTTGAACATAAAAAATATTTTAAATTTTATTTTTAAATATTACTCCAAAATTCTTGGGACAGCAGGGAGGGTTGGCATCTGACAAGATTTCTGTGCTTGGTGTTGTATTTTTTTCTTTATAAAGATAGCCTTTACTTAACCTAATGTAATGTCATTCTTTATTCTCTTTCTATAATTGGATTATGCATATGTCAGAAACTGTAGGATTCAGGAATTCTATCCATTCTAAAGACCATTGTCCACTGGTATCTGGGGTCTGATGCCAGGGCTCACACAGATAGAAAATCAGCAGAGGCTCAAGTTTATTCTGTAAAATGCCAAAGTGCTTGCATGTATGTATCCTCTCTATACCATAAATCATCTTACATACCATATAGTTATATACCATAATCTCTAGACTGTTTATGACTCCTAATATAATGTAAGTACTATGTAGACAGTTGTTGCCCTATATTGCTTACAAGATAATAACAAGAACACTACCATGTCATGTTCAATGTAGACACATTTTATTATTTCCAAGTTGGTTCAATGTTCATTTGGTGATACCCCTAAGTATCAAAAGCCAACTGTAACTATTTAACTGGCCCAATGTTTCTCCTCTACTCGTGATTTGTTCATCTGACAGGATAATATTATACAACATTAAAAATGAACAGAGTGTAGATTTTACTACATTCAACCTACTTGTGACTTATCCCAAACTTGTAGGAGAAAGTATTTCTTATCTCATTTTCTCCACTCAAAAAATGTCAGTATTCATATGGAATTTCTACATGAGATCTAGTTTGGAGTCTCTTCAAGAAAACTCTCCAAAAGGCAATGAAGAAGTTCTTTATCATCAACTATGTAGCATAAGTTAGACCCTCTCTTCATCATAAGGGGGTAGATATTTGTGACCCTTCTTCTTAAGTGTGGTATACATTAATAGCCATACTCTTTCTTGTAAAGGTATCTCTCTGTGCAAAAAAGTGTAAACAAGGATGACTGTATGGTATACATCTCTAACCCCAGCTATTTGGGAGGCAGAAATTAGAAGGAAAGATGATTTGAAATCTGCTCAGACAGGTGAGAACCCCCCTCTCAATATAAATGGTAGGTATGTTGGCATTTATCCATCATTTTAGTTACAGGGTCTTGGAAAAATTCAAGAGCCTATATGAAAAATAACTAAAAAATAAAGGGATGAGAGTGTGGCTCAAGTGTTAAGGAAGCACAAGTCCTTGAATTCTAACTTGGTGCCAGAGAAAACAGGACTAGTACATGCGAACATGCAAATCCTATCCAGAGATATTGCTGGCCATACCTATGAAACATCTGATTTCTAAGTTCTGTTGGAAGATGATGATGCCTTATTCAAGATTTAGTAAAAGTACCTATCAAGTAATTTACATGAGGAAGGTCAAGATAGATCTTTCTATGTCCACTATCTACCGTCTATGTCCACTCAGGCTCTAAAGCTTAGTGCGTGAAGATCATTGCACCTCTATTTTCTTCTACTCCCAATAACTAAGGACAGCATTGCAGTTAGAACACAACACCTGTTAGACAAGAATTTAAATCTTCCACCTACAGATCTGAATTAGTGTCACTACTATCCCTGTGTTGGTTGAGACTTACATTTACTTGAGAACAAAATGTCACATGAAAATATTTCACTGCTATCAGTTTCTGTGGGGTGCTAAAATTTCTCTCTCATTTAGATTACATCATCAGAACATTCTCAGATGGAAGGAAGACTTAAGGCAGAATGATTTAAGGCAAATGCTAAAAACCCCTGACTGATTTGTGCCACAAATTTGCCAATCCTTTGAATCTTTTCTCCTTCTATCATGAGAGCTCCAAACAGCCTTAAAACCATACCCATGACTGGTACCACCAGGATCAATCAGGCTATTTCTTCAGTGTCTGGGAGTCTAAGCCTTTTATATTTTATTTCCAATGATCAACATATGTACACAAACTTGTAGATTCCATAGATTTGTGTATCTGTGTGTGGTTTTGTGTGTGTGTGTGTGTGTGTGTGTGTGTGTGTGTGTGTGTAGATGCACCCACATGCCAGTACCAGGGCTTGAACTCAGGGACTTGCATCCTCCATTGGCCTTTCAGCTCAAATCTGGTGCTCTGTAGCTTGAGCCACACACCCACTTCAGGCTTTGTACTCTTTAAGAGATAAGATTGTCAAGGATTTATCTGCCAGAGTTGGCTTGAACCAAGCTTCTCAAATCTCAGCCTCCTGAGTAGCATGAGCCAACATGCCCATATATTTTTTTTTATAAAACTACCAAGCATTTCTCCTTATGTGTCTATCACAATAGCTGTAACCAACCACAAGCAAAAAAATCTTTAATCCTGAAGACTTGCTCATGGTGACAAGAATGAATACAGAGCATGAGGAAATAATCACTGCAGTATAAAAGCTTTTGACTAGAGAAACTGGGCAAGTCACACAAGGCCACTCACCACAGAGAAAGGGCAACTCTTTATACTAATTCCTGATTAAGATCCTGAAAGAGGAGATAGGAAAGAATTCTAAAGCCATATACCCTTTAGTACCGCTGTCTTTGATTCTGTTTGAATGAGGTCACTATGGTGATGGTCCTCTGCCACAGTAATACTTATGAACAGTTAACAAGGAGTTATTTTTAACTATAGCTCACTCAGGAACTTATTCACACTAAGGTTTATAAAATACAATTTCTGGGAAAGAATATTGATGCTGAAGGAAGGGAAAATGTTAGGTAAATAAAGAAAGCTGATGCTAAATTCTTTCAGCATTAATGGTTTTCTTCGCTTTGCATAAGGTCTAAAGATATTCCTGCCACACTAGGATCGCAGCACAATATAGCTGCAAATATAAAAATAATTCGTTAGGAGTCATCTTTTTCCAATTTTTTCCTTAAGGGATATCAGTTAGAGCAAATGCAGGTTTGAGTGGTATTAAGAAAAATAAAAATGGAGGTCAGATTTAGCCATACCCTAAAGCCATCCACATACCATACAGGCAAATTTTAAGTTATCCTGATTCCTCTGAAATGCTAGCTGTAATCATAAATGAAACACAAAATACTTGAGTATGATTTACAAAAATTAATCCAGCCAGCTACAGAAAAATGAGCTCCACTTACCTCACAAGTGATGTTAATTTCTAACAGCCAGTCATGAAAAAGGCCGAACTGCTTCTCCTTTATGCTGTATAATTTGTGGTGAAACTGTCCTGAGTGGAAATCTCAACACTTTTTAGTGTTTTGTCCTCCAGAAAGTGGATGGTTCTCCTGTATACTCAATAAACTGATAACATTTTTCAGAGTGATCTACTTTTATTTTTGACAGGAGTAGGAGATTTTTGAGTAGGAGATTCCTGATGAGGTAGGTTAACTCTCAGTGACAATAGAATTAGGTATAAATCATATGATTATTCCTATAGTGGATTTAGGAGTATAGGAATCTGATATCAGTTCAATTGGCTCCATCCAGAACTTTTCTCCCAAAAGTCAATAAATGTTCAGTAAATGTGTGAGAATTCAAAAAGAAACAGGCAAGATCATCATCCTAAAAGATGGCCTTGACATGCCTCTTTCAGCCTTTGACAAATTAAAAACAAAAATAAAGAAATAGAAGCCTGTAATAATAACACTGAGAACAAACTTTAATAGATGCATCACAATAAAAGTATATACCTTCCACATATCACATTTAGACTGTATTCAAATGTCAGTATAACATTTCACATAGTTCACAGAGCTGTAAAATAAACCTCAATGCATTCCATGGTGTAGAAATTACAATTTATAATTATTAACTGCAATACACTGAGACATAAATAATGTCAAAGATGTCAAACTCAAAATAGCAATTAAGAAGGTAGTTCCCTATTAAAGAGCAATATACTTTGTCCAAAGGGGTTTTGTCTTAGACAATTGAATATCTTGATCTCCTGAATGAGTATAGTTCATTAATAAGTGGAAAAGAAAAAAAAATCAACATCATGTGTATTAGCATATTATTATTAACAATATTAATACCAAAAAAGCAATTAATTTTATAACTAAAGTGAAACCCTTTACCTTCCCTACTGAATTTTTAAAAAAATTCCATCAGTAGCTAGGTGCTGGTGGCTCACACCTGTAATCCTAGCTACTTAGGAGGCTGAGATCTGAAGATCATGGTTCAAAGCCAGCCCAGGCAGGAAAGTCCATGAGACTCTTATCTCCAATTAACCATGGAAAACTGAAAGTGGTGCTGAAGAGCTGAAGGACAGCACCCAGGTCCAGAGTTCAAGCTCCATGACCACCACCAACAACAACAATAAAAATATCAGTATTATCCAAGATTGTTCTGGAATTTATTGACAAAAAGAAAAAGCATCAGTTTGCCAGTCTGCATTCCTTGAATAATCTTTTGGGAATCACTGAACAAATGTTAAAATCAGTACTTTTAAAAGGTGTCCATTTACAAAATAAAGACACAAAAATACTCCAGTAAGTTCCATATTACATTTTGAATATTTTATTCTCTAAACACTGCAATCCCAATAATAGCAATATTAAACCAACGCCAACATGCTTGATAGGAAAAGATATATCCATTGTTTATATGCTCAAGTATTTGCTCACACAAAATAAATAGATAAATGAGGGTTATGTGTTTACATATTTCTACAGTGTACCAGGGCATATGAAAATGTAAGCAACATGCCTCAATTGTATTTTAATGGAATCTCATTATTCATTTCAAATCAGAGCTTGCCCTTGAGACTCCTTTCCTGTTGATAGAAGCAAGTTTGGTATGTTGAAAAATAAATAAAATACCTCATTTAGTTTGTCAACCTATTATCAACCTATCAACTCTAACTTACTTTAAGGAAACTTCTATTATAAATGTCATCTTCACAAGGCTGTTTCTTTTCCTCAAGAGGATTTCTTCTTTCTTCCTCCTTCCCAAGAATACATTTGGGTGCATGAAAGTATGCATAGAGTCTTGCTAGGTAGGCAGCATCCTTGAGACAGTTGCTCACCTACAATTTTTGGTTGGTAGATGTCTTGGAATGGGTTAACTTGTCTTTGAGGGTCTGGTACCAGAACCTGTTAAGAGCAGCTGTCCTCTCCTGGTTGTCTCCCTACCATGTCTCTCATTTATTGTTCTTTCTACTCTGTAAACACTCCAGAGACATATAAATGCATCTCCCTCATCTTCCTCATCTTTTGGCTTTGTCCAACACCAGCATAGGATACTTTTCCAACAAGATTATAAACCAATATACTAAAAGCAGCATAAAGACTTTCAAACCTAGTCTTCACTAGCTATCACTTCTGTGAGGGAGGTATTTATTTCATTGAAGGAAATATTGTCTATGTATTGTCTATATTCTGGAGGATTGCTCCAAAATGTCAGATTCTCCAGGAATAATTTTGTTGACTCTAAAGTATGGATAACTGTGGGTCAAATAAAATAATTCTTGTCTCTCTATACATGTGAATTTTGTCCTATTGAGTAAAAGTTCAACTGGGGCTGCATCAGCTGGACATCTTTCTGGATTCATTTATTACAACACTCTTTAAATCTTATTTTGTCTCCATTTTCACATTCATTTTAATATACACAGTCTATGAATTTATCTGCTCTTTGAATTCTTTTTTGAACTAGTTTTTACATCTCCTTTACTTTCTCATTAAGTCTGAGTTAAATAAAATTTTAACTTGTGCTCAGTTTTACATCTACAGGGTCATAATTTTCTCTTTACCCAAAAATTATCTCTTAACTCCATTTTGCTATATTCCAAGTTGCTTTGTAACTCTCCCCTGAAATCTCAGAGCTTAAGTCAGCAACACTTTGGGGAACCACACCAATTAAAGCTTCAGACAACAGAAATTATCCTGCAGAGAAACTGTAAGAAAGGGACATTATTGTATCTCATAGGATCTGTGGGAGATTTGTGAGTACAAATTTCCAAATATTTTAGTTACCATTAACTATAGAGACCAAGATGTAAAAAGTGTAGTACTTGGCATATTTTAATATACTCTAGGAGGTAAACAAATGTATGATGTACAAGGCCTGTGAACCAATATTTTGCCCACTAGAGCTAGGAGGCAGGAACCTCATCTCAGTGACAATATGATGGATTGGTGTAATGCAATTGAACAAATACAATGACTTCTCAATCTGGGAACTTGATATCCTCAAGTCAGTTGACCTGTTCTATAGCATTACAACATATCATAAATATAGCTAATATTTATTGCCTAAAGGAAGTTGATCCTAAGTTATACCCAGCAGCATATCAAAAGAGCTTCCAAATATGGACAAAACTATGACATTTACTGACCCAGAGCTGTTGATATAGAAGCCCTTAGGTAACAAATGAATCTTTCTAATCAACAGAGAAAAATGACCCTACTGCATCCATCGGAAAGATGGAAGTAAAGTCACCTGTCATAAAATGCTCATACTCTGCCTTCAGAGGTAATTTCTTACTCAAAATGCTGAAAATAAGTGGTTCCCAAAGGTTATGGCCTCTGATGAACTGAGGTTGAGAAGCCAAGAATACATTATACAAGTATAGTGATCAATACCACACAATTCATCATCAAGTCACTAGGAACTCAAATATTAGCAACACTGACATTTGTAAAATAAGAAAGTAGAAAGTTTACCTCTACATGATTAGCACTCACCAATGCTGAGAGTAAGTTTTCACTAAAACAATCTGGTAAGGCTTTTTGTAATAGCTTCCAACCCTGTAACCTGAGAGAGAGTTGAAAGAGATTTTTTAAATTGTAGTTTCAAAATGTACTTTGGAAAAGTGTGTCTATGGAATATTTGGAATGATAAATAATATCCTCTTGGATCCAGCAGAACTGAAGTTAAGGATGAAGAGTATGTCCTATGGAAGCCTCAGAATTATGTCCTTAGGGGCTAGGAAGTTGGCTCAGTGGTAGAGTGCTTGCCTTGCATGCATGAGGCCCTGGGTTCAATTCCTCAGCACCACATAAGCAAAAAGAAAAAACCCGGAAGTGGCACTGTGTCTCAAGTGGTAAAGCGCTAACCTTGATCTGAAGAGCTGAGGGACAGCGCCCAGGCCCAGAGTTCAGGCCCCATGACCGGACACAAAAAAATAAAAAATAAAAAAAAGAATTATGTCCTCAGAACTATGCATCTAACAAGGAGTTAACATGCAGAGAATATATGGCACATAAATATTTAATAGAAAAAAACCATACAATTAAAACTACAATATATCAAAATAGAGACATTTCTCACAAACATACAGATGGCAAATAGCTACCTGAAAACATGTTCAGCATCAATAATCATCAGGAAAATATAAATCAAAATCCAAATTACTTAGCATGACTATTATCTCTCTTGTTCCCAAAAATAATAATAACAATACTTTCAAGGATGTGAAGAGGAGGGAATCCTGCTTACTGTGATGGGGTTGTAAATTTGTATAGACAACAGTAAATGTGCATCTAAAGGGTGAAAATACAATCTCCATATGCCCACCAGTCTCATCCTCCAATACCTATAATCAAAGGAAATGGAGCTATTGCATGTAAGAGACGTTTATTTGCTTCTCCATGCTTACTTCAGCACTAGTCACAATAGCCAAGACATGGAGACAAACTAATTAGCCATAATGAGTAAGTGGGTTTAAACAGACAGGTCTATGCACAATGAGATACTATCCAGCATTACAAAAAGGAAGAAAAACCCATCTTTTGGGATAATATTAAATGAACCTAGAGAATTTTTTGGTAAATGAGATAAACCAGGCACAGAAAGACATGTATCTCATAAACTCATATAGACTGGAAACCTAGAAAAGCCTAACTTGTGTAGAGTAAAATGGTAGTTAGCAGAAGAAGGGCCATGTGAGAAAGAGGGGAAGATGTTGATCAAAGGATATAAGAATTTAGTTAAGTAAGAGGGATAAGTTTAAAAGATTTATTGTTCACTTCAGTGATTATATTTAATGACAATATGATGTATAATTGAAAAATTGCTGAGTAGATCTTAAGTGTTCCCACCACAAAAAAAGCATATCAGGTAACATGTGTATTCATTGTTCTGGTTTAGCCACTGCACAATGCAAATAAAAAATATTATGTTGTTCACTATAAATGCATATATAATTTATATATTTGAATTAAAAATTTGAAAAAATAGTAATCGATCAGTGTTCCCTTAAAAGAAGACATGTCAAAAGACAAGTCCCAATGCCCATTTCCTGTAATACAATCAAGACACAATCAAGTTAAGTCAGGATCAGGCTGTTTCTGGATTACTCTTTTCTTATCCTGATGACTCTGTCTGCTTTCATAGGCTCTAAGTTCTTCCCTCTACCATTCACTAAATAAACTAAACATTTTAATAACTGGGTTGCATTTGTCAGTGAAATTCTGTTTCACAGCCACTGACTGATGGGTGCCCTTTATTGAACCAACAAATTCTCTCCAGCTTCTATCTTCCTTTATTTGTTCCCTTTTGTAAAATAAAGTTTGTTTGGTTCCATATTGAATGGAGAGGTTCTATGAGAGTTTAAATTTATCGTAAATCTTTGAGGCTCAGAAGAAGGCAGAAAAGATTAGATCTGTTAGAGGTTTCCCTGGGTCAATGAGGAGGTCACTAGCTCCTGAACCCACACATAGGACTCCCACAGGAAACTGAAGATGAGAATTCTCCTTCTGTCGAAGACTTTCCCTCCAAGTTTGTGATGGGCATAATAAATTACTAGGGAGAATATGCCATCTCCGTCTCGTGAGTAGCATGTACTCATAGCAGTGCTAGTTGTCATTCCCATTAGTTGTCATCCATCTACTAGTTATCATCCCAAAAGAATTAGAAAAGTATTTCATCAAGATTGCTGTCCCATGGGCTAGTTTTTATTTGCTGGGCTGAGTGCTTTGTGGACTACACCACACAAACATATATCATATGCACTCCCAGAGGCTGATTGTGTCACCAATGTTGTATGTGCTTTTAAATGTTAAATAACAGACAAGTCTGAGACAACAGCATGATTGAAGCACCCAGTGATAAGGGGATCCCAAAGGACAACCGGAGGGGAAGGAAACACACTATAAGTAATTCAGGGATTTCGCTAGTGTTTGCTGTTGAATCTTATCAACAGTAAAAAGAAATTTCCTCTTCTCCATTCCAATTACCAAGTTATCTGTTGCAAAAGATTTACAAAGATTTGAGAGTACAGAAATAAAAAAAACAGAGACAAAGGGGAATAAGAAAAAAAGAAGAAAAAGGACCACAAGCAGTGCAATAAAAAAACCCTCTTCTTTCCATTTGTTGTCATTCATTTCAATAAGCATCATTTTATATGATCACATACACATAGCTATTGACGGTAGGACAAAGGGTGAACCAATTCAACAGTGATATTCACTAGACAATACGTTGGAAATGAAATGCACAGCTAGTGGAGGAAGAGGATCAGGAGGGGAAAAATCTGGGAGAAGATGAGGGAGGAGTGATACTATTCAAAGAAGAAATATGCTCATTACCTGACTCATGTAACTCTAACACCTCTTCCATCACCTTTACAATAAAACTTTTTTTAAAAAAAAGAATTTGAGATGGAGACCAATAAGAGAAAAAAAAAGATCACAGAAAGAGATCATGGGATAAAACTCAAAGTCATTGTGTTAAACTAATCCTTGTGCCCTCAAAGTAGATATCTGGGATAAGTACTTGAGGAAAATAGTGGATGAATATATTAAATTATATCATTAGAACAAATACAATTGTCAAAACCTTAATTTTTAACCTATTATATAAAAGGGAAATGTCTCATCAAGGTTCTAACAAAATTTATGAGCATAAAAATCTGAAGAAATAAGAACATAAAATAATGAAGCTATAAATAATCATTCAGTCAACAAGTATATCTACATTCCTACTCTAGGGCCTGCAATACAGCGACAAAGAAACCTAAACTCTGGTCTCAGAATGCTGGTAGGTGGCTGGTGGAATGAGACAGACAAGTGACAAGCATTCCCAGAATTCACAGTTATGTAAATGAAGTAATTCACTGTAAAATAATAATACCAATATCAATTAATCAAGTCTAAAACAGGAAGCATTCACATGTAGCAAGTACTATTATGAGATACACATACATGCACACACACATACATTTCATCACCCACAATCATCTTAGGAGGTATTATTTTTATCCCTCTTTTATAGATGGAGAAACTGAAATACCTAGAGGTTAAATACCTTGCTAGGGTCACAAGGCTGATAAATTGTAAATCTATTCTGAATCCACTCTGCCCTCAAAGTTCATGAGATTTACGAATGTCTAATCCCAAAATAGGGCATGGACACCTAATTCACAGGGAGCTGGAAAGCAAAGAAATAGTCACTGAGGCAGTGGAAGTTTGTAACTTGAAACCAGAAGGATTTGAGGACTTGACTCAGTGCAACAGAGAACCCAAGGACATTCCAGTTAGAGAGAAGAGATGGATAAGGGAAAGAAGGATGTGGTAAGCTTTGTTACTTGTGAGAGAAACAAAAATTTAAAAACAAAAATCAAACAGAACAACAAACAAACCAATAAATAAATAAATGAAAAGAATATCCAAGCATAGTTTTCCATCCTTTATGAAGGTATAGTCTGTTACCAGTTAGGCTCTCTGGTTTATATTTCCAGTCCCATCTCTCTCTCTCTCTCTGTCTCTCTCTCTCTCATCAGGATCTGGTCTGAAGATGTCATCTCTCTAGTGGGAAAAAGGAGTAATGTGGCTCTTATGAGATTACCTCTTTGCCTTTCTCACATTGTGTCCTAGCAGAACCCTGGGGTATGTAAAGTACCAGAAATATCTAATACAGATAGTGGAAGGAAGAAGTAACCATACTGATATACTGCCTCAGGCAATAAGGATGCTGTCCAATCAGCTACCATTTCTTACAGATGTGTGTTTGATCCTTAGCCACCCCTGGAATTCCTTTTTCATCTTTTTAAAATTTTATTTTAATCTTTATGGTAAAGGTGATGTACAGAGGGGTTACAAGTTACATAAGTCAGGTATTAAGTACATTTATTTTTGAACAGTGTCATCCCCTTAGTCATTTTCCTCCAATCCCCCTCCCCTCCAAGTTGTACAGTTTATTTCCAACATAGTGTCTAGTGAATATCACTCTTGAATTGTTTCACCATTTGTCCTACCTTTTCTGTGCTTCCCCTTCCCCTTCCCAAATCAGATAAACTTACTTGTAAGACAAAAGGTACAGAAATTCTTTTTAAAAAATAAGAAAAATGGGCTGGGAAGGTGGCTCAGTGGTAGAGTGCTTGCCTTGCATGCATGAGGCCCTGGGTTCGATTCCTCAGCACCACATAAGCAAAAAGAAATAAGCCAGAAGTGGCACTGTGGCTCAAGTGGCTGAGCGCTAGCCTTGAGCTGAAGAGCTGAGGGACAGCGCCCAGGCCCAGAGTTCAGGCCCCACGACCGGACCCAAAAAAAAAAAAAAACAGAAAAAGCAGAAGGAAAAAAAACACACACAGTACAAAACAAAACAACTCTTATTTCCATTTCTTGGAGTTCGCTTTAATAAGCATCATTTTATATGATCACAAGCATATAGTTATTGGGCCCTTGTGATCCTCTCTTAAGAAAATCCTCCTTTGGTCCCAGGGTGTGAATGTTTATAGAGTCCTATTTAATTTATCATGTCCAAATGTACTTTTTTTTTGCCTTTTACTATCCTTTGGGTTTATTTGTAGATTTTTAGGCACATTCTAATTATTACAAGTGAGGACAACCTATGTTTCTTTAGGTCTGGCTTACTTCACTTAATATAATTGTTTCCAAGTCTTTCTGTTTCTTTATGAATGGGGTAATGCCATGGGGCATAGAATTCCACTGTGCATATATACCTTATTTTCTTGATCCATAGTCCACTGGGTGGGACAAAGTGAGGGAGGGGGGAGAATCTGGGTTAATTCTGTATCTGTATCTTAACTACAGTAAACAATACTGCTAGAACATGGTTGTGCTGATGGCTTTAGTATGGCCTACTTTGTGGTCATTTGGATTTCTGGGTCTACTGGGATTCACTTAGTCAGTACAGGCAGGTGTCCTAGGGTGAGGTCTATTATTATAATATTATCAGCAGTGTTCACCACTTAGACCCATCTAGTCAGTACAGGCCAGTGGCCTGGGTATGGCTTATACTATAAGAAAATTCAGCAGCCTTGTTTCTCCCTAGCTCACATGGAGCTTGGGAGTCTGCTGTTTCTGTGCATGAATCATTTGCAGATTTTTGCTTGTCATTGCATGGTTCCCTCTCCTACATGCTGTTATATTGTATTGAGCTAGCATTGAGTCCTCCACCAAGGCTGCCACAGCATTTCAGACTGAGCGAATGGGAACAGCCACAAGTCTGTACTACTTACTTCTCAAGCTCCATGTGCAATTTTCAGTTGAGTTGGATTATTCCTCTGGTGTGTTAGATGTGTGAATTATGCAAGGAGATAAAGAAGAGCTGAGGGGAGAAAATAAAAAAGAATTGGGGTCTTCTGTCTCATGTCATGGCTATGTACTGTCGAGGATGGCCTTGCCTACTCTGGGCTCCATTTGAGTAAGGTGGTTTTGTGTGGTTTCTTATCCCCTTTTAGAGTCAATAATTTTTATTTGTACTAGTCTCTGTCTTCCTATACTTTGTCTGGTATCTTTAGTTAAACTGGTGTTCCCTGTTTAAGCCTGATATCTCTTGTTAATCCACAAAGATACTGAAAGGAGATTGTCAGCAATCTGCCTGTTTTCCTCTATCCCTCAACATTGTTTTATTCTAAAACTTTCTGCATTTTTAGATCATATAAATGTTAAAATGTAAGATTCATTTTGCTTTTTCCATGCATATATGTATTTTGGCCATATCTACCTTCTTCTCTCTCATACCCTCTTTTGTTTTCATCTTTCTTTGAGTTTTGAAATGGGTTTCATTATGGCCTTTCTATCTATATAGGCAAAGAAAATTCTACTTTAAAAAAAACAATATACCTCATTTCTTTCTTTTCTCCTAGCCCTTTGGTGTTTATATGTATGCATATGTATGTTTGTATGTGCATGGTTAGAGGTTGCTATGATTTGAATATTTATGTCTCCCCTAAATTCATGTGATGAAATCATAACCCTCAATACTGTGGGGTTGGGAGGTTACTGGGGATTGGGAGATGATTAGATCATGGAGGTATAATTCTTTGTTTTGTTTTTTTTTGGGGGGTCTGGTCGTGGGGCCTGAACTCTGGGCCTGAGCACTGTCCCTCAGCATTTCAGCTCAAGGCTAGCGCTCTACTTGAGCCACAGCATCACTTCTGGCTTTTTTCTTTTTGCTTATGTGGTGCTGAGGAATCAAACCCAGGGCCTCAGGCATGCGAGGCCAGCACTCTACCACTGAGCCACTTTCCCAGCCCCTAGGTATAATTCTTATAATTAGTTTTTAGATATTTGTACCTTCTGCTATGTGAATTTATAGGGAAAATATGGCAAACTGTAAAATTTCTGTGGCTTATAATCTGGCCAGTCCATCACATTTTGTTGTAGTAGCCCAAAAGGAATGACACAGGCACTTGCAGATAATATCAGTTATTTTCACCACATCCACTTATTTTATTCCTAAATTCTGAAAAATGATAGCTATCTGGCTGTTCAACCCATTGCCTATCAAACATTGAGATTTCACATAGACTACTTTTATACATAGTCAGCATTTTTCATATGTTTCTCTATATCATACTAGAAGTTCAACTCATTTTTTTAAATAGGAAATGGAATTTTAAGTAAATTTTGCATAAAAGTAAGTACAAATTAATTATATGTCATCTGATCCCTTTTAGAACTTTTCTATGAAAATAGGAAATAAATTCTGGATGGTATACTATCTGAATTGTAGTGGCAAGTGCTTATGACTAGTCTGCTTTTTTTTTCATTCTCTGAAAGAAACATGATAACAAAACCACATACTCTCTTCTGACTCCGGGTGCCCTTAGGCAATGGCTAACAGAGCTGGGTTCATCCTTTATGTGGAGGTGAATTATGCATGACAGTAAAACACCAGTCTGCCAGCACTACCATTAAAGGCCAGCAATTGATCAGGTTTGACTGTTGGGAGCTCTGAACACATGGAGCCTGTGGAGAAATCCTTTGTCAGAGGTCTCCGCTGACTCATGACACTAAGTTCTCATTGCTTCTCACATACAACTAGAATAACTTTTTTCTGTTATATAAACCCTTCCTATGACTTTGTGCTGTAAAGTAGTATTGCTGGCTCACTCACTGTGGAGAGCAAAAAGGTTGATTTACACACTCATACCTATTTATGGAGAATTAGGGAGATTTAAATAAATAAACAAATCCAAGTAACCAGACTCTGTGTCATCTTATTCAGGATAAGAGATTATTTCTGACAGTTGTTTAACTCTAAAAAAAAAAAATCAATCTTGCTTTATACTCTCTTCTAACTCTAACTCAAACACATACTTTGTTGTCACTTGCTATCAAATACCAGCCCATCTCATGATCTTTTCTAACTACTACTAGATAGGCTTGGATTCTTTTGTGACATCTTGGATTCTGTAGATAGTCTGTGAAGGTGTCTATGGTTCAGAAGTCTGAAGAGCGCTTCCTAAGGTACCTCCAAGGTTCTGCTAAGGTTGAAGTGGAGCTCTGAGTGGAAGCTGTGGTCTTTCTGAAAGCAGGATTCACTTCCACATTCATTAGGGCAGGATTCACTTCCGTGTTTGTTCATGGAATTTTGGGTAGAATTTAGGCTTCCATAGGCTATTGTATTAATGCTCTCAGCTCCTTAGAAGTTGGTGGATGGAGGTCTCCTTAGATTCTTGCCACATGAGTGGCTCCATAGGACAGCTCACATTGTTGTAGCCAGAATCTATCAGAAAAAGTGATTAAGAATGTGAGAAGAAGAAAAAGAGACAGAAGATATCTTCATCACAATATAACTTTCCTGGGATATCTTAACACTTTTGCCAGATTGTATTTGTTATTGACAATCAGTAAGCTAGACTTTCCATTCTCTTCCCCAGTTGATTCAGTAAGTAAAAGTTGTGTCTACTACTTAACTATTTTACAATCGACACCCCTGCATCTAGTCCTTGTTCTGCTTTTGTCTCATTTGGTTTTTTCAGGAAAAATTATTTATATGCAGCATTAGAAATGTATGAGGAAATGATCATCTTTCTACATAGTTGAAATGCACATTTGTACCATCATTCTGTAAAATAATATGGCAATACTTAATGTATCATTACTTAAAGGATGTAATCAACAATTCCACTCCTGGTCAGATGTACTAAGATACTGTCGTGAACATTCTAAAAAGTCTACAGATCAGATGTGACAGAATGTTGCTTGGGGAGCAAACTATATGTCCACAATCAAAAATAAATCTTAAAACATGAGAGTTGCATTCTGTGTAGAACTGTAAAATATTATACAACCATTTGAAGACTTGGCTCAGCAGAGTTGATGAATCTGTTTACAGGAATACTGATTAAAAACAGTTTTAGAAAGGCTACAAAATCATAATATAATACTATTTGAGGAAGATAAAAATACTTGCTATACAATGAAATATATTTTTCAAGGATGGATATTGTAAATGCATCAAACATTTGTTGTCTTCACAAGGAGCTAGAAATGTGGATACAAAGCAAATAAGAAGCCTACTGAAAGGACAAACTGTGATAGGTTGTCATCAAATATGAGATATAATTAATTCAACTCTGCTCTTAAGATAATATTAACCTGAAAACAAACAAATGGTGCCATGCCTTGTTTGTTTGGTTTTGACTTGAAATTTGGTTCATTTCTTTCCAGGAAAGCCCATGAACATTCCTCTTCTTTCAGGAAATTGCTGCAAAAATGAAGCTCATTGGAACCACAGAAGTGCCTTTTCTTAGTTTTCCTTACTCTGAAGTTAAATGTGAAGGAAATGAAAAGTTTTCCCAACGTCAGGCTGCTGAAAACGCCAGTTGTAAATCAAGAAAGGTTTCAGGGACTACTGAGAAAATTCAGGCTAAAAAGATAGATGGGAATAAATTGTAATGAATAAAAATATGGTAGGAATCTTCAGTACTTTCCAACAAGTGGGAGTTTGCAGAGTGACAGATTTATCATATGATACAATATATTCCTGATACTTATTCTGAATGCATATTTATTAAGTAACTATGAATTTGTATACAATTTTCCCCTCAAAATACATGACAGATATGATCCTTATTCTGAAGTAACTTATTATATCTTTTGTTCAAATACAGAGGAGTATAAAAGAAAGAACTAAATCTATAATACATTGCAAAACATTAAAAAATGTGAAGAAAAGTATTATCCTCATGCAAATGGACCCCTGAGAGAATTAAAAAGAATTCACTAATATTAAGATCAGTAATGCTTTTTTATGGTTTGGCAATATTTTGAGAAGTAAAAAATATGCTGACAGGGACAAGAGATAAATAATATCTCTGTATGACCAACTTATGCTGGGAATTTCTAACTTAATTTCCAGCTTTAGCCATTAGTTAGAACTTCTTTTATCAACTGTACTTCCTCTAGAGCTTATTCTTTCAAAAGATAAGAAGTTTTTAGCCAATGGGTGGTTTTGAATAGAGCACAAGGAAATAAATCCATTCAATCGGATCAGAAAAGGCTGTCATGGTGTTGGGTAATAATATCCTGTTGGGAGGTTTGTTCTTTTCAGGCAGAGAATTTTAAAGACTCATCATCAATGTGTTTCTGATTATTTGCGTCTCCAACCACTGGCTTAGAGACTAAGTTATTTCTGAAAATAGCAATTATCAAGTATTCTACAAGTCTTAGATAGCTTTTTATTATAAAACATGAATATTGCTTAAAAACATTTGAAGCTATAAAAGAGATGTGTTCTGCAGAAAATAATAAACTAAATATGATTTTTAGTCCCATCTTGCAGTATTTTTATTACTTGATGTTTTGGGGTTTTTTTCCAGGCCTGGGCTTGAACTCAGAGCCTATGTGCTATCCCTGAGCTCTTTGTACTCAAGTGACTACCACTTGAGCCGAAGCAACACCTCTGGCTTTTTCTGAGTAGTTTATTAGAGATATGAGTCTTATGGACTATTCTTACTGGGCAAGATTTGAACCATTCCTCAGATTTCAGTCTCTTGAGTGGCTAGGATTATGGGTGTGAGCCACTGGCACCTGGCTCCTAAGATGAATCTTAAAAGTTATTTGCTCTTGCCTAAAAATAAATAATACTAGGACTTCTGAATTAAAAGATGCTTTGCCTTTTTTTCCTATTTTTTCTTCTCATTATGTTGTTAAAATTAAAAGCAAGAAACATTTCCAAGCGTGGGCTAATATGGCTTGCTGGCTGTTCCAGCCTTCAGAATAGTAGAACACATAGGCTTGTTCAAAAGTATGACTGCAGAACAGGTGAGGCCAAGCAAAGCAACATCACATACATATTTATTAAGAAATTATTAATTTGTATAAATTTGCAATTGGTCTTCAAAAGGAAACAAGAATAAAATCTGAGCATAAGAATAGATAAATATAGATTAGTAAAGTTTCCAAAGACCTGGCCTCCTAAACTTTAGCAGATTGCAAACATGAACTTACTTGCTTAACAAATCTAATTTAATCTAAGAAATTGCCTATTGTAGTATTACTGTTAAACACCACAGGGGACTATCTCTGCTAAAAGAATATAGTAAGATTCTATTCATTATAAGCAGAAACATCTCCACAGGTCCTGGTCTCAGATCCCAGTTAAGTGTGGTATGAAAGCCTTCTTGTCTCTCGGCTGAATCCTTATTTAACCATCACCCATGTGTAGAGTCAGTATTATACTCATCCCTAAAGCAATATCTTCTCTAAATTTTTATTTTCTCACAGTGTATAGGTTTGTTATCGAATATCCAGTAATAATAGAATCATCAGTTTTATACCAAGCACACGGCCCCCATAAACAGGCAGGAGTTGCAATCCTAATATCAGATAAAATAGACTTCAAATAAAAATTCGTGAGAAGAGATAAAGAAGGTCCCTACATACTAATTAAGGGATCTCTCCTCAGGAGGATATTACAATTCTAAATATCTATTCACCAAAAAACGGAGCACCCAAATTTATCCAAGAAACACTACTTTCCCTCAAATCCCACATAGATCCAAAGACATTAATTGTTGGGGATTTTAACACACCACTTTCCCCACTAGATAGATCAACTCAGCAAAAACTCAGCAGAGAAACTATAGATCTAAACAACTGCATAGATCAACTAGATTAAGCAGACATCTACCGAATATTTCACCCAGCAGCATCAGAATACACATTTTTCTCAGCAGCACATGGAACATTTTCTAAAATAGACCACATTTTAGGCCACAAAGCAAACTTGTCTAAATTCAGAAACATTGAAGTTATACCTTGTATTCTCTCTGACCACAAGGGAATAAAATTAGAACTCAACACCAATAGCCACCAAAGAAAGTCCAGTAACACATGGAGGCTGAACAACACACTGCTGAATCATGAGTGGGTCATGGAAGAGATTAGAAAGGAAAT